>NW_026126755.1:0-600000 GCF_943737965.1 Phodopus roborovskii | reverse complement strand
ATGAGTGGCCTGATAAAGCAAAGCTTTTACTTAGGTCCTCATGCAGGGATGAGAAACATTCTTAGAAGAGATAGTAACAACCAGGGGCCTAGGCCTTGAAAGATTTTCCTAAGGGCCTGGTGTATTGACAATAATACACAGAACCTCGCCAAAAACCAGGTATTTGCATTGGAGAGCTGGTAATTGTATGGAACAAAGCCTTTGTGGAAAGGGTGTTTCAGATATTCAGATATAAACTACATAGAGCTATGGTTCTCAGTCCCAAGGCCACTGTGGGCTTAGTCAGCAATGATCATGAGATATCCTGTATTCCATTGTTTTAGTGGTGTTCTCCTGAGTTTGTCCCATTTAATGGGTTTCTACTGACTTCACATAAGTGTCCCCTTTCCTTTCATTTCCTCTGTGGAAATAGTATACAAGTGTCTATTCTCCTTAAGAAACTTTTCATGGGACACATCTCCCTCTCCAAGCTTTTTTTAAAAAAAAATCTTTTCTACATTCTACATTTCCTATCTATCACATCTATCACATTTCCCATCACCTTCACCTCAGGATCCTATATGTGGAACAGGTCCTTCAGTTTCGGGTATCTGGAGGCCTTTAGGAACAGTACTGGGAACACATTTGCTGTGTAATCCTCCCATCTCCCTAAGTAGCTAGACATGCTGTCTCCAGTCTCTACTGAAATTGTTCACTGTGTAAAATGGAGCTTGAACCAAAAGCCTTTTAAGAAGGATAGCATATATGAAAAGCAAACTATGTCTAGGCTGGCTCCTCTCTGATTATTTTCCAGAGATAGATATATGTTATGTTAGAAATATTTGTCTTTATGGATCGCCTGTTTGGGCAAATTGATTTTTCCCTGGGAAGGCATATTAATGCTACAACAGATGCATTTGCATCCTGTTAGAAGAATGTTTATGAGATAATCCCTCATGTTGATGCAAGTAGCATTGGTTGTACTCTGTTGCTCTCCAAACAATGGCCTTGCTGTCTTCTGTAATATACCTTCAAATTTCTTAAATTACTGTAACGCCTAAGAGATTTAAATTTTCCATTAGAGTCAGGTAGCCAACTATCCAGTGCAGACACAGGAAAAGCATTTGCAAGTGTAGTATTGCTTCTACCTTCAGTGCAGTATAAGGAAAATTGTTTACACTGCAGGAGGATTCAGGGTAAGCAAAAAGGTGCTGAATTCACCACTATGAAAAAAGTACATGACTGTGGTAAGGGGAGTGATTTTGTTATTTCCCAGCATGTTTTAATCTGTCATGTGTTGGAACACAGACCAGAGTAAGTAGGTGTACAGTTTGTGAGGTATGAAATAAAAGGCAGGATTGCTCAGTGGCTAGTGTTGCCACTTTTGTGGGTGGAGCTTCTTTCAGTGTCCATCAGTCATCTTGGAGGAAATGGGTGGTGCCAGCAGCTGGCCTGTCTCTCTGTTAAAAAATCTTTTTAATGAGACATTTTAAATGCCATATTTTCTAGATCTCTGAGCATTTGAGGGCTGTCAGACTGTTTAGCATACCTTAGTATTCAAAATATCCCTGTAATTAATCTGTTTTGAAAACTGGATCCAAGCTGAGTGGCTGTGGAGGGATATTTTACTTAGGGCCCTGCAGCCTGACTGTAACTGGTTTTTACTTAGTAGGTTACACTTATAACCATAGAGGACAAAGAGGTAGAGAAAAACTCCCTGTGATAATAGAGGCTTAACCTTAATAAAAAGCTCACAGGAAAGACTGGGTGGCATAAATATTTTGTTAGCTTGAAATAGACATTTATAACCTTAAATGTTTACCACCATTCAAAGGCACATAGCAATTTAGAAATATTTGAGATTTAGTACAATTGAATTTAAGTTGTTGTATGAAGTTAGCTTACATTTACATAAAGTTAAATTTAAGTTAAATATACAGATATATTAAACAGGACTGTGTAAAATTGAGAAGGACTTGAATGTGAAGCTATGTATGACATAGTGAAAAAAGAAATTAGAGACAAAGAATAAAGAATAAAGCAAATATAAGAATAAAAGCAAAAGGTAAATGAATTACAGGTTCTGTTGGCGGCAGAAGCTAGCTAGACTCCCTGTGCCTAGGTGGCTGGTGTAGCAGAGGGAAGAACCATGGGGTAGAGGGTGAGGATAGGCCATGTTGTCAAAATGGCAGCTGCCATAAACATACCCCCAACAGCTGGCAGAAATCATAACATTTTGGTATTCAATTTTGTCTTGAGTAGATGCTGCCTCAGCCCAGCCTACTGCCCTGAGACAAGCTGCAGCTGCGGCGGGCAGGAGAGTTTTAGTGTGGCGGGAAGAGAACAGAACCAAGTTGAGGGTAAGAGATTGTTTAGCAAAGAGATAGAAAAAATTCCTTCCATCTACCTGTTCGCTGGCAGTAATTTGAAAGATCCTGTAAAATATCTGGATCTAGAGAGCTGTTATGTGGCCAATTTGAATTTCCTATGGGATATCTAGGTTACTAGGTTACTAGTTAGCCACAGCCACTATGTCTCTAGTTAGCTACACACAATATATCAATACTTACCCACCATACTAAGTCACTAGTCAGCCAATTCACTAGCTAGCCAAAAACACCAAGAAAATAGTCAGCCACACACACACTGATATAGTAGTTAGCCATTCTCCTATGTATTTTTATGTATTTAGTCAACTACACACCTAAGTCACTAGTTAGCTACAAAGACTAGGTCACTAGTTATCCACACACATTAAATCAGTAGTTAGACACACACACTATGTCAGTAGTTAGATACATACTAAGTCTGTCTAAAAGAAAAACAGCTAACACTAAGGTGGTCCCAGGACTTGGGAATCAGGCCTTTAATCCCAGCAGTAGGGATTTGGAGATAGGAGTGCCATGGATGGACAGAGAGAGGAAGATAAGGTAGAGAAGACAGAAGAACATGCCTTGAGATGATTTTGTTCGAGCAATTAGACTGAGGGATCGAAGAGATAGCAGTCAATCTGAGGAGGCTGTGTGAGGACAGGAGCACATGGCTGGTCTGAGAATAGGTAGAAAAAAGAACTCTAGTAGCCAGATGCTCTGAATCTGTGATCCTTCAGATTTCACCCTCCCCTCCCTAATAGGTTACTGTGAGTTTTTACTAGTAAGATTAGAACTTGTGCTGGAAGTGATGTTCTCTCTTTGGAAGTGTGATATTTCAAAGTCAATAGAGGTAAAAATTTTAAATTATTAAAATATTAAATTAATTTTTTTGAAAATTACATTGGTATCTTTTTAATGTTTTTAATTTTTTTAAAAAAATTAAACATATCAAACCAGTTCATTCCACCTCACCCCCACCCTCCTTCTTTCCCGCTCTCCCAACTTCCCGAGCCCACGACCACTCTCCCCTCCCATCCAAGGACACTATACACATAGGGTGATGCCTTCCAGGAGAGGTCATATAAATCTTTCAAGTCATTTGAAGTAGGGACTAAAGTATCTCTCCTGTCTCAAGGTTAATGCATTATGCCTCCATGGGGATATTCCCCCAAAGTCTTTTTAGCAACAGGGATGTTTCCTGATTCACCAGTCTGAAGTCCTTTAGACTGCACAGGAAATTTAGCTTAGACCCATGTTCAGGGGTATTGCGGTTAAATAAGGATCAGGATAAACAAATAGGCCAAATTGATGTTGATTTATGGAGAAATAACTTACAACCTAGACAGATAAACACCAGGAAATTCAACCCAATCCTCTCCTGTCCGAGTCACGCCAGCAAGAGAGCTTTTACCGGCTCTCCCTCCGACTTCCTTCCACAGGTTACTTCCGCCCATGGCTTCACCCCCCAATGGGCGTGTTCAGTGCCACAGAAGGACTATCTCACTACAATTCCCCTTTTAGTCTAAAGAAAAGATTTAGGCTTAATACAAAACTATGTACAAAACAGTGAATAACAAGTGTGCTCTAAGAAAAGGAAAATCGAGTACAAAATGACCTACATATCTAGTCCTAGGGTAAGGGCATAATGGAGTTTACAACAGAGTTGTCCTAAGCTGGAAAATGTAAGTCTAGTACCTAATATATCTAACTAAGAAGAGAGAATAATAGTTGTGATAGTTTAATCTTCAACCCCATCAAGACCTGAGAAGGAAATTAACAATACTAGAGTAGACAAGAAATGCGCATGGACAACTTCCAAAAGGTGCAGCAAGGACAGAAACAGCAACCCACCTGAACAGTCACACTAGGTCTCACAGCAACGTAGGTACATCCAGTTTTGGCTAAGGCCAAGAGAACTTGACAGACCACAACAGTTATTAAATATGAATCACAGTTAACACTATTTAGTCCATTAACATTTAGCAAGATTAAAAGAAACTATTCTATTATCTAACGTAAATTTGTGAGTCTAAAGTCCTATATGTAACTTATCTTTAAGCATAACTAAGGAAAGCTATAACCATAACTATCTGTCTTCAACTCCTTCAAAGACAACAGAAGGATAATATATAATTATATATATATATAATATATAAGCTCTATAAGTTTTGACTATTATAGGTAACTATGTAAAAACTGTACTAAATTATACATTACATTTTTAAATGAGCTATATAAACACAATACATAAACAAGAAGAGAAATATACATATCACAACATTGATCTTAAATTATATCAATAAATGAAAATCCATTCCAAAATGAAGTATTCATATCTATACCATAATCCCCTTTTTACCTTTAAAAAGATATTGGTTGTGATCATTAACCATTTATAACCAAATCCCTTTAAATGAAAACAAACATTTATAAACAATATTTGGGAATTTGGGCATCGTTCTTTCCAAACTACTTCTTGCTGACAGAGGGCGCTGTCATGGGGGATACTGAGAAGATGCAGAAATCTTGGCTGTAGTCTGCAAGGCTGCTTTGTTTAAGCTGTTTTGAATGTTAGATCACCAGAAACTCTGTTTCAGGGGGTCTGGTTTGATCAAACCACATTAGTCTGTAAGGAATCCACAGTTTTTTATTTTCTGTGGAAACAAAAGAAGAATTCCTTTTCCCCAGTAACTTGTCATTGAACTTAAATTTTTGAGTCAAAGCATTTTTAAAATATATAAATTGAATTAATCCACCAGTATTTCCTTTAACAGTTATTGTTTCCTCAGCAGTCAAACAATGCAAAGACAGTGTAATACCATACAGTATCCAGATTCTCTCTGAGCTTTTCATCTTTACGTGGCTTTATTATTACTCCGTTTCTTTTACTTTTTATTTTTTGAGGCAGGGTTTCTCTGTGTAACTCTTATCTGTCCTGGAATTCACTCTGCATACCAGGTTTACTTTGAAATCACAGAGATCTGCTTGCTTGTCTCCCAAGTGTTGGGATTAAAGGTGTGTGCCACCACACCCAGTTCCTCTTTGTCTCTTAAAAACCATTTTTTCACAAGCCTGCATATATTTTAAAACACTTTAAACCTTTAGATGTTTTTCTTAATATGAATCTGTCTTTACTGTAAATCTTTATCTTTTTTTGGCCATGAGTCTTTATCTGTTAAACAAAAACATTGTTAAAATGAAAGTCTTTGTTGTTTCTGCAGCGGTTATCAAAGATGGTGGTGAGTATTTTACTGCCAGCAGTGAGAACTGTGCTCACTGCCTTAGTCTAAATGCTGCCGGCTTGGAGATGTGGTCACTGCCATTGGAAGCTCTCATACACACCAATAAATTGTTAGCAGTGCTTCAGAGCTGTGCGGTTTTTTTTTTTTTGCCACTTATGCTGAGTTAGGAATCTTCCCTTAAAGGAGCAGCACGAATATCTGCTTGTCTCTTGCAAAGCAGAGTTCAACCGAGAAAAATGCTGCTACCAAGAAACCTTGCTTGTCTCTGTTCTTTTGTTTCTAAAACCCTTTTTTCAGCTTTTGTTAAATTTTAAGTGGAAGTTCTTACTAGTCACGTGGGCATAATTTGTAAGGAGTATGGTTTTTCTGCCCGCCACCTGGTCTTGTCCTGCTGCCACGCAGCCAGCCCCAAATAACGCACAGAGATTCTGTATTTGATATTATGCTGTTTGCCAGGTGCTAGTTTCTTATCGGCTAGCTCTGTCTTAATTATTAACCCATTTCTATGTATTTCCATGTGGTCTTACCAGGGAGAGGCGGCTGGCGGTTCTATTCTCTCCAGGCTTTCCATCCTGACTCCTCCTTACTACTTCCAATTTCCTACCTGTCTCCTAGTCCCTCCTATCTTCCTTTCCGATTGGCCAACAGTGCTTTATTTATTAACCAGTATGAGAAACATATACAGAATGACTCCCATCATCTCCTCTTTTCTGTCTAAATAAAAGGAAGGGTTTTAACCTTAACATAGAAAATATATAACATAACAGTTATCAAATAAGAATCACAGTTGACAATATTTAGTCCATTAACATTTAGTAAGATTTAAGAAAATATTCCATCTTCTATTCTATCTTTGTGAGTCTAAAGCCCTATGTGTAACTTATCTTTAATCCTAAGTAAAACTACTACCATAACTATCCGTCTTCAACTCCTTCAAAGACCACAGAAAGATAATATATAAGCTCTAGAAATGATAGAGACAACTGAATGCCTGGACACCCAAAGTTCTTTTGTAATCTTTCATCTTCAGCCCATAGGCCATCGTGTGTCTGGCAGACTCTTCAGCAAACCAGGAAACTTTGTATGGGAGTTGGTCAGTCATTTTCCTCTGTGTCCTGCAGACTGTCTGGCAGACTCTTCCATGAAGCAGGAACTCTATAGCAATTTCCATCTTGCATCTGCAGTCACTTTTCTATCTAAATAAAATCCCACTTCTGACACCAGATATCGTGGTTAAATAAGGATCAGTATAAACAAATAGGCCGAATAGATGTTTATTTAGGGAGAAATAACTTACAAACTACACAGATAAACACCAGGAAATTCAACCCAATCCTCTCCTGTGCAAGTCACACCAGCAAGAGAGCTTTTACCGGCTCCCTCCGACTTCCTTCCACAGGTCACTTCCGCTCATGGCTCCACCCCCAATGGGCATGTTCAGTGCCACAGAAGGACTATCTCACTACACAGGGGTCTGTGTCAGTCCCATGTTGGATTCCCAGCTATAAGTCTGGAGCCCCATTAGCTCCTCCTTGTTCAGGTCAGCTGTGTCTATGTGTTTTTGCAGTGTGGCCTTGTCCTACCTCATCTGTATTCCAGTTTTTCTCAGTGTTTAGTTGTGCATGTATGCTTCTGTTTCCATCAGCTACTAGATGAGGGCTCCATGATGGTGGATAAGTTAGTCATTGATCTCACTGTCAGGGAAGGGAATTTATGGTAGCCTTTACACTGTTGCACAAATTGTTGGGGTCACTCTTGTAGGACTCTGGACATTTCTCTAGGTTCAGTTTCCTCTTCTAACCTATAATTGCTCCCATTTTTATAGTCTCTATCTCTCTTGTCCTCTCCTACCTATCCTCTTCTATTCTCTTCTCTTCTCATCTCTTCTCATGTCCATTCCTTTTCTGACCAAATCTTCCTAGTCCAATGTTCTTTACTCTCCTACTTGTTTCCTTTTGCTAGTTCACTCTCCACTCAAAACCCCCCAAATCCCATATGCTCTGGGGACCGTGTCCCTTCCTGCTTCTATGAATGACCTTATAAGAAACTCTTAGAATACTCCTTGTATCCTAGTTTCTCTGGCAGTGTAAGTTGTACGGTGGTTATCTTTTGCACAATGTCTTTTGCACATATGTCTTTTGCACATATGAATGAATACATACCATGTTTATCTTTCTGTGACTGGGATACCTCATTCAGGATGGTTTCTTCAAGTTCCATCCACTTGTGTGTGAGATTCAAGATTTCGTTGTCCCCCCCCCCGGAACAGAGTAGTATTCCATTGTGTAAATGTGGCACATCTCCTTTATACATACTTCAGTTGAGGGGCATCTAAGTTGCTTCCATGTTCTTGCTATTATAAATAATATTGCTATGAATATATGTGAGCACAAGTCTTGGTTCCATGGATGTGGATCATTTGTGTATGAGCATAAGAGTTAGGTTACTGGGTCCTGTGGTAGACTGATTCCCATTATCCTGAGGAACAGCCATGCTAGTCTGCAAAATGGCTCTTCAAGTTTACAGATCCACCTGCAAAGCATAAGTTGTCATTGCTGTTTCCAATTTTAGCCATTCTGACAGCAGTAAGTTGGTATCTTAAAGTTGTTTTAATTTGTATGTCCTTGTTAGCCAAAGATATTGAACACTTTCTTAAGTGTGTTTCATCATTCCCCCTATTTAGAGTTCTCTATTCATTTCTATACCACATTTCATAGAATTATTTGGTGTTTTGTTGACTAGTTTCTTGAGTTCTTTGTATATTTTGGAGATCAGCCCTTTGTCGGATGTAAGATTGGTGAAAATCTTTTCCCAGTCTGTAGGCTGCCATTGGGTCTTGTCCACTGTGTTCTTTGCCTTAGAGAAACTTCTAAGTTTCAATAGGTCCCATTCATTTTTTGTTGATCTCAGTGTCTATGCTTCTGGAGTTATTGTCAGGAAACTGTCTCCTGTACCAATTAGTTCAAGAGTACCTCTAATTTTTTTTTCCTAAGAGGTTCAGTGTGGATGAATTCATGGAGGGATCCATTTGTACTTGTGTTTTGTACATGGCTATAGACATAGATCTATCTTTATTCTTCTATATACCATCATCCATTTGTACCAGCACCACTTGTTGAAGATGCTTTCCTTATGCCATTGTACACTTTTAGCTGTTTTGTCAAAAGTCAGGTGCTCATATGTGTGTGGGATAATACCAAGATTTTCTATTAAATTTCATTGAGGTACTTGTCTATCTTTGTGCTAATACAAGGCTCTTTTCACAACTAAAGTTCTGTAGCAGATCTTAAAGTCAGGGATGATGATGCCTCGTGAAGTTCCTTTTTTATACAGATTGTTTTGGCTATTCTTGTTCTTTTGTTTTTCAATATAATGTTGATTATTATCTTTTCAAGGTCAGTGAAGAATTGTGCTGGCATTTTATTAGATATTGAATTGAATATGTAGATTGCCATTGGCAAAATTGCCATTTTTACTATGTTTATTCTACCTATCCATGAGATTGGGAGATCTCTACATTTTCTGGTGTTTTCTTTAATTTGTTTTTGTAAATACACAAATTACTATTATATAGGTCTTTCACTTGTTTGATAAGTGTTACCCCAAGGTAGTTTATGTTGTTTGTGGCTATTGTACAGGGTGATGTTTCTCTGATTTTTTTATTAGCCCCTTTGTTGTCTGAATATAGAATGGCTACAATTTTTTTTAGTTTATCTTGTATGCTAAAACATTGCTTAATGTGTTTTTCAGCTGTAGGAGTACCATGGTAGAGTTTTCTGGTTGCTTATGTAAACTATCATATCTTCTGAAAATAGAGAAAGATTGAGTACTTCCTCTCAATCTGTATCCTCTTGATATCCTTTTCTTGTCTTATTTCTTTAGATAGCACTTCAAATACAATAATGAAGATATGTGGAGACAGAGGGAAGCCTAGTCTTTCTACTGATTTTAGAGGAATTGCCTTAAGCTTCTCTACATTCACCTAGATATTTTCTCTGTGTTTACTACATATTGCTTTTATTATGTTTATATAAATTCCTGTTATCCCTGATGTCTACAAGACCTTTAACATGATAGGATGTTGAATTTTGTCAAAGGTTTTTTTCTACATCTAGAGAGATGATCATGTGATTTTTCATTTTTAGTTTGCTTATATAGTGGTATATTTGAAATATTTTCATATGTGAAGCCATCCCTGCTACCCAGGGATGAAGCCTACTTGATCATAGTAGATGATTTTTCTGATACATTCCTGGATTCAGTTTTCCCATATTTTCTTGAGTATTTTTGCATCAATATGCAGGAGGGATATTGTTCTATAATTTTCTCTTAGTTGTGTCTTTGTGTAAATGGGTATCAAGTTGATTGTAGCCTTAAAAAATTGTTTTGTAATGAAACTTCTGTTTCTATTGTGTGGAATAGTTTCAAGAGTATTAATATTAGCTCTTCCATGAATTTTCTGTAGAATTCTTCACTGAAGAAGACATCTGGCTCTGGGATTTTTTTATGTTGGAAGGCTTTGTATGATTGCTCCTACTTTGTTAGTTGCTATAGGTCAATATAAGTTGCTTGTCTCGTCTTGATTTAATTTTGTTAAGTAAGAGTTATCCAGAAATTTGTTCATATCCTTTGAATTTTCAAATTTTGTGGAGTATAAGTTTTCAAAATATTACATGAAAATTGCCTGGATTTCCTCAGTGTCTACTGTTCTGTACCCCTTTTTGTTTCTGATTTTGTTAATTTCCATTTTTTCTCTTTGCTTTTTGTTTAGTTTGGATAAAGGTTTGTCTCCCTTGTTAATTTTCTGAAAAAAAAAAAAACAACTCGTTATTGCATTGATTTTTTTTCTTTGTATCGTATTCCTGCTTTCTACTTTATTGTTTTCAGCCCAAAAATTGATAATGGGGCCTACTCCTGAGGGTTAAGTTTGCTTCATTTGTGTCCTAAGGTTTTCAGTTGTATTGTTAATTCTTTAATGTGTCTCTCATCCGTTTTCTTCATATGGGAACTGAATGCAATCAACTTCCTTCTTAGCAGTGATTTCAAGGTGTCCCATAAATTCATGTATGTTGTATCCACAACCTCATTGAATTTTAGGAATTCCTTAATTCTTTTTTTCTTCTTAGACCCAAGTATGTTGAAATTGAGCATCATTCAGTTTCTATGAGTATATAGGGTTTCTGTGATTTGTTGTTGTTTTTATTGAATTCCAATTATAAAGCATGGTGGTCTGATAAGATACAGGGTAATATTCAAATGTTTTTGTATCTGGTGAGTATTTTTATGTTGCCTAGTATATGATCAATTTCAGAGAATGTTCCATGTGGAGCAGAGAAGAAGTTATATTCTTTTTTGTTTGGATGGAACGTTCAATAGGTATCTGTGAAAAACAATTGAGAAATAACTTCTGTTAGTTCTTTTGTTTCTTTGTAAAGTTTCTGACTTATGGTCCTGTCTAGTGGTGAGAGTGGGGTGTTGAAGTCTCCCACTCTTAGTGTGTGTGGTTTTATGTGAGGTTTGAATTTTAATACCATTGCATTTACGAATGTGGGTGCGTTTGTATTTGGGGCATAGAGGTGCAGAATTGAGGTTTTGTGCTTAGGATTTCTCCTGTGATGAATACAAAATGACTGTTTTCATCTCTTTTGATTGATTTTGGTTTGAAGCCTCATTTGTTAGGTATTAAGGTAGCCAAACCTGCTTGCTTCTTGGGTCCAGTTGATTGGAAGATCTTTTTCAAGCCCTTTACCCTGAGTAATATCTATCTTTGAAGCTTAGATTTGTTTCTTGTGTGCAGCAGAAGGATGGATTCTGTTTCCGTATTCATTCTGTTAGACTTTCTCTATTTATTAGTGAGATAATACCATTAACATTGAGGGAAAGTAAGGGACATTGTTAGTTAATGATTTTTGTTTATGATTTGATGTTGGCAGTGGTTTTGTGTATATATTTACTCTGCTTTCCCCTTGGATTTTTTTGAAGTTAGATTATCTATTTCCTATGGGTTTTTGAGCTGTGGACATGCCACAGGCAGAGCATGATGTGGAGCCAATCCAGGGAATTTCCAGGTTAGGGTGTGGGGGGAATTTCCCACAAATTTTTCCCATACTCACTCTAGCAGAATCCTGGCAATGGGGGTCATAGTTCCTGGTACACCAAGTTTCAAGTGGTTCCTGCACGGATAGGCAGATCTAGCCTGACACTCTCCTTCTGAATCCTCTCTAGCAGAGGCCCAGCGATGGGGGGCAAGCATCCAGCACCAAGGTCTCAGGATGGTGGCAATGATATGTGGATCTAGCTGGGGCCTGGCATTCTTCACGTGAGGCCTCTAGCCAATGATGGTATCTGTTTTTCTAGCTTTTTTCTTTTTAATATTTATTTATTTTTTGAGACCACATTTTTTGTGACTCTGCTGCTTGTACCACAACTATATCTTGTATACCATGCTTGTCTTGAACTAACAGAGATAGGCTTCCATCTGCCTCCTGAAACTAGCGTTAAATGCATGTGCCGCCACCACCCAGCTATTGGCATCTTTTAAAATATGTTCTTTAAACACATTACAGCTTGTATCTCTGTGCTGCTGCTCTCCTATGTTTCTTAGATTTTATTTTTCCATTCCTTTTGTCAAGTGATGTTTATTATTGATTTCTGAGTAGAGCAAAGTTTTTTTTTTTTTTTAACTTTGGGTTGTCTTATGCTGTATAATTGAGAATTGTTTTGAACTCCCAATCCTGCTTCTCATGTACAGTGCTGAGAAGAAAAACCTACACTTCCTTCCTGCCTGGCCCTTGACTGGTAAGTGAGAAGGAAAATAGACCAGAAAATGAGTGATCTCCCAAGATCTCTGATTATGGTGGGGACTTATATATGAAGAGAGATTTGTGCAAGGATCGAGTTCATGATCCACTTGGATACTAGTGGAGTCACAGTGCAGAATGGAAGAGAAAGGATATAAGCTGAGATTTCCTCCTTCAATGATAGTTGAGGTGAGCAATGTGGAATCAGTTAATCATTCCTACATAATCCATAATGTTCCCGGTGGGCAGTTTCTTGGAATCCCCAGATGAGGGCTATCAAGAATCTGGATAGAGGAGAGACCTTATCATAAATACAAATTGCTATAGTTAAAGTATTCAGCCAAAACGTGTCTGGGTGAACTATTGTGGACTATGTAACAGGGCTGATATTTTTTTGTGGTTTTGGATGTACAGTCTGAGAGAAAATGTTTGAAAAATCCTTGGTTTTCCCTATTGAAACCACATGGAGCTATGCTTATTAGGCCAATGGACACTGTGGCCTTAGTCAGTAATGTTAGTGGGATTGCCTGTTTTCCCCCTGTGCTCCACTGCTTGAGTAGCCTTCTGAGGTTGTCCTATCGAATGGTAAATCCTGCTGACTTTTTAGAAGTCTATCGTTTCCTTCCATTTTCCCACAGATGTAGTATACAAGAAGCTATTCCTCATGAGAAGCTTACTTAGAATAACACATGGATTAACCAATAACTCCCTGAACCAGCTTTAATCATTTCTTTGTTCTGTCTTCCCTACTTTTCTCATCTTCTAACACTTCTCCCTCCAGATCTGCTGTTCGAAGTTACTCCTATACTATGAAATATTATGGTGCTATCTTTTCTGTTGAAAGCTTACATTGCCTTACTGGCCCGACTTGCAGTATCTGTCTCCTAAAACAACTAAGGCTATTTATTATTGCACCAATAAACTCTGTCTCAAAAAAAAAAAAAAAAAACAATAACAACAAAAATAACCATCTGTTGTAGGTTCTTTCCTTTTTGATCATTACCAGAAATGAACACAGTTTGTCTATACAGACATATTTCTTTACTTATTTCTTAAGTCTGTGGCAATGTCCTTATGTCCTCTTGATTATCCCTGCTTAAACTACATGATTGGATGCCCTCAGTGGAATTTTTGGGACCAAGCTTCTTAAAAGCTTTATTTTTGGATACCAATTATTTATACGGATATGTTTAATGAACAGAACTCATTAATTAGTAACATTGCTCATTAAATTAAAATATAATTATCTGAACGATTGCAGAATATTACCCCCATTTGCATAGAGAAATCTAGACCATGTGGTGTCTCTTTTTGAAACAAATATCAGTCACTGCAGGGTCAGAAGCACAACATTTTAGGCATCCTTTTGAGATAATTTTGTAAGAATCTGTGGGTATAAGTTCTGAGCACATAGAGTCATCGGTAGCTGCGTAACATTACACAAAAATCTCAGGTTACGTGGATGAATTTTTCTTGTTTTTTTTTTTTTTGACAAAAAGTTGATGGTGTTTACCCCTCTTATTTTTTTTCTCTTCCTCCCCTTTGTCCGTTCCCTAATATTGTACACCTCTAGATCACTGAATGGTTGTTTTAGGTGTAGAAGCCATGCTGTATCAATATATGTACTATATGGTTTTCATAATCCTATTGGGATTCTAACTGGTTCCCATTTGCATGAATCTTTGTAATCAGATATCATTTTATAGGGTGTTAGAAATTTAGTTTTCACTGTATTTGAGTCATGTTGCAAATTTTCCTTATACAGAATATGCATACTAATGCATCATGTTCTCAATGATTATAGTTTAATTTTTATTTATGTACTCTGTTTTATTCTTGTTGTTTTCAATCTGGAAATCACATTTACTGTTTTGCTCAGCACATATTCTACTTGAGGATGACCTGAGTAAGATTGCAAAACCCAAAATTCTAGGCTCAATACAATGTCACCTCTAGATGCAGGGTATCTGACAATCTCTACTATGGTATGTAATAATTACACATGGGAAACATCTTTCACACACAATACAAATATATAAAAACTGGGAACGAATTTATTTTCAAAATCTTTGTTATTGAAGCAGAAAGACCCGCTGAGGGAGTGGACCCTCACGCCCCAACTCAGGAAAGGTAGTCCCCCCAAATCACTCATAAGAAGCGATCTTGATGAAAAAGCATGAGGTCTTTTATATTCCAGTGCACTGGGGTCCACAGCCATACTCCATGTGGGGTAGAGGACTGGGAACCCTGGGTACATGGTTCATATAGCTTTTATAGGGTTACAAAAAAGCCCATGCATTACAAACCAATCATCTCATAGCATCCCGTGCAGACCAATAAATTTGAACTATTCAAGCCTGGGGTTAGCCCAGGAAGTCTGCCTTTTCTGGGCTTCTGGGTAGTGTGACAATGTTTTCTTCCTGTTCTCATTCACTCACAGGTGCTGTCGATAAACCACCTTGTTGTAAACAGTCAAGAATGACCTTTTGCCTTCTCACTGCTAGGGGGCAGAGCCTAGGAAATATTAGGCTAAGATTTTCCATCATTACAAAGCAACAATGAGAGCAAAACCAGTCTCTTTTTGTGGATGATTCTAATAAAATTTGTTTCTATTTTAATTATTTTTAATTTGTTTTCATTTTACATACCAATCCCTCCTTCCCACTCTTCTTCCACAACTACTCTCCCTTCCTTGCAACTTTTAATAGTCAGAGAGTGTAAGGCCCTCATTCAGGAGTCAACAAAGTCCAGAATACAAATCTGACGAAGAACCAAGCCTTTCTATCTTTTATCTCAACTGAGAAAAGTATCCCACTATAAGGTGTGAGCTCCAAAAACACTGTTCAAGGAACTGTGTTGGGTACTGGTTTCACTTCATGGGGCCCCTAACAGATCAAGTCACCTAAGTGTCAACCACATTCAAAGGGTCCAGTTTATTGCCTTGAAGGTGCCCTAGCTGTCACGCCATACTCTGTGAGTTCCCACTAGTTATAGTAGGTGTGGTGTGTCCTTGTTGGAGAGGGCTTTCCCTGTTAGAGGAAGCATATCACGGTAGAGTCAGGCGTTGATGTTTCTTATTCTCAGAATGATGCACAGTGTGTCAGACAATGCCCTGTTACCTCTGAGTCATGCTGTAAGGACTCTAACCTCTAGGAGTGCAGCAGCCTCCATGCTGACATGTCCCCTCAAATAACAGATCCTCTGAAATTTTAAGTGTGACACTGCAATTAAATATTTTCCTTGTAAGTGTTGCCCTGACCCTTCTGTGTCTTTACACAGCAATGAAAACCTAACAAAGACAGAAGTTGGTTCCAGGACCTGGGTTATTTCTATGATAGACTCTCCCTATCATACAATTTATATCTGATGTGTTCTCAGTAGTGTTGTTCTGGTAGCTTGCCTCTCCCTTTATGTCTGTTTATTGGGATTTCTTTCTCAGGGTATATGTAAGTTAAACGGCCAAAGAAATGCTGCATGTGGACCTCTAATTCAGTTTACTTTTAATGTGACTGGGTGAATGCATCATGATGTACATGTGTAAAATAAGTGAGGGAAGCACCAAGGATTAAATGACTATATTGTCAAAGACGTTTACATTTACAATGTGAGAATTATACTTCTTTGTATTATTTTAGGATGCAGTGACCTATGATGATGTGCACATCCACTTCACTGAGGAAGAGTGTGCTTTCCTAATCCTTCTCAGAAGTATCTCTACAGAAATGTGATGCTGGACACCTACAGGAACCTCACTGCTACAGGTAAGACTGAATTTTCTTTCATATTTTAAAATAAGGGACCAACTGTTTCTTGATTATTGATACTATTCTGTAATTTGATTAAGAAAAGGGAAAATTGGGTGAATGAGGCATGGTTCTAAGGTTCATTGAAGTTATTACTTAAATTTTGTACAATTTGCAAGAATACATCATATATTTTCTGTTATTTCAGGCTATATTTGGGATAACCATAATACGAAGGATCATTGTCAAACTTCTAGAAGACACAGAAGGTAAATTTTCATGTGCATATTTATGCAAATTTGGCTCTGCAGATATTTTAATGTATCCTGGAAATTTTATTGAAGAGTCACACTTAAAAAATTAAAAAGATTAAGAAGAGCAACAGTGAAAATAAGTGTAGTTTAAAGTACAGTGATGATTGTCATTTTCTCACAAAACCCTGTACCTCAGTGAAAGGTAGCTCTTCTGTGTTTGCAAGGCATTTGTGTAAAATGAGAAGGAAACTATCTCTTAACATATATCACCCTTTGAATTATAGCACCCGGATATCTTTTCTGTAGATATGCCAGTCTGTTTAGTTTCATTCTATTCAGATATTTTAAACAGTATACATGTTCAATAGGTGACAAGTATATGTCCAAGAACTCCTATGAAAAAAGTCTATAGTTAAGCAGGCATTTCTTATCTATTTGTGACTTTGCTATGGATATTGAAAGGGTCAGTTTATGAGTGTCAAGAAGGTTGTTACGGAGAAACCTTAAATTTGATTTAAAGATAGTCAAAGTGTGAATGCTATGTGGAAACCTTTTATTTGTTTTCTTAGTTTCATAAGCATATCATATGTAGAGTAGTGTAGTTGTGGCCCATACCTTTAATTCCAACATTCATGATCAAGAGCAAAGTGTATCCCTTAAGTTTGTGATCACCCCAGTCTACAAAGTGAGTTCCAAGATAGTTAGGTTTACACAGAGACATTCTGTATTAGAAAATGCAGGGGGGGAGTATTTAGTTTACTCTAAATACAAGCCATGTGAATTTAGAATGTGTAAAGAAGCACCGTACCTCTCTTAGGACAGTGAGAAGAAATGAAAGATATTTAGTAGCCCCCTCTTTGAGGATATGTGTTGAGTGTGAAACAACTTTCAAATTTATCAGTATTCCTAAGTCATCTGAAAGATACCATCAATTTACACTGTAGTAAATCCATATGACCGTTGGAATGTGTGAATGCTTCCATTTGTACTGGTATATTTAGCCAATGTAGTATGATTTCTATGAAGGAAAAACTGATAAATAGTATAAATATGGCAAAGCTCTGAATCATTTCAATTTTTCAATTCTATGGGAGATTTTATGTAAATAGATGCCATAATTGAGGGCCATGAAATAAAGCTCTTACTCTGAATCCACAGGTATCTTCAATGAAAACAAAACAATACAACATTAGAGAAGCATTATGAATGTATAACTCAAGATCTGATTCTTGTTTACAATTAGACCAATTACAACTTTATTTTATACATGTACTAACTTTATTTAGTATCATGCATGTGGTAAAGTTTTCCATATGCTAATGATCTTTGCAGGAATCAAAGAAGCCATAAGGGAGTGAATCCTGTGAATATACACAATGAATGTGTGAAAAACTTTGTTGGTTACAGGCATCTTCAATGGCTTGAACAAAATTCATACTGGAGAGAAACTGTATAGAAGTCTAGAGTGTGGTGAAGTCTTTGCATATCACAATTTCCTTCTTCTCAATGACAGTGCACACATGGTAAAAAACACCTATGAATGTAGTCAATGTGGTAAAACATTTGCAAGACATAATATGCTTAAAAGACATCTTAGAACATATACTGGAGGGAAAACACAAGACTATAATCTATGTGGCAAATGTTTTTCACAATACAGTTATACAGTATGTCATAAAAGAACACATATTGGAGAGAAACCCTATGTATGTAACCAATGTGGTAGGGCATTTTCACAAGTTAGTACACTACAATCTCATCATAGAACACATACTGGAGAGAAAACCTATGTATTTAATCAATGAGGTAGAGCGTTTTCACGTGCCAGGAATCTCCAGTCTCATCATAGAACACATACTGGAGAGAAACCCTATGTATGTAATCAATGTGTTAGGGCATGTTCACATGACAGTACTCTCAAATCTCATCATAGAACACATACTGGAGAGAAACCCTATGTATGTAATCAATGTGGTAGGGCATTTGCAAGTAATGGTCATCGTAAAAGACATATAAGAACACATACTGGAGAGAAACTCTATATAGGTAATCAATGTGGTAGAGCGTTTTCATATGCCAGTAATCTCGAGTCTCATCATAGAACACATATGGAGAGAAACCTTATGGATGTAATCAATGTGGTAAAGCTTTTTCACAACGCAACAATCTGGTATGTCATAAAGGTACACATACTGGAGAGATACCCTAAGAATGTAGTCAATGTAGTAAAGCCTTCACAACATATGATGTGCCTAAAAGTCATATAAGAACACATACTGTAGAGAAACCTTATGGATGCCATGAATGTGATGAAGCCTTTGCATATCCCAGCACTATCTTACGTCATAAAAGAATGTATACTTGAAATATAATGAATGTATCCCATGTGGTAAAGCCTCTCTATGTATCATTAGTCTTTATAATCAAAGAAATAAATCATAATGCATAAAAACACTATACATGTATCCATTGTTGTAATGCTGTGCACTTTGCTTATCCCAATAATCTTTGTGAGCCTAAGAAAACCCTTATGGGAAGGAATCTCCCTAGAAAGGATGTGGTATGATCTTCATTCAACAAACATTGACTTACATAGTTTTCTGGAGAGAAAAATATCTGACACGTTTGAACAATCAGTTCAAGCACTACAATGCCTCTGTTTTGTTCTCACTTGCAAACTCATGTGGAAAAAAGTCCTGGAACTTCACTGGTAAGGGAAGCATGTTTCATGGTAATTCTTGACTTGATTTACATAAAAACCTCATTCAGATGGATTGCTATATCTAAGCCCAATCCTTCATGCTTAGTTTCTTTTACATGAAATAATTAATGTTGCAGGAAAACTTTGAATACTTTAAGACCCTGAACACAATGGTTGCAGGATTGAGTACTAATTGGAGAAAAATATTCAAATATGGAAATCTGTTTAGAGATTTGATTTAATTTTAATTATGTGATGTCAGTGTGTGAGTATGTGATTGTTCATGGTTTCTCACAAGAAGGTTACACCCTTGAGTATTCCTGTAGGAGGAACTACAGTATGTTCTCAGAAAACTGACATAGGTCATGGCAAAGAACTTGCCGTAATTTTGTTCATCCACATTTCTAAACCTGTACGTATTTTAGATCCTGTTTTATCATCTTGATATCAGGTAATAGGGAAGAAATCATGGAAGAGGAAACCTACATCATGTAAATAATTTTGTTAACATATTAGATATCATACTTGACTTTAGTCTTTTTTGTTTTTTCTTAGTTATGAATGCCCATTCTTAGCTTGGTTTGTTTCTTTCATATTTATTTTATTTTATATAACTAAGTCCATTTAAATGAAAACAAACATTTATAGACAATATTTGGGCGTTGTTCTTTCCAAACTAGTAAGGGGCGCTGTCATGGGGGATTCGAAGAAGAATAAGAAATCCTGGCTGTAGTCTGTAAGGTTGCTTTGTCCAGCTGTTTTCGATGTAGGATCACCTGGTTCTCTGTTTCAGGCGGTCTGGCTTGATCAAACCATATTAGTTTGGAAGGAATCCACATCTTTTCATTTTCTGTGGAAACAAAAAAAATAGAAATCCTTTTCCGCAGTAACTTGTCCTTCAACTAAATTAATTATCTTAAAACCAATATTGACTCCCTCTTTTATGTTCTGTCTCTGTCTCTGTCTCTGTCTCTCTCTCTCTCTCTCCTATCTTCTATTCCTAACCAGGCTCAATCTTCCTGGTTGCTCGTTTTCCTTTCCTCCCCGTCATTTTCTCCTACTTCTCTCTTCATTCACTGCCCCCCCCACTTCCCCTGAGCTCTGGGGGACTTGTCCATTACCACTTCTTTGAGGGACTTTATATGAATCTCTTAGAATATACCTTGTATCCTAGTTCCTCTGGTGGTGTGAATTATAGGCTGGTGATCATTTGATCTACGTCTAAAATCCATATATGAGTGAGTACATACTGTGTTCCTCTTTTTGTGACTGGGTTACTTCATTCAGGATGGTTTCTTCATGTGCCATCCACTTGCCTGTGAATTTCAAGATACCATTATTTTTCTCTGCAGAGTAGTAGTCCATTGTGTAGATGTGCCACATCTTCATTAACCATTCTTCAATTGAGGGTCATCTAGGTTGCTTCCAGGTTCTTGCTATTACAAAGAGTGCTGCTTTGAACATAGTTGAACAGATGTCTTTGTTTCATGGATGTGAATCCTTTGGGTATATGCCTAAGAGTGGGATTGCTGGATCATGTGGTAAACTAATTCCCATTTTCCTGAGGAACCACCATACAGATCTCCAAAATGGCTGTATGAGTTTGCACTCCTAACAGCAGTGGAGGAGTGTTCCCCTTTCCCCACACCCCCTCCAACATGAGTCATCGTTGTTGTTTCTAATTTCAGCCATTCTGGCAGGAGTAAGATGGTGTCTCAAAGTTGTTTTGATTTACATTTCCCTGAAAGCTAGGGATGTGGAGCATTTTCTTAAGTGTCTTTCAGCCTTTTTGATTTCCTCTATTGAGAATTCTTTCTTCACTTCTGTACCTCATTTTTTAATATGGCATTTTGGTGTTTTGTTGACTAGTTTTTTGAGTTCTTTGTATATTTTGGAGATCAGCCTTTTGTTAAATATAGGATTGGTGAAAATATTTTCCCAGTCTGTGGGCTGCCGTTTGGTCTTGTCTACTGGGTCCTTTGCCTTACAGAAGCTTCTAAGTTTGAAGAGGTCCTAATTATTAATTGTTTCTCTGAGTGTCTGTGCCCCTGGAGTTATGTTCAGGAAGCAGTGTCCTATACCAATTTGTTCAAGGGTACCTCCTACTTTCTCTTCTAAGAGGTTCAATGTGGCTGGATTGATGTTGAGGTCTTTGATCCATTTGGACTTGAGTTTTGTGCATGGCGACAGACATGGGTCTATTTGCAGTCTTCTACACACCATCATCCAACTGTGCCAGCACCATTTGTTGAAGATGCTGTCCATGCCCCATTGTATAATTTTAGCTGTTTTGTCGAAAATCAGATGCTCATTCATGTGTGGGTTGATATCAGGATTTTCAATTTGATCCCTTTGGTCTACTTGTGTATTTTTATGTCAATACCAGGCTGTTTTCAGAACTATAGCTCTGTAGTAGAGCTTAAAGTCAATAATGGTGATGTCTCCTAAGTTCTTTTATTATATAGGGTTGTTTTGGCTATCCTGGTTCTTTTGTTTTTCTATATAAAGTTGATTATTATCATTTCAAGGTCGGTGAAGAATTGTGGTGGGATTTTAATGGGGATTCCATTGAATCTGTAGATTGTCTTTGGCAAGATTACCATTTTTGCTATGTTTATCCTACCTATCCTAGAGCATTGGAGATCGTTCCATTTTCTGGTATCTTCTTTAATTTCTTTCTTTAGAGCCACAAAGTTCTTATTATTATGTCTTTTTCCTGTTTGGTAAGTGTTACACCAAGATACTTTATGTTGTTTGTGGCTTGTGGCTATTGTAAAGAGTGATGTTTCTCTGATTTCTTTCTCTGTAGGGCTACTGATTTTTTTGAGTTTTTCTTGTATCCTGCTAGTTTGCTGAAGGTGTTTATCAACTGTAGGTGCTCTCTGGTAGAGTTTATTGGGTCGCTTATGTAAACTATCATATCATCTGCATATAGAGACAGTTTGACTTCTTCCTTTCCAATTTGGATCCCCTTGATCTCCCTTTGTTGTTTTATAGCATTAGCTAGAAATTCTAGTACGATATTGAAGATATATATATAGAGAGAGAGAGGGCAGCCTTGTCTTGTTCCTGATTTTAGAGGAACTGACTTAAGTTTCTCTCCATTCAGTTTGATGTTGGCAGTTGGTTTGATGTATATTGCTCTTATTATGTTTAGGTATGTTTCTGTTATTCCTGACCTCTCCAAGACCTTTACCATAAAACGTCCAGGGCCAGCTTGATTCAATGCAGAATTCTACCAGACAGTCAAGGAAGAACTAATACCGCTACTCCTCAAATTGTTTCACAAGATAGAAACAGACGGTTCATTGCCAAACTCTTTATATGAGGCCACAATAACCTTGGTACCCATGCCTCACAAAGACAAAACTAAGAAAGAAAATTACAGACCAATCTCCCTGATGAACATCGATGCAAAAATACTCAATAAATTACTGGCAAACCGAATTCAAGAATACATTAGAGAAATCATCCACCATGACCAAGTAGGCTTCATCCCTGGAATGCAGGGATGGTTTAACATATGAAAATCTATCAATGTGATCCCCCATATAAACAAACAGAAAAAGAAAAACCATATGATTATCTCCTTAGATGCAGAAAATCCTTCGAAACATTTCAGCACCCTTTCATGATAAAGGTCTTGGAGAGATTAGAGATAACAGAAACATACCTAAATATAATAAGAGCAATTGACTTTAGTCTTAATAATAAAATTGATTCATGTGGAGATTATCTGTTAGTAAGTTCACTAGATAGAATAGAAATGATATATTAGGTAATATTTGGGAACAACTTACACGGATGATAATAAAGAACTTCGGAGATGTTCCATCTTAGAAGGATGAAGTCCCTGCCCTTCTGATTTGATCTGCAACATAGTAGAGAGAAGTGAGAGACAGAAATGTGGAAAGGGAGTGAGAAATAGATGGTGGGGGAGTGAGAGAGTTACAGACAGGTTGCGACTGAGAGAGGTTTACCCCAAGGTTCTCAACCTTCTGTTCATATACTCAGAACCAAAGGCACTATGTAAGAAATAAATTCATGAGATGATCTGAGCAGAAAACCTGGATTTACAAGAACACACCCCTCTAAATGGTGGGTCCACTAGAGGTTCTTAGTGGTTCCTATAGCCTAAGTGACAAAACCAGGCAAGCAGAAGATACACAGCTGCTTGAGAGTGGGATTTGTAAAATGGTAACCAAATAATCCCACCATTTGTATACACATAGAAGCCCACAGGGCTTTCACCTAAATTATCCTGAGACCCTGAGTGTGGGGGCATTGGTCTGAGTCTGGCTTCTTTTTGCTGGCAATGGACAATGTGCGGTGGAGTTTAAATGTGTTGGTGGACTCAGCAGGAGGTGTGCATAGAGAAGTTTTCTCTTAGCTGCCAGGTTGGAGACCTTAGGCATCTGTTCCTTGAGTAGGTGGATAAGGAGGGTTGAGTGACGCTTCAGCCATAACAGTGTGTTGCAGGTAGCACCATTCCGTTCCCCAACCTCAATGTACCTAATGCAAACCCTCATCTGTATTCACCTAAGTTTAGTGTTCCCTGAAAAAGCTGCCATTAGAGTCTCGACCGGGATGTGGAGCAGATGCAAAGGCATTCACTTTTAGATCCACCACCTGATTCCTTGTTTCCTATTCTCCAGGGCAACCCAGGACAGTTATGCTCTGATTAAGTATGGATTCATTTTTTCAGTATTATTAAAACATTGCATCAGAAACTCTTGGTTACAGTTTTCGTTTCCACTCACCAGGACTTTTAAGTGCACAGGGAGGCTTTGCTCTTGTGCTCCTGCCCACACAGCAGAACTAATACAGTATTCTTGTTCCTCCCTGGAATCTTTGATCTCACATTTCACCACAATCAAATAGTCCAGCCCTCCAGATATGAGAGTGTATCCATTGTGTTGTACTTTCCAATTGATTTTCTCACTTCTTTCAATTAGTCACTCAATCTCTCCTGCTCTAAAAAGCTTACACCTTTGGAGGTGCCTACCTGCCCCAATTCCTTTCCACCACTACTCTCTGGAATATACTCCCAGATACTTCTCTGAAGCTCTTTGTCTCTGTCCTCCATAGTGTAGGAATGAGCTGCTGAGTCAGATGATTGGTTTCAGCTTGCATCTCTCTCACTTTTAGCACAAGGAGACCCAGAAGATGGAATGAGCTCCTGACACAGCAGTTGCTGCTGGCAGTTTAGGAATTAAGTTCATACCTACTTGCAGCCACTCTGGTGTTTGACTTGGTGTCATCACTTCTTGGAAAAATCAATGGCTAGGTTTGTTTACTAGATGCAACAGCTTGTTAGCCTCTAATCAACCTGTAAGACCCAGGCATTATGGTAACCTGACTCTGTTACATGGGAGAATGCACTGAAGAATTTTCTATGCTCAGCCCAGAGTTCCATGAATACTATTGTGCCCACAGAACCCAAGACCCCTATAAAGACAGATTTTGCCCACTTACACTCCCTACCTCTTCTCTCTCTCAGGCTCTTTGTTCTCTTGCTGCTATTTCTGCTCTCTTTTCTTTCATCTCTTTGTGCTCCTGTCTCCCCATTCTCTCCTGTCACCTGTCTATGTGTCTGTTTTCTTTATCTCTTTTTTTGTTTTATTCCATCTCTTTCCCCTTACTAATAAAACTTCTCACTCAAGTTCTGGCTGCCTGGCATGTTTGTACCCCACCTTAGTCACCCTCTACTTCCATGAAATCTGCAGTGGTCCTCCATGCAGGACCACCATTAAGTTTATCTTAATATTGAAGCAAGAGGACACTGTCATGAGATATCCACCCTACTGGTACCCAAAGATAACTGAGCAGACATCACTGAATTTACATAGCTGTAATGTGGGGCAACATATTTCTCCATTATATCTGTCTGTGATAAAAATCAATTGTTAGTAGAAAGAGGATGTGGGGATTCGACTCTTTGCCTGACATTGAAAATCCTGACCTGAAATTTAAATTTTCTTTTACTTTTTTGTTGATGCTATGGCTGCGTTCGAACTCCTGGGTATAAGATAGCCTACTGAACTGTCTCAATCTCTGTTGTAGCTGGAATTGCTGGATCATTACTAGAGGTACCCCACTACCCAGTTTTAAGGTGAACTTGTAGAACAGGATGACACTTGTCATATGCATGTCATGGTTAGAGTTTCATTTTTTTCTTCAACGTTTTAGAGGATTTTCCTCTACGTGAGTGTGTATGGGTCTTTCATATGCCTTTGTTTTTTAAAGATGCACTTGCAGCTTGACTTTTTCAGTCAGAAAATACTCACCAATTTGAAATATTTTTATTTTTTCAAATTATTTAGGTTACTGTTTGCTAAATTCTAGTGATTAACTATAGGTGTCAAAGATGATATAGTTATGATTTTTTTTGCAATGTTTGTGCCTATCTGTGGATGTTTTCCTTTCATACGCAAGATTTCTTATAGTGAACATTCACCTTGTGCTCTCTATTACCAAAAGAGGACCTTGCTAGCCTTATAATCCTGCCTCTACCTATTAAGTGCTGGTGGGGGAGGGCAAGTGTGCTTCACTTAGCTTCTTACTCTCATTATGTTATGGAATTTGTATTTGAAAGAGTCCATTTTGCTTAGTCTAGATTCAAAATCTGGCTGTCTCACCATATTACCCATCTTAGTCCTGGAGTCACAGGCAGTTTGAGCCTGTGAAAAATATGCTAGCTGACCAAGGTTATGTGCAAGTAAGAGAATTAGGTAAATAACTCCAAGGTGAACCTCAGTCTGTTTTATGTAAAAATTTAATCATGAAAAGAGCTGGAAAAAGCTCTAGGCTGGAAAATTTTCCTTAGGGTCTATAGCTGTGCAGTCTGTTCCCATTCTTAATACCTGTAAATATGATAACCCAGTATAGATTTTCCCCTATGTGAAGAGTTCTTACCTGTTCTACACCTTGGAGTTAACCCCCGTGGTATCACGCCTAATGATATCTGGCAGATGGATGTTACTCATATTCCTTCCTTTGGCCAGCTACAATTTGTACATGTATCTGTTGATATCCATTCTCATCTCATGTTTGCCTCTACTCATACTGGAGAAAGGGTTATGGATGGTAAGAGCCATTGTTTACAGACCTTTGCTTATATGGAAATGCCCAGCCAATTAAACACTGATGATGGACATGCTTATACTAGTCAGTGTTTTAACTCTTTTTTGCAAAAAAAAATTAATCTCACATAAGACAGGCATCCCTTATAAGCCTCAGGGTCAGGCCATGGTAGAGCATGCACATTGCACAATTAAAGCCTATCTTCATAAAACAAAAAAAAAGGGGGGGGAGTTTACACGGTCTCCTCATAATCACATTTCTCTGGTCCTTTATATTTTAATTTTTTTAACAATTCATGGTGCTGCTTGAGCTGCAGCCGACTGGCATTGGCACACTCGGTCATCTGAATATGGCTCAGTTATGTGGAAGATTGTCACTACTGGAAAATGGTGTGACGCCAACCCAGTTCTAGTATGGGCCCAAGGGTCAGTTTGTGTCTTTCCACAAGACAAAGATAACTCTGTTTGGGTGCCTGAGTGGCTGATTCGCCATATGAGGAAGGAAGGTGATTGTAACAGCCAGAAAGAAGGTCCGATGGGTCTTCAAGAAACTACCCATCCTGATGCCTGTGGGTCTGAGTAGCTATATGTGGCCTTTTATCCTAACCACTAATTATAGTTTGAATCAAGAGGCTATAAATTTACACTTTTATCCAAAGGACAAGAATGTCACCTTCATCTCAGGCACTGTATTCTGGTTCCATTCTTATTGTTGTAAACAATGCTAACAATTTTGGAGAAAGTTTCAATTGTTCTCAGCAGGTCTGCCGACTGTAACAGCTGTCTTGGGGATGTACCCAGGTGTGTAGCAGAGAGGAAAGGAGATTCTGGTATCATGACTGCCAGTGCTGTCTTCACCTTTGAAGCTACAGTTTCTACCATAGCCCTCTCCCAATCGGTAAATACTGCAAGAACAGTGGATCAACTATCAGGTGATTTGGCTTAAGCCTTAGCTACACAAAGCACACTTTATTATCTAATACAAATTGGCATTTTTAAACTAAATTTACAAACTAATCTCCTATAGGAACACTTGAATTTTTGTGAGAATCTCATATGGCTTCTTCTTCTGTCTTTCACACATATCTGTGTTAATTCATCATTTTTCTCCTGAAATCCTGGAGTGATGAGTTTTTCAGTTACACACATGCTTTAGCCATGCAGAGCATTAACATCTATTATACATGAATTTCACTTGCCAATGAAGAAGGCCTTTTACAAGGAATTCAACTTGTGAACAGATCATTGGGGGTTTGTAGCCCTTACATTTGGTCTACTTTGCCACAGCACTAAACAGGCCCAAGCCAACTTTCTAACAAGACAGATACTGTCTTTGGCTCGAGGTAAAATGCCTTTGCCCACATGAGGCTAACAAACTATTCACCAGGGACAGTAAGGCAGAGGGGCCATATATCCAACCTAAGACAGGAAGGTTACGGGCCTGGGTGCCCTCTCCAACGACGGGTAAGTAATTATGCTGACGTCTTCTTCCAAATAAGGCAGGTGTTAGTTTATATTAAAAGAAAGGGAGAACTGTAATACCCAAAGCAACTTGAGCAAGTCTGAAGCTGTTGGAGGGAACTCATTGCACCATGGCTGTTGTTGGTACTCTTCCCGTTTTGATAACAAGCCTCGAGATAACACACTCCTTGACAACAAACAAGTTGTGACAACACATACCTCATGACAATACATACCTCATGAAAACACACACTTCATAGTGTTGAGTTAAGCCTAAATGTCCTGTAATTTTCCACTGTGCTGTTAGTCAGTAATGAAGCCCATTCTTGCCCCTCAATAAATGGCATTCAGTATTTGGCATTCTGACATTGCATTGAACGAATGACCCGCTGTCTTGTCTTTATTTCAAACTCTAGGACTTCGTTCGATTCGTGGAAGAGATGGTAGCAAGGGAGCTACAATATATATATATATATATATATATATATATATATATATATATATTCTTTTCATTCTCTTACCTTTAGGACAGCTTGATCACATGGTTTCTCATGGTTGCTTTGATTTGAATTTGGCTGAAGACTAAGGATTTTGTGCAATGTCTTATTTTTCTTTCAGTCATTTAAGATTCCTCAATTGAAAATTCTCTATTAAGTCCTGTACCCCACTTTCTCATATGGTTATTTAGAATTATTTAGAGTTGGTGGTGTGTCATGTTATCAGCCCAACAGAATTCATTAGATAAGATTCTCTGCTCATGAGTTTATAAAATTATTCCATTTGTAAAATCGTTGTTGCCTGTGTCCCTCATGAGTCACTTCTGTTGCAAGATCTCAGAAACTCATGGTGCGAAACAATGCAGTTTTTTAAATCGGTTGAACATTCGATCCTTCAAAATCTATTATTACGAAATCAGAAAGCAGTGGATATCCCAGGGTCCCTCATTCGCTGGGCACTGGTTCTGGTATCAATCTCCTGCTGTGTCAATCACACAGCAGCCAAAACCACAATGGATGACCCCATCATTACATACGTAATCAAAAAAGTAACTAATTGGATAGTCCTTCATACTTAATTTCCATAAGATGGAACCAGAGTCCAGTGATTGTCAAGGAAGTAATACTTAGATAATTAAATGAATAAAAATCAAACTATTGAGTGGTGTTTTATATGTGACTCCTACAAGATAGCACAAACTGAAGAGAAAATTGAGTTTTTGATCATAGATTTGAACAAAAATTGAATGAATAATGAGATAATTACTCATAATTCACCCATAGAGAGTGAACAAAATGCTATCACCATTCACTAAAATAAATACATAACTAAATAATGAAATCACCACAAGGGACATTTAACACCACAAAGGTGGATCCAGACTCCACTCTTCCTGGAGTAGAAAAAGGCAGATTTGAATAATGTAATAATCAGATAGTTAGATCGTCTGTCACACCTGAGTCACACAGGTGGCAACAAACTTCAGTGTTCACAGATTATATGAGTAAACGATTTAATAATTACATATTTAAAGGTGTAAGTCATTGCACTTTTTTGTCTCATCAATTCCTGGCAGGCATGCCGGGCATGATAAAGTATGCTGTCTTCATTGATTTTTAAAATTCCTTAAGTTAACAAAGAGATAATCATACTGTCTTCCCTGGTGAACTCTGTTGGCCTGACATCATCACTAGCGCCTGAATCTCTGTTGTGGTGCGGCAGGACCTGAGATGATGGGCCCACACCTGGCACAGCAGTATCCCTAGTACTCTGGGTCATTCATTGGTCATCCAGAAACTGCTGTGTCCATGTCTACAACCTTCCTATCCTTGTCCCTGATAGCAATTTGCACCCTAAACAGAATCAATGATGTCATTGTCCATCGATTAAATTATTTAAATAATTAAATAAGTCAGTAATAGATAACTGTCACCATAAAGAGGTGATGTAGCCTATAACTGGAAGGAAAGACTGGCCAGACTCCAGTCATGAAAGATGTCATCTGCATCAATTCAAACAATCAGTCATAAAATATGATGATATTGCTTCATAACTCCCGAAGAGGGAGCTTTACAGGACTCTTCATGGAATAGAGGATTATTGGTTTACATAAATATACAAATCTTTACATTTCTTGGGTATTAACAGGATTTGTCAATTTAAATATATTAATTTTGTAATTAGATGATCTGCCACACTTGACCCCGCTAGGTGGCAACAATCTCCAGGTGTCATGGATGATAAAATCATTGTTTTATATAACTAAACCATCAAACAATGAGTTGATGTAACATCATTAACGTCCCTAAGGTGGCTCCAAACCAGACTCGGGAACAACGCTGCCTCAAAAGGGATGGACTGCAATCCAATCATCCCTAAGTCTACTCTAGCAAATGGATTATCACCTTCCTAAAGGAAGTTGACAATGGAAAACTCACCTTTTGATGAATAATTGTGAGTCTTATTATCATTTAAACCATTATATTACTTCTTAGGAGAGAGAGACCATTCATAAACAGAAGTTTTTGAACTGTGTCTCCACGGACTATGTTCTCTTATATTAGGTAATCTTGAATTGGGTAACCAGTAAAAGCTGTCAGCAAACTTCCAGTGATATGGCTATGACTTACTGAGGCGAATAACATGCTGTCATTAAAATTTTAGGGAATAGTGTTGTTGGGAGATTGTAGTGTGCCATGATAACACTTTATCGAAGCTGCTCTCTGGTCCTTGGCCCATGATACCAGGATATAGAATGCAAGCAGGGTTTCCAGGCAATATTTATGATCGAACATTCTGTTACATTCTAGAGCACCTTCTACATGCTAAAATTAGCATACCCACCCATCGACTAACCTTAGCCTCACTGATTTGCTCACATAAACAAAAACAAAGCAGGGCCCTGTTTTTTATTTTTTATTTTTTGAATTACACAATATTTACGAGTTTCTTAAGCTACAACATGCCTGTAGTAATATAAGCATGAAAACGAAAGCATCATTATTCCATTCAATTACATTGATGAGGATTTCCACCTATTTTTTATACTTCAATTTTCTCATTTCCAGAATGGAAAAAATACAACAGGTTGCAGGGAAGTATGGCCAGACTCCAGTCATGAAGAATGTCATCATCATCAATTGAGTCAATGAATCATAAAATGTGATGATACTGCACATCAACACCACAAGAGGGAGTTTTACAGGACTATTCATGGAATGGAGGATTTTGGGTTTACATACTTACACACATATTTACATGATCTTGAGTATTATCACTAGTTGTCAATTTAAATACGCTCATTATGTAATTAGATGATCTGTGGCACCAAATTCCAGGTGTCATGGATGATATAATTATTGTTTTGTATTATGAAATAATCAAATAATGAGTTCATGTAACATCATCCACTTCCCTCAGGTGTCTCCAAACCAGATTCGTGAACCATGCTGTCATGATTATTTAAATATTTTGACTACATAATTGCTATTTAGATGGTCTATAATAATTGCCTCCCACATCGTGGAACCGCAATCCACTGATCATGAATTATCTAATGTCCCATTTTAATAATCAAATAACAACATAATAAGACAATCAAATGGTCTGCCATACTCGACACAATTGACTCTCAGTTGACTCCCACATGATTGTGGGAAACTCTCAGGTTCATCGCTTATTTAATCGCAGAGCTGAGTAGTAAAATGTTTAAATGCTGAAATGTCATTGTGTATGCAAGGTTTTTACAAGATATCACATATTTAATGTTGGACGGCTGCCTCAAAAGAGATGGACTGCGATCCAATAATCCCTATGTCTACTCTAACAAATGTATTATCACCTTCCTGAAGGAAGTTAACAATGGAATACTCACCTTTTGGTGAATAATTGTGAGTCTTATTATCTTGTGTTCCATAGTTTTCCTTCTTAGGAGAGAGAGCATCCATAAACAGAAGCCTTTGAACTGTTTCTCCACAGACTATGTTCTCTGATAATTAGGTAATCTTGAATTTGGTAACCAGTAAGACCTGTAGGCAAACTTCCAGATATTTGGGTGTGATTTGGTTTGGCGAAACAAATGCTGACCATGAAAAGTTTTAGGAGATCGTTATCTTGGGAGACTGTAATGTCCCATGATAACACTTTCTCGATGCTGCTCACTGGTCCTTGGCCCATGATACCAGGATAGTGAATGCAGGCAGGGTTTCCAGACCACATTGATGAGCCAACATTCTGTCACATCCTAGTGCCCCTCCCACATGCTAAAAGTAGAATACCCACCGATCAACTAAACTTACAGCCTCACTGATTTTCTCACAAAAACAAAGCAGGGCTCTTTCTTTTGAGTTCTACATATTTACCAGTTTCGCAAGCTATGACATGCCTATGGTGACATAAGTATGAAAACGAAAGCATCATTATGCCATTCAAGTACATTGATGAGTATTTTAAAACTGTTTTCTTTGCTTCAGTTTCCTAATTTCTAAAATGGAAACAATAAAACGAATTGCCTCTACCATAATCCTCTTCTCTTTATTGAAAATAAAATAAACTCCTCTTCATTCTCTTACCTTTAGCGGAGCTTGATCTCATGGTTTCTCAGAGTTGTTTAGATTTGCCTTTGGCTGATGAATTAGGATTTTGAGCACTGTCTAATGTGCCTTTTGGTCATTTTTGACTCCTCAATTGGTATTTCTCTATTAAGTCCTGCTTTCTAATATGGTTATTTAGAGTGATATATTGTTGGTGGTGTGTCATGTTATCAGCCCAAGAGCATTCATTAGATAAGATTCCCTGATCAGGCAATTATTCAGATATTCCATTGTTTAAAATCGGTGGTGACTGTGTACTTCATTTGTCAGTTCTGTTGCAGGCTCTCAGAAACTGACAATGCGAAGCAATACAGTATTTTTTTACTTCATGTAATCATTCTAGCATAAAAAAAATTCTACGATTACGTAATCAGTAATCACAGGATAATGCAGTGTCCCTCCTTCTCTGGGCACTTCTTCTGGTACCAATCTCCTGCTGTGTCAGTCTCACAGCAGCCAAATTAGGTATGACACGTTCATTACTTACGGAAACAAATGAGTTATTAATTGGATATTCCTGCATACTTAACTTTCATAAGATGGAACCAAACTACAGTGATTGTCATGGAAGTATAACTTATATAATTAAATAATGCCACACGATTAACTCCCAGGGAGGAATGGCCAGACTCCAGTCATGAAGAACAACATCTTCATCGATTTAAATAATTAATATATAATGAAAAATGATTGAATAATGACATGGTGGTGCATACTTAAATCCCACATGGAGTAGTTAGACTGATCTCTTCCTGGAATAATGATGTTTTTAAAAAATAAAATTGATAATTAATTAGCTGACGTTTTAAATTAACACTGATGAGGTGGCACCAAAGACTTAAAACTATCCCTGATGTAATGATCTATTTACAGAGCTAAATGATGAAGTAATGAGATGATGTTACATCATCAACTCATAAAATCTGACTCCAAAAATGACTTAGGGTCCATAACATTACCTGTATTTTAAATACATTAATTAAATGATGAATTATTATTTAATTTCCTAGTTTAACAGGTAAATAAGTAAGTGTACTATTAGATGATGCGATGTTCTGGCACGAAGGACTCGCCTAAGGAAGCTAAAAACTGCAGTGAACACTGAATACATAATGACGGATTTTCATAGTTCAAAGAATAAACATTAAACAAGTGGATGGTGTTTTATACGTGAACTCTACGAGATTGCTCAATCCTGAAGTGTCATTGAGTTCTTAATCAGAGATTTGTACAAAAAATGATAGAATAAAGAGATAATTTCTCATAATTCACCTCTAGAGAGATAACAAAACGATCTCATCATTGATTTAAATAAATAAATAAATAATGAAATCACAAGAGACAATTAACACCATCAAGTTAGATCCAGACTCCACTGTTCCTGGAGTAGAAAAAGACAGATTTGATAAATGAAATAATCAGTTAGATCGCCTGTCATACTTGAGTCACACCAGGTGGCACCAATCTTCAAGGTTCACAGATTATATGATGAAACAATTTAATAATTACATCTTTAAATACATAAGTCGTTGAACTTTTTTGTATCATCAAATCCTGGGAAGACTTTCCAGATATGAAAAATTATGCTGCCATCACAGTTTTTTAAAATTCATTAGTTAATCGTCAGATAATCAAACTGTCTTGCCTGAAGAATACTGTTGGCATGATATCTTCACCAGCGCCTGAATCTCTGTTTTAGTGGGGCAAGACCTGAGATAATGGGCCCATTCCTGCCAAAGCAGTAGTAGCCAAAATATTGATAACAGCTGAAAAGTTGGCTGCAGCAGGGTCATCACCAGCATTGCAGAGAGAGAGATGGTCTTCCGTGTTCTAGGTTGTCATCTTTTTGCCAGTCTCAGGAATGGTGCTGACCTCCTTGTGCCACTACTTTTATTCGTAGATCACAAACGATGTGAAGATGTGGAGTAAGAGCAGCTAGTCAAAACCCAGACCACCATACTGGCCGTGGTAAGGTCCTTGTACATCTCGGGGGGCACCATGCAATATTCTGGACTAAATCATCAAGCATCCCTAGTACTCTGGGAGATGCATAGATCGTTCAGAAAATGTTCTGCTCATGTCTACAAATTGCCTATCCTTGTCCGTGACAGATATTTGCACCCTAATCGTAGTCTGTGATGGCATTGTCTGTCGCTTAAATAATTTAAAGAATAAAATAAGTCAGTAATACCTAACTGTCACAATAAAGAGGAGATGTAGGATTTAGCTGTCAGGGAAGCATGGCTAGATTCCAGTCGTGAAGAATGCCATCCTCATCAATTGATGCAATATATCTTATAATGAGGACATCCTTGTGCCACTAATTCTTCTGTTCATAGATCACAACCGATGTGAATATGTGGAGGAATAGCAGGGAGTCAACACCCAGACCACCAAGCCGGGCTTGGTGAAGTCTTTGTACTTCTTGGGGTGCACCGTTCAATCTTCTGGACCCAATCATCCAGTATCCCTAGTACACTGGGAGATGCATAGATCATTCAGAAAATGCTCTGCCTATGTCTAAAACTTTCCTAACCTTGTCCCTGACAGATATTGCACCCTAATCGTAGTCAGTGATGGCATTGTCTATCGTTCAAATAATTTAAAGAATTACATAAGTCAGTAATAGCTAACTGTCACAATAAAGAGGTGATGTAGCATTTAACTGGCAGAGAATCTTGGCCACACTCCAGTCATGAAGGATGTCATCATCATCAATTGAAAAAATGAATCATAAAATGTGATTATATTGCAAATTAACGCCACAAGAGGGAGCTTTACAGGTCTATTCATAGAATGGAGGATTTTTGGTTTACATAACTATACAAATATTTCCATTAACTTGGGTTTTAACACGAATTGTCAATTTAAATACTTTAATTATGTAATTAGATGATATGTGGCACCAAATTCCAGGTGTCATGGATGATATAATCATTGTTTTATATAATTAAATAAGCAAAAAATGAGTTCATGTAACATCATCCACTTCCCTAAGGTGGCTCCAAACCAGACTCATGAACGATGCTATCATGATTAATTTAAATATTTTAACTACATAATTGATATTTAGATAGTCTATAATAATTGCCTCCCACTTCGAGTCACCACAATCCACTGATCATGGATTATCTAATGTCCTATTTTAATAATCAAATAACAACATAATCAGACAATCAAATGGTCTGCCATACTCGACACAGTTTATTCTCACTTCACTCCCACATGATTGTGGGAAACTCACAGGTTCATCCCTTATTTAATCACAGAGTTGAGTAGTAAAATGTTTAAATGCTGAAATGTCATTGTGTATGCATGCATATTTAATGTATATTTAATGTTGGACTGCTGTCTCAAGAGAGATGGACTACAATCAAATATTCCGTAAATCTACTCTAACAAATGGATTATCACCTTCCTGAAGGAAGTTAACAATGGGAAACTCATTTTTTTGATGAATGATTGTGAGTCTTGTTATCCTATTTTCCGTAGTTTTTCTTGTTAGGAGAGAGAGCATCCATAAACAAAAGCCTTTGAACTGTTTCTCCACAGATTATGTTCTCTGATCATTAGGTAATCTCAAATTTGGTAACCAGTAAAAGCTGTAGGCAAACTTCCAGAGATTTGGCTAAGCCTTGATTAGGCGAATCAAATGCTGTCATGTACATTGATGAGCATTTTAAAACTGTTTTCTATGCTTCAATTTTCTAATTTCTAGAATGGAAACAATAAAACGAATGGCTCTACCATAATCTTTTTCTCTGTAATACTACTCTGTAGGGGGGACAAAATGGAATCTTGAAATTATCAGGCAAGTGGATGGAACTTGATGAAACCATCCTGAAAGAAGTAACACAGGCACAAAAAGAAGGACATACTATGTACTTGCTCCCATATGGATTTTAGACATAAAGCAAAGGATCACCATCTTATAATTAACAACACCAGAGAAACTGATACACAAGGAATATCTAAGAGATTCATATAAGGTCCCTCAATGAAGGTGGAAACAAAAAATTCTCCAGAGCACAATGGGATTGGGGAGCCCTAGGTGGGGTGGGAACTAGGAGAAATAGAAGGGGAGGAGGGGAAACCATGTGGGATTAGGAAGACTGAGTCAGCAGAGGAATAGAAGAGAGAAAAGTAAGAGAAAGTTAGATACCATAAAAGGGGGAGCCATTATAGGATTGAAGAGAAAACTGAAACTAAAGAAATGTCCAAAAACCTACGAGAATGACCCCAGTTAAAAATTTGAGCAACAGTGCAAAGGCTACCATAAATGCCCTTCCCTGATAATGAGATCAAGAACTAATTTATCCAACACCATGGAGCCCTCATCTAGTACCTGATGGAAGCATAAGCAAACACCCACAACTAAACACTGAGCCGACTGGAATCCAGATGCAGACAGGGAGGATAAGGCCAGGCTACAGAAATACATAGGGACCGTTTACCAGAACTGTCTATGTGGAAATCTATGGAGATTCCCACATGGGCCTCATCAGTATACTTGCTATTATCCTCTTCATACTTTGATGGGTTAAACCCTGTGCGGATATCCACCTCTAGACTGGCTTCCTGTTTAATACTGTAAATTCATTTGTGTTTTTCCATACTTTACTTATCTTTTCGAAAATGTCTTTTGAAGGGCATGTGTGTGGTATGTGTGTATGTAGATGGAGGTAACAGCAAGTGCTTCCAGAAACCAGAAATGAATGTCAGATATCCAGAAAGAGGTCCAAGTGTTTCTGCCTGCTAAGATCAAACACTGGTCCACAGAGAAGTTATGAAGCACCCTCATTCGCTGAGCCATCCATCATTCCAAGAGTTTCTCTCAGACTATATGATGAGATTACATGAAGCTGAGGTATAAAAATCCCAAGAGTGTGGCATGTTTGATTAGTATCTGTCTGAAAGTTCTAAGATGCAGAAGGTGTAGAGACAAAGAAACACAAGAGTATGCAAACACAGTGATCACAGTGCACAAATCTGGGATTGTCAAGGGAAAACCTTAGTAAATTAAAAATCTGCAACACACTCTCTCTTGCAAAAGCATTTTTTATTGAGCTTCTTGGAAACTGTAATGTTAATGATGGTGGGTGGGGCAAGTACTATACAGCTTAAATGCCTCTCATAACCACAGAAAGATCTCAGTTGAAAAGGGAGAGGACCGTACTCTCAACAACAATTCATTCTACAGTCAATGTTACTCTTCAGAAAGGAAATATATGTGCACATGTTACAAATTTTTATGTAAGTCAGGCAAAGAAAATGTGGAGGCAGAGACATGGAACACATTTCATCCAGTCCATGGTGCTCTTTATACTATGCTCTGTCTTTATCCCCTCCCCTGTGTCTCTGAACTCTCACACACTGACTGTGGTGGGGTCAGTCCACAGTGTTCTCAAATCTCTTTTCCTATCTGAGGTTGGGTCTTCACCGTTGACCCTCAGCAGATGAGCAGGCCCTGATTGTCCATGTCAAAGCTTCTCTCTCTCTCCTTTGATTCCTTGGGATGACATTGTCTCCAAGTATATCCAAAACACCTTGAATAGACAAGCTCTGTGTCTCTCTAATGAGTCACTGGAGTCCTTGCTTTCCTTTCTCAGTTCAGCAGTAATCTCTCATCCTTTATTCCCAGCATGAACATAGGGAGGCCTCCTGGTCATAGACACAGAATCGCCTGCAATCTAGACACTTCTTACTCACAAAGTAGACCTCCTTTGGCTGTCTTATTGCTCTAAGAGTGTCCAAGAGCTCAGAATAACATTGGACAAATTTGTCTGGCAGGACATCACCAATGTCATCATACACTTCATCAGGGGCAGGATACATCTCCAAGGTGAGCTGTGTCAAGTTGGCAGTGTGCTGAAGCAGCTTCTTAATGCTGGTCAAAGACAGGAAGTTCTTCATCAAATTCACCTCCACCAGCTGGGTACACTGGCTCCCGGCAGGCAGGATGACATCCATTTGGAAGACCATGAGCATACAACCCTTCAATTTTAATGTCTGAAGGGTAGCTGTCAATCTCTCTAGCAGTCTTCCCAGAAGTTGATGACTTAAATTTAAAAAGGTGACACCACTCAGGTCCAGATGTGTGATCCAATGGATGCTTGGACACTGGGACAGGTAACTCTTGTCTGATTCTGATAGTGAGCAGCGAGTGATTGCTAGGGTCTCTAAGGGACTCTCCAAGTTCCTACAGAAAGACACGGCAGATTATCTCAGTAAGTTTAATAGTGGTAGAGTAGGGGCACCAACTACAAGTGAGCAGAGGTTAGTGTGTCCTAATGTCGTTCTGAGATTTTGGTGGAGGCCAATTCCAGAATGCTCTCAGATGGAGAAGTAACAGCACAGGCAAAATCATGTGACAGCTTAGGTGCCCAACCCTGGTTCTTCTGTGCTGTCAAAAACAAAGCCTCATCAGATGACAAATGGGGCCAGCAGGAAGCCAAGAAAGAAGACCTGGTGGCAACTCAGAGCCTTACCTGTGTGTGCTAACATTGGTCCTCATGAGTCCCATCTCCTAGCACAGCCTCTGTACTACTGAGAGGTCTTCCCTGTGACCCACCCTAATCACTTCACTCTCAGTTGTTTTCCATTGACTTAGACACTACCTGTGCTCAGAGAGCCCCTGTCCCTGGGAAAATCAGAGAGCGATGTAAACTGTACATACTGTTCTGAGGAGAGTGCTGACATGGGGCAACATGTGGTTTAAAACCTCCTCCCCTCTGTAGGTCAGGTTTCAAAGACCGTTTGTCGATGATGGTTGCAAGTATAGCAGAAAGACTACTAGAGTGATCATTCAGAGTTCATATCTGTGTACTCACCAGTGGCTGGCAAGCCCCAGGTGTACACTGATGTTTCATGTAACACGGAAAGGCTGTTCTCTGGCCTGTGAAACAAGCTCTCTATCCTTCCTTACCTAAGCACTTGGTCCAGTCTTGCATTCAGGAGGAAGACACGATTCAAACAGAGATGCTGGAGCTTGTTGAGTTGGGAGAACTGAGAAATGATCTGTCGAAAACACCCTCGTTTCATCTCTTGGTTCCACAACCAACGGAAGGGTGTGAAGACTTCATGAAGAAGGAGTTTCTGAAGGTTTTTCATCTGGCCCAGGCCAAGGACAAACTTTGCAAGGGTCCTCAGGTCCCAGCGAGCATTCACATCCAGTTCCCATATACTGCATGGTGCAAATACCTCCAGCAGCTCTAGGGTGTTATAGACAGGGAGGGCCCCAAACTCCAGCTTTTCACAGATCACCTGCAGCACATCTTTTCTCTGCTGGGCCCAGCAGTGGAAACATTCCAGGTATTCACAGAGATGTCTGGAATGGAGGGAAAGGTTCATCACCACAGTCACAACCTCTTTTCCCTGTCTTTCGGGATGGTGCACCATTGGTTGGGTCTCTCTGACCACATCTGGAGAGCAGACACCATCCTCTGTTTCAGCCCACACGTTCCAGAAGTTATGACTGGCATCCAGAAAATCAAGCACCTCTAATTTGCAATTCCTGTTGGTCAAACAAGAAGGGGATTCAAATGGCAGGACTGCCAATGCATAATCGGCTTTCATCTCACACATCGACTTCCCTTGAAAGCATCCTGGAAAACAAGACTCAAAATTTCCCTTTCTAGGGTCTGGCTGCAAAAGGAGATCAAGGAGATTCGAATTGAAATGAAGATACCAAACTGTCTCTATTTGCATATGATATGATAGTTTACATAAGCGACACAATAAACTCTACCAGGCAACTCCTACAGCTGATACACACATTTATCAAAGTATCAGTATACAAGGAAATCTCAAAAAAATCAACAGTCCTACTTTATTCAAATGACAAATAGATTGAGAAAGAAATAAGAGAAACATAACCCTTTTTAATATCTTCAAACAACATAAAGTATCGTGGCGTAATGTTTACCAAACAAGTGAAAGCCCTACATAATAAAACTTTGTGGTTCTAAACAAAGAAATTAAAGAAGATACCAGAAAATGGAAAGATCTCCCAAGTTCCTGGATATCTAGGTTAATATGGTAAAAATGGCAATCTTGCCAAAAGCAATCTAGAGATTCAATGCAATCCCCATTAAAATCCCACCACAATTGTTCACTGACCTTGAAAGTATAATAACCAACTTCATAGGGAAAAACAAAAGACCCAGGATAGCCAACACAGCCCTGTACAATAAGTGAACGTCAGAAGACATCACCATCCCTGAAGGGTAAGCTCTAATACACAGCTATAATCCTGAAAACAGCCTGGAATTGCCACAAAGAAAGAAAACAAAAAGGTAGACCAGTGGAATAGAATTAAAAATTCTGATATAAACCCACACTCATATGAGCACCTGATTTTCTACAAAACAGCTAAAAGTATATAATGGAATGAGGAAAGCATCTTCAAGAGCTGGTTTTGGCACAATTGTATGATGGTGTTTATAAGACTGAACATAGACCCAACTCTGTCGCCATAAACAAAACTCAAATCCAAAGGGATCCAAGGCCATCAACATCAATGCAGCCACACTGAAACTCTTAGAAGAGAAAGTAGGAGATACCCTTGAACAAATTGTTATAGGAGACCAGTTCCTGAACATAATTCCAGGAGCACAGACACTGAGTACAACAATTAAAGAATGGGACCTTTTCAAACTTAGAAACTTTTGTAAGGCAAAGGACACAGTGGAAAAGACCAAATGGCAGCCTACAGACTGGGAAAAGATTTTCACCCATACTATATCCGACAAAGGGCTGATCTCCAAAATTTACAAAGAACTCAATACACTAATCAACAAAACACCAAACAACCCTATTAAAAAATGTGGTACAGAACTGAAGAATTCTCAATAGATGAAATCAAAAAAGCTGAAAAACACTTAAGAAAGTGTTCAACATCCGTAGCTATCAGGGAAATGCAAATCAAAACAACTTTGTGATACCATCTTACCCCTGCCACAATGGCTAATATTAGAAACACCAAAGATAATTTATACTAGAGAAGACATGAAGAAATGGGAACACTCCTCCACTGCTGGTTTGAGTGCAAACTCATACACCCATTTTTGAGATCAGTATGGGAATTAGTTTACCATCCCCTTCTTAGACATATTCCCAAATGATTCCCATCCATGCAGCAAAGACATCTGCTCAGCTATATTGATAGCAGCATCTTTTGTAATAGCAAGAACCTGGAAGCAACCTAGATGCCACTCAATTGAAGAATGGATAAAGAAGATGTGGCACATCTCTGCAGAAAAAAAAATAATGGAATCTTGAAATTTGCAGGCAAATGGATGTCTCTTGATGCAACCATTCTGAATGAGGTAACCCAGTCAAAAACATGAACATAGAATATACTCACTCATATATGGATTCTAGAGTTAGAGCAGTGGATCACGAGCCTATAATTCACACCACCAGTGGAACTAAGATACAAGGTGTATTCTAAGAGATCCATATAAAGTCCCTCACAGAAGGTTGAAAGGAGAAGTCCCCCAGAGCACATGGGAGGTTGGGGGGGTCACAGAATGTAGAGAGAATTAGGAGAAAGAGAATGGGAGGAGGAAAGCAGGTGATCCTATGAAGATTGAGTCAGGGTAGGAATAGAAGACAGTAGAGAGAGAGAATGACAGAGAGAGAGAGGGAGAGAGAGAGAGAAACAGTATAAAAGAGAGAGCCATTAGTGGTTTAAAGAGAAAACTGAATCTAAAGAGAGGTCTAGAGACCTACAAACCTGTTGCCAACTAACAATTTGAGCAACCATGGAAAGGCTACCATAAATTCCCTTAATGAGTACCGAGATCAACAACTACCTTATTCACCATCAGAGAACCCTCCTCTAGTACTGTTGGAAACAGAAGCAAACACCCATACCTAAACACTGAGTCGAACTAGAATCTAGATGCAAAGGGAGAGGAAAAGACCTGGTTGTAGAAACATACAGACAGCTGACCTGAACAAGGAGTAGATAACAGGCCTCTAGACTGATAGCTTGGCATCCAGAATGGGACTGACTCAGGTGTCTCTGAATATGAGTCTCAGCCAGAAGGACTGAGCAGTCTTGAGGACCTCAGATAGTGGAACCAGGATGTATTGTGGTACAAAAAAAGGAACTTGCAGACACATGGAGAGACTCCCTTAACCTAGAAACAGGAGAGAAGTCCTAGCCCCTACTTCAATTGACTTGACAGATATACATGACCTCACCAGGATGGCATTGCCATTCATGTGGAATTGGGGTGGGGGGATGGATGGGAGGGTATTTAGGGTTCATGAGAGGGGGCAGCGTGACGAATGGAGGGAGGGAGAGGGAACTGGGATAGACATGTGAAATAAAAAATAAGTTAGAAAATTGTTGCATAAAACAGTTTTTAAATGTTTAAATTCAGAAGGTTACATGATATGTGTGCGTTTTTTACATTGTTAATGTATTACTTAAATCAAAGGGTTGAAATTTAAGATCACAGCCATACACTGTATGTACTAACCAAAAGTGGAGATGCTCATTTTTTTATGACACAGAAGGCAATCCGTTCTTGTTTGTGCTAAATTTTGTAAGCGTAAGTTATTTAGATAAACTGAGTCACATAGCTGTTTTATGTTTCCATAAAGGAGTTTGAAATTAAAATCAGTATTTTTAAAGCTAAATGTGACAATGCAAAGTTCTAGTATTATAAAAGCTGGTAACCTATTATAAAAGGTTAAGAAACACAAGTTAACGGCAATCCTTATAGATTAACTGTTGGTTATAGTCAAACAAAGTATTAATGATTAATAACAGGAATAAACCTCACTATGTCTCCTATACATGTGGTAAAAGTGTAAGCTTAAAGCAAGTAACTTACATCCAAGTCATCTATTAAGATCTACCGAGAAAGACTTCTAATACTACAGAGATCTTTAGAATAAGGCATTTAAATGTTAACTAAAAAGCTGTAATAACTTCAAACAAAATTACAGAACCTAACAATGACCCAAGGTCTCTAAAGAACATTGTGGGGCAGCATGAATTGTCATGACATGGACTGGGTAGCAAGATGCTCAAACACAATGCCTGATGCTAGATAGAACCCAGCTCAGACTGTGTTGTAGGGTACTGGAAAATTGTCTGTGCCACCTTTGCCTAGACAAAATAACGTCAGAGTTTTCCAAGTCCTAGTTACACAGAGAAAAACAACAAACAAGTAACAAAAAATAAGCAAACCAAAAAATCTCTCATATTATGTACTTGGTGAAAAACTCCCCTCAATGCCATAGACAATTGGTTATGGTAGGAATATAAGGAATGGTCCCTGCCGTTTTATTTAATACATTCAAAAGTTACATAACATTTATCCTTCTCAGATCTCTGATACGACTGATGGCTTGGCTAAACAAAACTTTGTGAGATTGACAATATTAGGTGGCCTTAATATGGCTCCTAAATAAGGATCTAAAAATATAAAGACATAAAACTACTTTTAGAGCAATTATTTGTTAATTATGCATACAGTGTTCTGCCTGCATATATCTGCAGGTCCAAAGAGGGTATCAGATCTCATAATAGATGTTTTTGAGCCACAATGTAATTGTTGGGAATTGAACTCAGGACTTCTAGAAGAGCAGCCAGTACTCTTAATCTCTGAGCCATATCTCTAGCTCAAGACATATAAGTCTTAAAGATATAACAATAATTTACAATGTAAAAATTCAGAGCTTAACTTTTCATTAAGTTCTGAAAAGCTATCCAGGAGTGACTCCCAGCTGTTTAGTCACAAGCTCAAGGTTTTATATTTATTTTGGTTGTCATCTATGTGTAAATGTGAAGGACATTTCATCAGGACTAAGGTACTTCTGACCAATCTATACATGGATCTCTCATGACAGAAGAAAAATGTACAAACTTCTAACCCAAATCTGTCATTTTTGCTAGGACTCAAAGGCATAAGTACATTCCTGCTCTTTTACAGATACCCAATTAATGCGGTTAAATAAGGATCAGGATAAACAAATAGGCCGAATAGATGTTTATTCAGGGAGAAATAACTTACAACCTAGACAGATGAACACCAGGAAATTCAACCCGATCCTCTCCTGTCTGAGTCACGCTAGCAAGAGAGCTTTTCCTGTCTCTCCCTCTGACCTCCTTCCACAGGTCACTCCGCCCAAGGCTCCATCCCCTAATTGGCGTGGTCAGTGCCACAGAAGGACTATCTCACTACACCCAGTATCTACTTTTTCTACAATACAGATTTAAGTACAGATTGGTGATGATAATATATCTAAAACATTTATGTTATTTTATACAACACAGTTTATATAGGTTTCAGAGGATCAAATGTTGTAAGCTAGGATCCACTTCTTACTGGTCAAAAGGACTGCCTACAAGCACAACTTGAACCAATACAGCCAATGTGAATCTTCAACAGGGTGTATAAACTAATGCCTCTGATAATTTTCCATTTCCTAAATCCCCCCTCTTTTTTTTTTTTTTTTTTTTTTTTTTTTTGGTTTTTCTAGCATTTTACCCTTCTTGGGCCCAAGAAAACACACTACAAAAGTAAGCAGGAAGTAGTACATGAAAGAATACTTTTCACCTTTTTCCTTGTTGAGATGCTATATCAAAAGAAAACTCCTATACATAGCGGGCTAGGTGACTAACCTGTACAACAACAAAAAAAAAAAAAAAAACACCAGAATTCTTTTACCTATTGGAGGCCCAAAAATTGAGCCTCTAATGTCAATAGGAAAGAGGGAATGTGATGGAAAATATAATAACTAAAAGGTATAAAATTAGGACTTATGGCAATAAGGAAAAAATAAAGAGAACAAGAATTTCTGCCAGTAGATAAATTCCTGACTACAGTGTACAGAGCCCATATCCTGTTCTCAGGAGAAGTAAAAACAAAGAAAAACATCCAACCTTTCCGGTGTGCTTATCAATGTTACATAAACAAGTGACAGATACTATTAACTTAGATCCATGATGACCTTGTAAATAAACACTGTACTCTATGAATTGCCTGTATCTTGGAAACCTTGTGAAATGAGACTAGTGGTCTAAAAACCATTCAAAATTTTAAGCCACTACAATACTTTTCTGAGAGAATAAGATCCCAGGTGGCTTGATTTTTAAAAATAAAAACCTTTTGCTTTTGCAGGCAGGAGTCACTTCCTTGGAGGTTGAGGAAACCCATAGTCATAATAGTAACAAGCTGCCTAAGGAGGCTTTTTAGGCTATAGAACTCCAGGTGACAGCTATTTGAAAATCAAAACACTGATGTGTCAGGGATATGCCTATATTACTTCCTTCTTACGTTTGCAGTGTTTTTGAGATGCAAATATGCTAAAATGCTAGACAATACCATCAGAAAGAATGGGAATTCAGAAAATCGAATATTTATCAAAGGCATTAGTTTGTAGAACCTGTTGAAGGTTCACATCAGCTGGACTGGTTCACCATAAGTCCAGGAAGAACAATATTCAGGAGTAGGCTGTAGTTAGCAACTGATGCTCATCTGCCAGAAGCACAAATAGGCTGCCAAATATTCAAAGAGGGAACAGAAGTTAAAACGTATATATTTAATTGGAACGCTTAGCTCCTTACCTTTAGTGATCAAGAAGGACAGGAAGACCAGGGAGAAAGTTCCATCCTCAGGTTATCTGTACTTATCTGCTGATGGGAGAAGTCATTCTCTATATGTTTTTCATACTGGTTAATAAATAAAGCACTGTTGGCCAATAGAAAAGGAAGATAGGAGGGACTAGGAGACAAAGAGGAAAGAGGAAGCAGTAAGGAGGAGTCAAGATGGAGAGACCTGGGATACCCGAAGGCTGCCCCACTCCCCGGTAAGGAGACCATGTGGAAACACATAGAAATGGGTTAGTAATTAAGACAGAGCTAGCCGATAAGAAACAAGTAACTGACTAACAGAATTTTATCTAATTCAGGGTCTTGGTGTGATAATTGGGGCTGACATGCAGGTGGGACAAGACCAGCGGTGGAAGGAAAAACCTTACTCCTTACAATCTGCAGTCCTTTTGACCTGTAAGAAGTTGATCCAAGCTTTATGACATTTGATCCTCTGAAGCCAATATAAACTGTGTTATATAAAAGGACATAAAAGTTTTAGATATATTACCATTACCAATCTATGCTGAAACCCATACTGTAGAAAAAGTAGATGTTGAGTATTTGTAATACAGCAGGAATATACTTATGCCTTTGAGACATATATTCAGGCAGAACACTGTATGCATAATTAATAAATAAATGTTCAAAAACAACTTTTATATCTTTCTATTTTTAGATCCTTATTTAGGAGCCATATTAAGGCTGCCTAACACTGCCAAGCTCACAAAGTTATGGTTAGCCCAGTTATCAATATAGTCAGACCTGAGAAGGATATATTTAATTAAATGACAGGGACCAGTCGATATACTCCTAGCCATAACAAATTATCTATAGCACTGAGGGCAGAAGTTCTTCACCAAGGACATAATGTGTGAGGGTATTTTTTCTTTGTTTGTCTTTTCTCTGTGGAAGAGGGACATGGAAATCTCTGATCTTATTTTGTCTAGGCAAAGGTGCAAACAATTTTTCAGTACCCTGCAGCCTCTACAAAGTCTAAGCTGGGTCCTACCTGGCAGTAGACATTGTATTTGCACATGTTGCACCCTGGTCAGTGTCATAACAATCTATGCTGCCCTAATCTTCTTTATAGGCCTAGGGTCATTGAAAAGATCTGTGATTCTTTGTCTGATATTATTACAGCTTTTTAGTTAACATTTGGATGCCTTATTCTATACAGATCCCTGTAGTATTAGAAGTCTGTCTAGGTATATCTAAATAGACAACTTTGTGTCAGTTACTTGTTTAAGCTTAAACTTTTAGAACATGTATGGGAGACAGAGTGAGGTTTATCCCAGTTATTAATCATTAATACTTAGTTTGATTATAGCGAACAGTTAATTTATAAGGATGGCTAGTAACTTGTGTTTCTTAACATTTTATAATAAGTTATAAACAGCTTTTATAAAACAAGAACTCTGTATTGTCAGGTTTAGCTTTAAAAATACTGATTTTAATTTCATACTCCTTTTAGGGAAACATGAAACATCTTTGTGACTCAATTTATCTAAATAGCTTATACTTACCAAATGTAGCAAAAAACAAGGACGCATTGTGTTTTGTATCATAAAAAATGAGCACCTCAACTTTTTGATAGTACATAATGCTTATGGCTGTGATGTTAAATTTTAGCCCTTTGATTTAAGTACAAACATTAACAATATAATAAAAGCACAAATATCTTGTAACCTTATAAATTTAAACATTTAAATCTGTTTTAAAAAATGATTACATATCCTGTAATGTATTTTTGTGGTATCAAAAATAAACTGCCCTTTATATATTTAAACACCTTATGAACTGGGTGATTGTTGAATTTATGTTAATTTCTAGTGTTAATAATTGTAAACTTTTAACTAGTTTCAGTTTTTAACAGCTTTGGCCAAAAAAAACAGTATATCATCTACATTAAAAGACATCTGATTTTCTGATCATCTGAATGTAATGGCCAGTTTTCAGAAATATATTTTGAGCTTAGGGCTGTTAGCATTAGACCACAAAATCATTTAAACTATTTTTGTTTTAGATATATTCTTGTAATAAAACAGGTTTATAACAGAAATCACAGATAGACGTTTTTTCAGTTCATTAACATTTAGTAAGATTTAAAGAAAATATTCTATGATCTATCCTATCTTTGTGAGTCTAAAGTCCTATATGTAACTTTAATCCCAACTAAGAAACACTATAACCTTAACTATCAGTCTTCAACTCCATCAAAGAACACACAAGGATAATATATAAACTCTAGAATTGAAAGGGACAACTCACCTGGTCAGATCTGACATTCTTCTGTAATGTTCCATCTTCAAACTATAGGCCATGGTGTGTAGAGCAAGTGTAAGGAGTACGTTTTTTCCGCCCACCACCTGGTCTTGTCCCGCCACCCCGCCAGCCCCATTTAAAACATTGAGACTCTGTATTAGATATAATTCTGTAGGCCAGGTACTTGTTTCTTATCGGCTAGCTCTGCCTTCAGTATTAACTCATTTCTGTTGATCTGTGTATTTCTCTTACAGGGGAGCCGGCGGGCATACTGCTTTCTCCACACACTCCATCTTGACTCTCCTCACTACTTTCTCTTTCCTCCTTGTCTCCTAGTCCCACCTATCTTGCTTTCCTATTGGCCAACAGTGTTTATTCATTAACCAGTATGAGAAACATATTCAGAATGACATCTCCCATCATCTCCTCTTTTCTGTCTAAAATAACATGAAGGGTTTTAACCTAAACATAGCAAAATATATAACACAACAGTTATCAAGTAGGAATCACAGTTAACAATAGTTAGTCCATTAACATTTAGCAAGACTAAAAGAAACTATTCTATCATCTATCCTATATTTGTGAATCCTATATGTAACTTATCTTTAAACCTAACTAAGGAAAACTATAACCATAACTATTTGTCTTCAACTCCATCAAAGACCACAAAAGGTTAATATATAAACTCTAGAAATGACAGAGGCAACTCACTGCCTGGTCACCTGAAATTCTTTTGTAATCTTTCATCTTTAGCCCATAGGCCATAATGTGTCTAGCAGACTCTTTAGCAAAGCAGGAAACTTTAAACTGTCTTCTTGTATTGGCAGTTTGTCAGTCACTTTTCTCTGTGTCCTGCAGACTGTCTGACAGACTCTTCCATGAAGCAGGAACTCTGTAGTAATGTCCATTTTGAATCAGCAGTCACTTTTCTGTGGGTCCTGCATGTCCAGTTTATACAGTATAAAGTCAAACAGTCCAACAAGAGCAGTATCTTGTCCAAATGGCTAGTTGCTATATTGAAAGCAAACTCCATAACAAGTTTCTTCTATGTCCATCTTCCATCTTTCTTTTTGATTCAGGTGGTGCTGCCAGGAGCATTTATGTCTCACTGTCACGAAAACCCTAAACCATTTATGCCATATTCTGTAGGTCTTTGAAAGGTTTGAAGAATACCTATTTACCTTAAATACATGTCTGTATATCTAGAAATCCTAACTAACTTAACTACAAGTTTTGACTATTATAAGTAACTAACTATGATCTGCACAAAATTATACAATATATTTATTACTGAGCTATATAAACACAATACCTAAACAAGACAAATATAGATATTACAAAATTGACCTCAAATTGTATGAATAAATGAAAATCCATTCCAAAATGAAGTATTCATATCTATACCATAATCCCCTTCTTACCTTTAAAAAGAGATTGGTTGTTGTCATTAACCTTTTATAACCAACCCCATATAAATTTAAACAAAGTTTTGTAAACAATAAGCAAAATTTTGTTAAATGCATGAATGAAAGTAGACTTGTGCAGATTGCTGGGACGTCACAGCTAATAGGTGTTGCCACTTACTGGACCCTCTGGGCTGCATGAAACACATCAGCTGGACAGGCGTCATGTGTGTGCCAGCAGAAAATGCAAAGCTGGGGATTGGCAAAGATGAGAACCAGTGAGTACTTTCTCAGGGCTGCTGTGGAGGTAAAGTTGTCAGGCAGAGGCAAATGTCCCACAAGCTGTGGTGTGTCTACCTGGTCAGGTAAGTGACCCTGCCCATTCTGGGATAGTGGGGGAAGGGAGCCACATCTGCGGCCTTGGTGATATCCAGGTCTAGAAAAACTACAGATCTTGCTTATGACAAAAGATATTGATGCACAATAAGAATAAGGAGAAAAATATAGGATGAATAGATGTTTATTCAGGGGGAAATAACTTACAACACAGACAGATGAACACCAGCAGTTTACTGGTTCCAGGATAGGGTCCCCGTCCAACAGGCAAAAGAGCTCTCCGAGTATCCTCCTCAGAATTAGTTCCCCCATGTCAACTCCGGATCTGTCTCCACCACCAGTGGGCGTGGTCTATGCCACAGCCAAGGACAAAGTGAATATCTCACTACAAATACTGAATTCTCCATTTAATTCATACCTCAAACTTTAGTCAACCAATAGTGGGGCAATGGCAGAGGTGTTTTATTAATATGTATAAAGAGCAAATAGGAATTGCTTCCCCTAATACTAAAGAAACTCCATAACTGCTTGTATTATTTGCCTTAAGGAACCCCATACTTGCATATATGTCCTGCCTGAAGGGTGTATATAAGCCCATATGGGCCCAAATATATTGTTTTTAGATAGGAGACATTCAGCATCAAGGCCCAGACACTGTATATTAGGAAAGATAACATTTTAGGGACAATAGGAGGTATTTGAGCTCTGTATACTCATGACGAGTTGGAATGGATTCCCATATAGATTTCAGACAAGACAGGCAGGCAGAATGTGTTACAGAACTGTCAAAGCCACTCAGAGAAGCTTTATATGCAATTGGGGGATGAGATTCATCTTTAACTACTTGGTGGCAGTACACATGTTTAATATCAGAACTGAGGAGGCTGTCAGTAAACAAAAATGAAATACAATAATAAAACAAAACACATAATGAAGAATTAGATACACCTTAATATGAGTCACATCATCTGGTGGTATCCTGCTTGTATAAAGGGTATTGAAGGAGGAGGCTCTCCTTCTGTTGCTGCTTACCCTAGTTATGGCTACCAAGTATATTAGTGTACTAGATTTAGAGTCTTCTTCTTTGGATTTTTGGTGTACAGTGATGACCAGCTGAGACATGCACCCTGGTGAACAAAATAACTGCTATAGCCTTCAGATTCTCACTGTTGGACAGCCAATTTTGGACTACCTGGATCACAGCCTATGAGACATTGTAATGAATTCACTCTACATATATGGAAAGAGTCATCCTGTCATGCCTGTTCATGCAGAGAACCTCGCATAATGCAGTTAGTTTTTGCTTTCTTTTGATTTTAACCTGCTCACTGAACGTGTGTTGTCTAAAAATATTGCTCACAAATACAAACTTCCTAATTCCTTTTCTCTCCAACTATTCAAATTTCTATGAAGACTACTTTTTCATTACTACGCATTTTCCAAGCATTTGCTATGAGTTTCAGGGATAAAACTCCAACATTCATAGAGCCATCTTCCACCTTGCTAGCAGGATTAAGATCAACTATCTGGTTTTTCATCTGGTTCCTGCATCTCTTTCTTGATTTTAAGTGCCTGTGACAACTAAGTAAAGAGCAAATTCAGTTCACCTAAACTCAGTATGAAGCTACACAACAATTATCTCTCTTTGTATCCCTAAATCTCTCTGTAGTAATTTGGCTGTACCATGTCAAAGGAGAAACTCCTTATTTACAAACAGCCCCTAGGCCAATCCTCATATCATAGAACAGGTCTTTCACAAGCTGCTTAAGGGGGTATTACTGGCATGGTCTGCCAGATGGTTCAGTTTCCTTCTAGAGAAAAACAAAGTTTGGCAAGATGGGCAAGATGAGCAAAATGACAACAGTTTAAAAAAGTAAACACTGTTGTGTTCAGGGGTTGACTGAGCAAGCAAGCCTTCTGTATAGGTCCTGACTCATAAAGAAAGAACATAGCTCCTTCTCAAACCCATTAATGAGCTTAGCAGATTGAGTATCAGCCTCAGGAACTAGACTTATACTCTCAGGTATTGAGAATGAAATAGAACCTCTCCTTTTACATAATGAAGATGCTTAGGAAAGAATGCAATTGCCTACATCCAGGGCCTTTGTGGAGGGGTTGCTGCATATCCTGTGAAAACAACTCTTCCCACCACATGGAGCTGGGGTTTTCTGAGAGTAAAGCTTAGTCAGTAAAGTACACCAGAAGCAATGAGTTCTCCTCATGATGCAATGCTTGAGTAGCCTTCTCATGAGCTGGTCAAATTGAAAGAAAACTGCTACGGAATTCTTAAAAGTCTCAAATGTCTTCCATCTCCCCGTGAAAGTAGAGAACAGGAAGCTATTAATCATAAGAAGCTTAATTAGAGTAAGACTTATGTTAAGCAAGACCTCCCTTCCCGAGTTTTTATCTTTTCTGTGTCCTGCCTTTCCTTTTTTCCTCATCTTCTGGCACCTTTACCCCAAGACCTGTCAGGGAAGTGTAAACGTCTGTTTTATGTTACTCATGTACTATTATATAATGATGGTCCTATATTTCTATTGAAGACTTTAATTGCCTTCCTGCCCTTACTTGATGTTTCCTATTACTATTTAAATTATTCAAAGTGTCAAATAAGTTGGTAATAGCTAACTGTCACAATAAATAGGTGACACAGCATTTAACTAGCAAGGAGCAATGGCACAGACTCCAGTTCTGAAGGATGTCATCATCATCAATTTAAACAATTAATCATAATGTGAAGATATTGCCCATTAACTCTCCAAGAGGGAGCTTTACAGAACTCTTCATGGAATAGGGGATTATTGGATTACATAATTATACTATTATTTACATTGTCTTGAGTATTATGACCAAGTATCAACTTAAATAATTTAATTATGTAATTAAATGATCTGTCACACTTCACAACAGAAAGTGGTACCTAATTCCAGGTGTCATGGATGATATAATCATGTTTTATATAACTGAATGATCAAATAATGAGTTCACGTACCATCATCCACTTCCCTAAGGTGGCTCCAAACCACACTCGTGAACAATGCTGTCATCATTGATTTAAATAATTTCATTACATAATTAATATTTAGATGGTATAAAATACCTGACTCCACATTGTGGCACAATAATCCACTGACATGGATTACCTAATGTCCTATTTTCATAAATAAATAATAACATAATAAGAGGATGAAATGATCTGACTTACTCGACACAAGTTGTGTCTCACATGACTCCCACATGATTGTGTGAAACTCCCTGGTTCATCCCTTAATTAATCACAGAGTTGAGTAGGAAAATGTGTAAATGATGAAATGTCATTGTGTATGCAGGGCTTTAAAAAATATCACATATTTAATATTGGATAACTGCCTCAAATAATCCAATAATCCCTAAGTCTACTCTAACGAATGGATTGTCACACTCCTGAAGGAAGTTAACTGTGGCAAACTCACCTTTTGATGAATAATTGTGAGTCTTATTATCTTTTAGTCCATAGTTTTACTTATTAGGAGATAGAGCATTCATAAACAGAAGTCTTTGAACAGTTTCTCCACAGAATATATTCACTGATCATAGGTAATCTTGATTGGGTAACCAGTAATAGCTGTAGGCAAACTTCCAGATATTTGGCTATGTCTTGGTTAATGGAATCAAATGCTGTTATTAAAAGTTTTAGGAGATAGTTTTCTTGGGAGATTGTAATGACCCATTACAACACCTCAATGTAGGTGCTCTCTGGCTCATGGCCCAGGATACAGAATGCAAGCATGGTTGCCAGGCAACATTTATGGTAAAACATTCTGTCATATTCTCCTGCACCTCCCACATGCTAAAATTAGAATACCCAAAAATGGACAACACTTACAACCTCACTGATTTTCTCACAAAAACAAAGCAGGGCTCTTTTTTTGAGTCATACCTAGTTACCAGTCTCTCAAGCTATTACATTCCTATAGTGATATAAACATGAAAACTAAAGCATCATTATGCCACTCAAGTACATTGATGAGCATTAAAACATACTTTCTATGGTTCAATTTCTCATTTCCAGTATGCAAACAATACCGATAATCACCTCTACCATACTAGTTTTCAATTTACTGAAAACGAAATAAACATCTATTCATTCACTTAACTTTAGATCATCTTGATCACATGGTTTCTCAGAGTTGTTATGATATGCATTTGGCTGATGACTAAGGATTTTGAGCACAGTAATATGTTTCTTTAAGTCACTTTTGATTCCACAATTTATACTTCTCTGTGGAGTCCTGTATCCCAATTTCTAATATAGTTATTTAGAGTTATTTAGAATTGGTGGTGTGTCATGTTATCAGCAAAACAGAGTTCATCTGACGAGAATTCCTGATCATGAGATTATTCAGTTATTCTATTTTTAAACTTGGTGGTGACTTTGTCCTTCGTGTGTCACTTCTGTTGCAACTTATCAGAAACTGATGATGCAAAATAATACAGATATTTTTAAAATCGTGTAATCATTCGATTGTTAAAAATCTTATATTATGTAATCAGTAACCACTGGATAATGCAGTGTCCTTCATTCTCTGGGCACTGCTTCTAGTACCGATCTCCCGCTGTGTCAGTCGAACAGTAGCCAAATGATGGAATAAACAATCATTACTTACGCAATCAAATAAGTTAATAATTGGATAGTCCTCCATACTTAACTTTCATAAGATGGAACCAAACTACAGTGATTGTCAAGTAAGTAGTACTTCCTTGCCACGGTTAACTCCCATGGAGGAATGGTCCGACTCTAGTCAAGAAGAACACCATCTTCATCGATTTAAATAATGAATATATAATGGAAATGATTGAATAATGTCATGGTGGTGCATACTTAAATCCCACATGGAGTAGTCAGACTGATCTCTTCCTGGATTAATGAGGAATTTAAAAAAATTGATATTAATAAGTGGGCATTTTGTATTAACACTGACTAGATAGCACCAAAATCCTAAAACTATCAGTGATGTAATAATCAATTTACATAGTTAAATGAGGAAGAAATGAGATGATGTTACATCATCAACTCCCAAAATCTAACACCAAAAGGGATTTATGGTGCATAACATTACCTGTATTTTAAATATGTTAATTAAATGAAATTATGATTTAATTTCCTATGTAACAGTTAAGGGAGTAAGTGTAGTATTAGATGATGTGATGGTCTGGCACGATGGACTCCCGTAAGGAGGCTCAAACTCCAGTGATCACTGAATACATAATGACAGATTTTCATAAATACATGAATAAACATTAAACAAGTGGATGGTGTTGTATGCGTGAAGCCTAAATTATTGATCAATAATGAAGAGTCATTGTATTCGTAATCATAGATTTGAACAAAAAAAATGAATGCATAAAGAGATAATTTCTCATAATTCACCCCTAGAGAGATAACCAAATGATATCAACATTGATTTAAATAAACAAAGAAATAAAGTAAGAAAGAAATCACAAGATACAATTTAACACCAACAAGGTGGATCCAGACTCCAATCTTCTTGGAGTAGAAAAAGACAGATTTGAATAATGAAATAATCAGATAGTTAGATTGTCTGTCACACTTGAGTCACACAAGGTGGCACCAAACTTCAGGGATCACAGATTATATAATGAAAGAATTTAATAATTATATCTTTAAATATTAAAGACGTTGACTTTTTTTGTATCATCAATTCCTGAGAAGACTTTCCAGATATGAAAATGTATGCTGTCATCACGCATTTTTAAAATGCCATCAGTTAATCGTCAGATAATCATACTGTCTTGCCTGATGAATTCTGTTGGCCTGACCCCATCACAAGCACCTGAATCTCTGTTGTGGTGCGGCAGGACGTGAGATAATTGGCCCAATCGTGGCATAGAATTAGGAGCAACAATGTTGATATCAACTGAAAAGATGGCTGCAGCAGGGGCATCACCAGCATAGATGAGTGAGAGATGTTCTTCCCTGTTCTGAGTCGTCATCCTTTTGCCTGATCTCGGTGATGGTGCCGACCTCATAGTGCCACTCCTTTTTCTCATGGTAGATCACAACCGATGTGAAGATGTGGAGGAACAGCAGATAGTCAACACCCAGACCACCATGCCGGCCTTGGTGAAGTTCTTGTACTTCTCGGAAGGCAACGTGCAACCTTAAGGACTCAATCATCCAGCATCCCTCGTACTCTGGGAGATGCATAGATCATTCAGAAAATGCTCTGCCCATGTCTACAACTTTCCTAACCTTGTCCCTGACAGATATTTTCACCCTAACCGTAATCGGTGATGGCACTGTCTGTCGTTTACATAATTTAACGAATTAGATAAGTCAGTAATACCTAACTGTCACAATAAATAGGGGATGTAGCATTTTGCTGGCAGGGAAGCATGGCCAGACTCCAGTCATGAACGATGATATCATCCGCAATTAAATCAATGTATCATAAAATGTGATGATATTGCACATTAACTCCACAAGAGGGAGCTTTACAGGTCTCTTCATGGAATATACATAACTATACAAATATTTACATTATCTTGGCATTAACACAGATTGTTAATTTAAATGCATTAATTATGTAATTTGATGACCTGTGGCACCAGATTCCAGGTGTCATGGATGATATAATCATTGTTTTATATAACTAAATAATCAAATAATGAGTTTATGTAACATCATCCACTTCCCTAAGGTGGCTCCAAACCAGGCTCATGAACGATGCTGTCGTGATAAATTGATGTATTTTAACTACATAAATGATATTAGGATGGTCTATAATAATCGCCTCACACATCGCGTCACCACAATCCACTGATCATGGATTATCTAATGTCCTATTTTAATAATCAAATAACAACATAATCAGAGGATGAAATGATCTGCCATACTCCACACAATTGACTCTCTGTTGACTCCCACATAATTGTGGGAAACTCCCAGGTTCATCAGTTATTTAATCACAGAGCAGAGTAGTAACATGTTTAAATGCTGATCTGCCATTGTGGATGTAGGGTTTTTAGAAGATATCACATATTTAATGTTGGGCAGTTGCCTCAAAAGAGATGGACTGAAATCCATTAATCACAAAGTCTACTCTAACAAATGGATTATCACCTTCCTGAAGGAAGTCATCAATGGCAAACTCACCTTTTGATGAATAATTGTTGGTCTTATTTGTCTTTTGTTCCATAGTGTGACTTCTTAGGAGAGATAGTATTCATAAAGAGAAGACTTTGAACTTTATCTTCACAGACTATGTTCTCTGATGATTAGGTAATCTTGAATTTGGTAACCAGTAAATGCTGTAGGCACACTTCCAGAGGTGTGGCTATGACTTGTTTAGGCGAATCAAATGCTGTCATTAAAAGTTTTAGGAGATAGTTACCTTGGGAGACTGTTATGTCCTATGATAACACTTTCTCGAAGCTGCTCTCTCGTCCTTGGCCCATGATACCAGGATACAGAATGCAACAGGGTTGCCCGGCAACATTTATGAACCTACATTCTGTCCCATTCTAGTGCCCCTCCCACATGCTTAAAGGAGTATACCCACCGATGAGCTAACCTTACAGCCTCACTGAGTTTCTCACAAAAACCAAGCAGGGCTCTTTCTTTTGAGTTCTACATATTTACCAGTCTCTCAAGCTACAACTTGCCTATAGTGACAAAAGCATGAAAACGAAAGCATCCTTGTGCCATTCAAGTACAATGATGAGTATTTTAAACCTGTTTTCTATGCTTCAATTTTCTAATTTCTACAATGGAAACAATACAATTAATCGCCTCTACCATAATCCTTTTCTCTTTATTGAAAATAAAATAAATTCCTCTGCATCCTCTTACCTTTAGAGGAGCTTGATCCCCTGGTTTCTCAGAGTTGTTTAGATTTGCATTAGGGTGATGATTAAGGATTTTGAGCAGTGTCTTCTGTTTCTTTCAGTCATTTTGGATTCCTCAATTGACTGTTCTCTATTAAGTCCTGAACCCCGCTTTCTAATATGGTTATTTAGAGATATTTATTGTTGGTGGTGTGTCATGTTAACAAACCGACTGAGTTCATTAGATAAGATTCCATGATCAGGAGATTATTCAGTTATTCCATTTTTAAAATCGGTGGTCACTGTGTCCTTCATGGGTCAGTTCTGTTGCAACCTCTCAGAAACTGATGATGCGAAACAGTACAGTATTTTTTTTATGTTGTGTAATCATTCGATTGTTTAAAACCTACTATTGCGTAATCAATAATCACTGTATAAGGCAGTGTCCCCTATTCTCTGGCCACTGCTTCTGGTACCGATCTCCTGCTGTGTCAATTCCACAGCAGCCAAATGACAGATGACACCGTCATTACTTACGAAATCAAATAAGTTAATAATTGGATAGTCCTCCATATATAACTTTCAAAAGATGGTACCAAACTCCAGTGATTGTCGAGGAAGTAGTACTTAGATAATTAAATAAAGCCACTTGATTAACTCCCGTGGAGCTTTGGCCCGACTCCAGTCAAGAAGAACAACATCTTCATCGATTTTAATAATTAATATATAATGAAAAATGATTGAAAAATGACATGGTGGTGCATACTTAAATCCCACATGGAGTAGTCAGACTGATCTCTTACTGGAATAATGTTGTTTTTAAAAAATTAAATTGAAAATTAATTAGTGGGCCTTTCATATTAACACTGTTGAGATGACACCAAAGTCCTACAACTATCGCTGATGTAAAGCTCTATTTACATAGCTAAATGATGAAGTAATGAGATGATATTACATCATCAACTCCCAAAATCTGACTCCAAACGGGACTTATGGTCCATAACGTTACCTCTATTTGAAATACGTAAATTAAATGATGAATTATTACTTAATTTCCTAGTTCAACAGTTACAGAAGTAAGTGAAGTATCAGATGACGTGATGGTCTGGTACAACGGTCTCCCCAAAGGAGGCTCAAAACTCCAGTGATCACTGAATACATAATGACAGGTTTTCACAATTAAATGAATAAACATTAAGCAAGTTGATGGTGTTTTATGCGTAAAGACTAAATGATTGCTCAATACTGAAGAGACATTGAGTTCTTAATCATAGATTTGAACAAAAAATGAATGAATAAAGAGATAGTTTCTCATAATTCACCCCTAGAGAGAAAACAAAATATCAACATTGATTTAAATAAATAAAGAAAGAAAGAAAGAAAGAAAGAATTCACAAGATACAATTTAACACCAACAAAGTGGATCCCAGTCTCCACTCGCCCTGGAGTAGAAAAAGACAGATTTGAATAATGAAATAATCAGATAGTTAGATGTTCTGTCACACTTGAGTCACACAAGGTGGCGCCAAACTTCAGGGATCACAGATTATATAATGAAAGAATATAATAATTACATCTTTAAATAAGTAAGCATTGACATTTTTTTGTATCATCAATTCCTGGGCAGACTTGTTGACTGTTCTCTATTAAGTCCTGAACCCCGCTTTCTAATATGGTTATTTAGAGATATTTATTGTTGGTGGTGTGTCATATTAACAGCCCGACAGAGTTCATTAGATGAGATTCCATGATCAGGAGATTATTCAGTTATTCCATTTTTAAAATCGGTGGTCACTGTGTCCTTCATGGGTCAGTTCTGTTGCAACCTCTCAGAAACGGATGATGTGAAACAGTACAGTTTTTTAAAATCGTGTAATCATTCGATTGTTAAAAATGTACTACTACGTAATCAGTAATCACTATATGAGGCAGTGTCCCCCATTTTCTGGGCACTGCTTCTGTTACCGATCTCTTGCTCTGTCAATCCCACATGACCATCATTACTTACACAATCATGTAAGTTAATAATTGGATAGTCCTCCATACTTAAATTTCATAAGATGGAACCAAACTCCAGTGATTGTCAAGGGAGGAGTACTTAGATGACTAAATACTGCCACATGATTAATTCCCATGGAGGAATGGCCCTACTCCAGGGAAGAAGAACAACATCTTCATCGATTCAAATAATTAATATGTAATGAAAAATAATTGAATAATGTCATGGTGGTGCATACTTAAATCCCACATGGAGTAGTCAGACTGACCTCTTCCTGGAATAATGATTTATTTATAAAATTAAATTGATAATTAATTAGCTGGCGTTTTATATTAACACTGACAAGATGGCACCAAAGTCCTAAAACTATCGCTGATGTAATGATCTACTTACAGAGCTAAATGATGAAGTAATGAGATGATGTTAAATCGTCTACTCACAAAATCTGACTCCAAAAGGGACTTAGGGTCCATAACATTACCTGTATTTCAAATACGTTAATTAAATGATGATTTATTATTTAATTTCCTACTTTAACAGGTAAATAAGTAAGTGTACTATTAGATGATGCTATGTTCTGGCACGATGGACTCCCCTAAGGAGGCTAAAATCTTCAATGGTCACTGAATACGTAATGACAGATTTTCATGGTTCAATGAATAAACATTAAATTAGTGGATGGTGTTTTATGTGCAAAACCTAAAGATTGATGAATACTGAAGAGTCATTGAGTTCTTAATCATACATTTGAACAATAAAATGAATGAATGAAAAGATAATTTCTCATAATTCACCCCTAGAGAGATAACAAAATGATATCAACATTGATTTAAATAAATAAATAATGAAACCACAAGAGACATTTCAAGACCAACAAGGGGGCTCCAGACTCCACTCTTCCTGGAGTAGAAAAAGACAGATTTAAATAATGAAAGCATCAGATTGTTAAATCGTCTGTCACACTTGAGTCACACAAGGTGGCACCACACTTCAGGGTTCACAGATTATATAATGAATCAATTTAATGATTATATCTTTACATATCTAAGTCGTTCAACTTTTTTGTATCATCAATACCTGGGCAGACTTGCCAGATATGAAAGCGGATGCTGTCATCATGGATTTTTAATATTCCATCAGTTATTCGTCAGACAATCATACTTTCTTGCCTGGTGAATTCTGTTGGCCTGACATCCTCACCAGTGCCTGAATCTCTGTTGTGTTGCGGCAGGGCCTGAGGTAATTGGCCCATTCCTGGCATACCAGTAGTAGCCAAAATGTTGATATCAGCTGAAAAGTTGGCTGCAGCAGGGGCATCAACAGCATAGCTGAGAGAGAGATGTTCTTCCGTGTTCTGAGTCGTCATCCTTTTGCCAGGTCTCGGTTATGGTGCCGACCTCCTAGTGCTACTACGTCTTCTAGACGTAGACCGCAACCGATGTGAAGATGTGGAGGAAGAGCAAGTAGTCAACACCTAGACCACCATGCAGACCTTGGTAAAGTTCTTTTACTTCTCGGAGGGCACCATGCAATCATCTGGACTCTATTCTCCAGCATTCCTAGTGGTCTGCAAGACGCATAGACATTCAGAACATGCTCTGCCCATGTCTACAAGTTTCCTAATTTGTCGCTGACAGATATTTGCAACCTAAAAATAATCGGTGATGGCATTGTCTGTCGTTTAAGTAATTTAAAGAACTAAATAAGTCAGTGATAGATAACTGTCCCAATAAAGACGTGATGTAGCATTTAACTTGCAGGGAGGTATGGCCAGACTCCAGTATGAAGAATGTCATCATCATCCTTTGAAACCATGAATCATAAACTGTGATGATATTGCACATTAATGCCACAAGAGGGAGCTTTACGGGTCTCTTCATGGAATGGACAATTTTTGGTTTACATAATTACACTCATATTTACATTATCTTGGGGATTAACACAGATTGTCAATTTAAATACATTAATTATGTAATTAGGTGATCTGTGGCACAAGATTCCATGTGTCATGGACGATATAATCACTGTTTTATATAACTAAATAATCAAATAATGAGTTCATGTAACATCATCCACTTCCCTAAGGTGGCTCCAAACCAGGCTCATGAACGATGCTGTCGTGATTAATTTAAATATTTTAACTATATAATTGTTATTAAGATGGCCTATGATACTTGCCTCCCACATCGCGTCACCACAATCCACTGATCATGGATTATCTAATGTCCTAATTTAATAATCAAATAACAATATAATCAGAGGATGAAATGGTTTGCCATTCTTCACACAATTAAGTCTCAGTTGACTCCCACATGATTGTGGGAAACTCCCAGGTTCATCCCTTATTTAATCGAAGAGCAGAGTAGTAACATGTTTAAATGCTGAACTCTCATTGTGTATGCAGGGTTTTTAGAAGATATCACACATTTAATGTTGGACGGCTGCCTCGAAAGAGATGGACTGAAACCTAATAATCGCTAAGTCTACTCTAACAAACGGATTGTCACCTTCCTGAAGGAAATCAACAATGTCAAACTCACCTTTTTGATGAATAATCGTATGTCTTATTATCTTTTGCTCCATAGTTTTACTTCTGAGGAGAGAGAGTATTCATAAACAGAAGACTCTAAACTGTTTCTCCACAGACTATGTCCTCTGATGATTAGGTAGTCTTGCATTTGGGAACCAGTAAAAGCTGTAGGCCCACTTCCAGAGGTGTGACTATGACTTGGTTAGGCGAATCAAATGCTATCATGAAAAGTTTTAGGAGATAGTTATCTTGGCAGACTGTAATGTCCCATGATAACACTTTCTCGAAGCTGCTCTCTCGTCCTTGGCCCATGATACCAGGATACAGAATGCAAGGAGGGTTGCCAGGCAACATTTATGTACCAACATTCTGTCACATTCTAGTGCCCCTCGCACAGGCTTAAAGGAGTATACCCACCGATGAACTAACCCTACAGCCTCACTGAGTTTCTCACAAAAACAAATCAGGGCTCTTTGTTTTGAGTTCTACATATTTACCCGTCTCTCAAGCTACAACATGCCTATAGTGACATAAACATGAAAACGAAAGAATCATTGTTCCATTCAAGTACAATGGTGAGTATTTTTAACCTGTTTTCTATGCTTCAATTTGCTAATTTCTAGAATGGAAACAATACAATTAATCGCCTCTATCATAATCCTTTTCTCTTTATTGAAAATAAAATAAATTCCTCTTCATCCTCTTACCATTAGAGGAGCTTGATCCCATGGTTTCTCAGAGTTGTGTAGATTTGCATTAGGGTGATGATTAAGGATTTTGAGCAGTGTCTTCTGTTTCTTTCAGTCATTTTGGATTCCTCAATTGACTGTTCTCTATTAAGTCCTGTACCCTGCTTTCTACGATGGTTGTTTAGAGTTATTTATTGTTGTTGGTATGTCATGTTATCAGCCCGACAGAGTTCATTAGATGAGATTCCCTGATCAGGAGATTATACAGTTATTCCATTTTTGAAATCGGTGGTCACTGTGTCCTTCATTGGTCAGTTCTGTTGCAAACTCTCAGAAACTGATGATGCGAAACCGTACAGTTTTTTTTTTTTTTAAATCGTGTAATCATTCAATTGTTAAAAATCTACTAGTACGTAATCAGTAATCACTGTATAAGGCAGTGTCCCCCATTCTCTGGGCACTGCTTCTGGGACCGATCTCCTGCTGTGTCAGTCCCACATCAGCCAATTGACGGATGACACCATCAATACTTATGCAAACACAATAAGTTAATAACTTGATAGTCCTGCTTAATTAATGTTCATAAGATGGAACCAAACTCCAGTGATTGTCAAGGAAGTAGTACTTAGATAATTAAATAATGCTACACGATTAACTCTGTGGAAGAATGGCCAGACCCCTGTCAAGAATAACAACTTCTTCATCGATTTAAATAATTAATGTACAATGATTAATTTTTCAATAATGACATGGTGGGTCATATGTAAATCCCACATGGAGTAGTCAGACAGATCTCTTCCTTGAAAAATGATGTGTTTAAAAAATTAAATTGATAATTACTTAGTATGCATTTTATTTTAACACTGACAAAGTGGCACCAAATTCCTAAACCTGTCACTGATGTAAAGATCTATTTACATAGCTAAATGATGAAGTAAGGAAATGATGTTACATCAACTCCCAAAATCTGATGCCCAAAGGGACTTATGGTTCATAACATCACCTGTATTTTAAATTCATTAATTAAATGATGAATTATCATTCAATTTCCTAGTTTAACAGCTAAGGAAGTGTAAGGAGGCCCAAACTCCAGGGATCACTGTATACATAATGACAGATACTCATAATTAAATGAATAAACATTAAACATTGGGTGGTGTTTTATCTGTGAAGCCTAAATGATTGCTCCATACTGATGGGTCATTGAGTTCTTAATCATAGAGATGAACAAAAAAATGAATGAATAAAGAGATAATTTCTGATAATTCACCCCTAGAGAGATTACAAATTGATATCAACTTTGATTTAAAGAAAGAAAATGAGAAAGAAAGAAATGAAGGAATGAAGAAAGAACGAAATCATAAGAGTCAATTTAACACCAACAAGGTGGATCCAGAATCCACTATACCTCGATTAGAAAAAGACATATTTGAATAATGAAATAATCAGATAGTTAGATCGTCTGTCACACTTTAGTCAGCTCCTCCACGGAAGCTCAGATTGTTAGTTGGGAGCAGTCTTGTAGTTCTCTACCATAAATGCCCTTTCCAGAGAGTGAGATCAACAACTAACTTATCCATGGAGCTCTCAACTAATGCCTGTTGGAAACAGGAGCAAACACCCATACATAAACACTGAGTCGAACTGGAACCCAGATGCAGATGGAGAGGATAAGACCATGCGGCAGAAACACATACACACAGCTTACCTGAACAAGGAGGAGTTAACGGCCTCTAGACTGATAACTGGGAAGCCAGCATGGGACTGACTCAGGCCCCCCTGAATATGGGTCTCAGCCAGAAGGACTGAGCATTCTAAGGGACCTCAGACTGTGGAGCCAGGATGTATCCCTGGTGCACAACAGGACTTTGCTAACACATCCCCCATGGAGGGATAACTGCCTTAATCTAGAGACAGGAGAGAAGCCCTAGTCCCTACTTCACATGACCTGTCAGATCTACATGACCCCAACTGGATGGCATTCCCCTACATATGGAATTGGGGTGGGTGGATGGAAGGGAGGGTGGTTAGAGTGCATGTGAGAGGGCAGAGAGGATAAAAGGGAGGGAAGGAGGGATGGAGAGAGGAAAGAGGGAGGGAAAGAGGGAGAGAGGGATGAGAGGGAACTGAGATCAACATGTAAAATAATAAATTAAATTAAAAAAAATGCTTTGTCTCCAAAATTTAATTTGAAGGACATGTTACTGGGGAAAAGGATTTCTATTTTTGTTTCCACAGAAAATGAAAAGATGTGGATTTCTTCCAGACTAATGTTGTTTAATCACTCCAGACTGCCTGAATCAGAGTACAAGTTGATCCTACATTCAAAACAGCTGGACAAAGCAGCCTTACAGACTACAGCCAGGATTTCTGAATCTTCTTTGAATCCCCTTGACAGCGCCCCTTAACACCTGGAAGTAGTTTGGAAAGAATGACGCCCAAATTCCCAAATATTGTGTATAAATGTTTTTTTTCATTTAATTGGACTTTGTAATATAAAATAAAATAATATAAAATAAAATAATTTAGGACTATCGTCTAAAATTAATAAAGCAATGCAAATGTTCTTTTCAATGCTGTTAACAGTTCACTGATCAGAGACAATGACTTTTATCTAAACTCAGTAAACCAAATCTCTGGTGCACTGACCACAGGCAGGTCAGAATAAGTGTTTTTTGATCTCATGCTTCAAAAGAATTACTGTCATTTTATAATATGTCTGTAAATTTTGACCAAAATGTGTTCCTTGTAATTTCTGTATAAAAACCTAATATTCTAAATGAAAAATCGCAGCAGGTGCAAACCTCCTCCAGTCTGTTTGTGTCTGTCTGTCAAGCCAAAGCCACTCCTGACCTGGTCATCGAGTTTTGGTACCCATGGAGACCCATCACCCACTGAGCAGTGTGCAGCATGAGGTGTTATTGGCCTGGTTGTATAGGAACTTCCAACTGTCAGGAAATAATAGCAGGAACCACTTCCAAAAGATGATAATTTGTCTTTCTCTCATAAGAAAGCTTGATGATTTTTCTATCACTGTTGGTGTTTTATTCATGAATCTCAGAAAAACCGCTTGACAAATGCAAAATTATAAAAAGAGCATTCTTCATGGAAAGTTGAAAATTTAGAGAGGAATGGAGCTAGGAATATTAGTCAGTGAGCAGTTTTAAACTATCTGCATTATTCATGGATTCATGCTTCTCTACATACACAGGACTGGTAGGATTAATCTCTCCAAGCAGATGTTCTAGAATGTCTCAAAAGTTCTTTCTCTGTAGTTCAGCAATGCCTGCCTACCATGTGAAATCTTAAGAGTACAGTAGTTGTCTAGTTCATCAGGCTGGATGTCTCAACTTTTCTTCAATATATACTAAATTTTTCAAAGAATGTGGCTCTATTTCTAGTATAGGAATGAAATTGTAGCCAGAATTAGGAGAAGTAGCCAAAAAGAGAGCTTCCTCATTTACCTATGCAGGCAAACACCAGATGATTCGATCCATATTAAAGGTGCATCGGATTCTTTCTTGATTTGTGTTGATTTGCATTGCTGTTTTCAAGAAAGGCTTTATCTTTGTAGTCCTGGAAATCATTCAGTAGACCTGGATATCTTCAAATCATGAAAATCAGACAGCCTCAGCCTCAGGAGATTTGGGCTTAAGCATGTGCACTGCCACCAAACAGCTAATGGTGGATTTCATGAACTTTTCCACAACAGGGTTCTTCTCTGTGTCTTGGGTTGTCCTAGCACTTATTCTGCATGCCTGACTTTAAGCTCAAAGAATTCTGCCTGCCTCTGCAGGTGCTTCAGCTCTTTGGTTGGTCTTCCATGTTGAAATGCTGGATCTTTGTCCAGCAGCAATGGCAACAATGTACTACACACCATTATTTCACAACATAGCTTCATGTGCTCTTAATATGTAGAGATGGCTCAGCTGTTATAGGCTAGGCTCACAACCAAAAACATAAGAGTTTGGTTCCAAGCAACCAGGAATATCTAGACCCTGCTGGTCAGGGCAAGTGGTGCCCTACATGATGCTCTCTTCATTTAAATTTTTTGAATGTGGAAGCCTATGAGCAATCTGTCGCAGACAGATTCTGATATGATGAAACTCAAGAGACATTTACTCAAGTCAAATGGAAAGATCCATGCCTGAGACTATGGAAAGAGCCCAACTTTCTCCTAATAGGGGGTTGAGAGGGGTGAGGGCAGGTTTGTGTTTTCTTGCAGGAAGAAGATGAGGTCCAGTGGCTGCCAGACCATTTGGTGGAGATGTGTGGAACAGGAAAACTGGACCTGAGACTTCAGAAGTGTAATACCTCCTCTCTCTCTCTCTCTCTCTCTCTCTCTCTCTCTCTCTCTCTCTCTCTCTGTCTCTCTCAAGGGTCATTCTCTAGAACAGTCAAGGCTTAAACCTATTGTTTTTACAACAAGGAGGAATTTGTGCAATAATCAAAGAGGAATGGTGCTTTTATGCTGATAAGACTGGCTTAATGGAAGAAAGCTTAGATAGAATGCAGAAAAGTCTTGCTGAACGTAAATGGCAGTGGGAACAGGCCGAGTCCTAGTATAAAAATTGGCTTTCCACCTCCCCTTGGCTTTCTACCTTGCTTCCTTCTTTCCTGGGACCATTTATGGGAGTGCTACTGATGATGACTTTTGGGCTTTGGGCATTCCAGAAATTAACTCAATTGATCAGAACTCAAATTGATTTCATGCTATTTCTGTACACTACCATCAGCTTTTGGAAAGAGAACAGGGCTCTTCTGAGAAACCTGATGAGGATGGTGACAGTGCCAGTCCTGAACCACCTAGACAAGGACTCGATTTCACAGGACTCGAACAACAGTGGACCTGGTTCTCTCAAATATGCAGACGTCAATGACGGGAATATCTCAGTGCCACAAAATGTATGCAGACCCTTCTCTTTGGCTATAAGTCGCTCATTGACAGCAGTAGCATAGGCCATCTCTCAGGAGCCCACTCATCTTGCCCGAGATTCTTGCCCAATTTTTGACCATGTCCTTGAGTGCTGAGTGAGGATGCACCCTATGTAGATTAAGACAGGGGTCCTACCATTTGTCCCATAATGACAAGCCCATCCCCAGGGCCCGATTGTGGGAGCCCACTATGTAGCCTAAGATAGACGCTCCATAAAAAAAGAATAAAATAGGGAGAGATGTTGAGATCCAGCCTTGAGTCACATACTCTTGCAGAATCACTTACACCTTAAAATTCTAATTGAGCTTTATATTGGTAAAACAGAAAACTGCTAAAAAGTGGTCTGTTCCACTCCTTCCAGGAACTGAGATGAACCAGACACCAGGAACTGAGATAATCAGACGTTTATGGTCTGATGTTTATGGTGTGGGACCTTACCAGAGCCCCAGAGTCAGCAAAGCTACCCCTACCCACTTCCTCCCCGCTTTGCTTTAAAAACCCCTCTTTGTGCCTAATAAAGTGAGACCTTGACAAGCATTGTTTGGTCTCATTCCTTCTTTCTCTCCCATTATTTTCAGGTTCTAGCCCACCTCAACGCAGCAATAACTAGGCACTGCTGGTCAGATAAATTATTATTTGAAATTCCATGATTCTTCATGTCCCCGTGATTTTTCCATGGGACACTTCATCGTGAAGTACTTCCTTCAAAGGGGATCACAAAGAGAGTCTTTATAATGTAAGGATAAAGATATTTACTGATTGTGTCAGTAGAGGAATAGAAGACAGAAAAGAGAGAGTGAGAGACAGAGAGAGAACTTAAAAGAGGGAGCCTTTATAGGATTGAAGAGAAAACTGAACTTACAGAAATGTCCAGAGAAATACAATACTGACCCCAAATAACAATTTGACCAACAGTGGAAAGGCTACCATAAATGCCCTTCTCTGATAGTGAGATCGATGACTAACTTATCCACCACATAGAGCCCTCATCTAGTAACTGATGGAAACAGAAGCAAAAAGCCACAAATAAACACTGACCTGAAAAAGAATCCAGATGCAAAGAGACAGGAAAAAACGGGTTTGCAGAAACGCATAGAGACAGCTGAACTCAACAAGGAGAAGCTAACTGGCCCCCAGACTGATAGCTTGGAATCCTTCATGGGACTGACTCAAACCCCCCTGAATATGGGTCTCAGCCAGAAGGCCTGAGCAGTCTAAGGAATTCCAGGCAGTGGAACCAGAATGTAATTCCTGGTAAACAAAAGGGACTTGTGGGCACATGCCCCATGGAGGTGTACTCCTATAACCTAGAGACAGGAGAGAAGTCCTTTTCCCCACTTCAAATGACTTGACAGATTTAGATGACCCCTCCTAGATGGCATCATCCTACATGTAGAGTGAGGGGGGATGAGAGGGTAGGTTGGTCAGGGTGCATGTGAAGGGGTAGAAAGGCATAGCGGGAGGGAGAGAGGGAGGAAGGGAGAGGGAACTTGGATACTTTTATCGATATGTAAAATAAAAATTTAAAAAAAAAGCTCATGTAGAGTTTGTTTCTTTTTTAGGGGAAAGGAAATGGGAAACGGGGGAAGGGAGGGGTAAAAACTGAACAATGGGGACAGGAGTAGCAGAAAAGGAAGGGGCAGGAAGGAGGGTAGACTGAGAGACAGGAAGAGAAGCAGAAAAAGAGAGAGGAAGAGAGAGAGAGAGGTAGGCAGGACCCTTTAAAAAGGGAACATAAAGAATGTGCACAGGTGGTGCTCTTAGTGGCTGTAGCTGTGCACATAGCATGTCAGAACCCCAAAGGCAGGTCAGTAAAAATGCCCAAATACTAACACTTACAGAAAAAGTGCTTAAAAGCTAAAAATTAAAACTGGAATATGAACTTAGGCACACAGATCTGTCAGTGAATGTCTTGTTGTAGAAGCATGTGGATCTAAGTACAATCCCATTTACGCAGTCACACAGAAAAGCAGGGATGGTATTGCATATGTGTATTCCTGCACTTGGTAGGTAGAGATGGTTGGGGCCTGCTGTCCAGCCAGCCGCTGCCTCTAGGCTGGTTGTTTCTTTTTGAGGCTATGTGCCTAGTGAGTTAGGTGATAGATGTTAGATGATTGATTGATAAATAAATAGATAGATAGATACATACATACATGCATACATAGGTACATAGATTGATAATTGATTACTATAGACAGATAAGTGATAGGAGATGATAGATAGATAGATGATAGATAGATAGATAGATATATATATAGATAGATAGATAGATAGATAGATAGATAGATAGATAGAAGATGAGAAATAGTTATGGGGCAGACAAGAGAGCTGCATGAGTAAAAATGCTTGACATAGAAACCTGACAGCTTGAGTTAGAGTTCCAGAAATCCGGTGAAGATGAGAGGAGATACTGACTCTTCATAACTCTCCCCTCACCTCCACATGTACCTCCCTACCTACACACACCCCAGTCACAGGGGAGCAATGTTTTAGGAAAAGAAGGTGATAGCCCTGGCTTAAACACACACACACACACACCAAATAAACGTATTAAAAGTTGAATTAAAAAAAAAACTGAGGAGAGAATTCTCAATAGAGGAATCCAAAATGGCTGAAAAAAAAAAAACTAAAGAAATTGCTCATAATCCTTGGGTATAAGGGAAATGCAAATCAAAACAACTCTGAGATATATTACTCCAGCCAGAATGGCTAAAGTTAGAAACACCAATGACAACTTGTGCTGGAGAGGATGTGGGGAAAGGGGAACACTCCTCCACTGCAGGTGGGAAAGCAAACATGTACAACCATTTTGGCGATCAGTGTGGCAGTTCTTCAGGAAAATGGGAATGACTCTACCACATTACCTAGCAATCCCCCACTTAGGAATATAGCCAAATAATCCCCATCCATGCAACAAAGACATGTTTAAGTTCAGAGCAGCATTATTTGTAATAGCAAGAACATTGAAGTAACCTTAATGCCCTTCAACTGAAGAATGGATAAAGAAGATGGTGCACATTTCCACAATGGAGTACTATGCTGCGAACACACACACACACACACACACACACAAACACACACAAACAAACACACACACACACACACACACACTCACACACTGGAATCTTGAAATCTAGAGGCAAATGGATGGAACTTGAAGAATCCATCCTGAATGAGGTAACCCAGTCAGAAAAAGGGGAACATGGTATGTACTCACTCATATATGGATTTTAGACATAGTGCAATGGATCACCAGTTTATAATTCACTTTGGCTGAGAAAGTAGGCTACAAGGAGGATTATAAGAGATTCATATAAGGTCGCTCACAGAAAAGGAATGGGACAAGATCTCCTGAGCATATGGGATGTTGGTTGGGACAATGAATGGAGAACGATCTACAAGAAACAGAAGAGGAGAGAAAAGTACGTGGGAAGATTGTGTCAGGGAAGGAATAGATGAGAGGAAAGGGAGTGAGAGAGACAGAGACAGAAGGAGAGACACAGAGAGAAACCATAAAAGAGGGAGCCATAGTAGGTTTAAAGAGAAAACTGAACCTTGGAGAGTGGAACTAGTATGTATCCCAGGTGCACACAAGGGCTTTCGGATCACATCCTCCATGAAGGGATACTCCCTTAACATAGATACAGGAGAAAAATCTTAATCCCTACTCCAAATGACTTGAAAGATTTAGATTAGCCCTCCTGGAAGTCATCACCCTACATGTGGAGTGTGGAGAGGTAGGAGGGGAAGGGGGTCAGGAGGCATGAGAAAGTGGAAGAGAAAAAGATGAAGGGAGGGAGAGGCAACTGGCATCAATATATAAAATTAAAATAAAGGAATACTTATGTTTTTTAAAATTTACTTTTATTGTGCATTAAATATGTTTGACTTTTTGTGTTGTATTATCACACCCTCTTTGCAATGATGCCTCCATTATTGGTTTGGATGATATTTTGTCCTGTTTTGGAATCTCTTTATGAGGATTTTATTACTTGTTCACATATATTCATGAGAAAAATTGATCTCCAATTCTCTTTATATTTCCCACAACATAGGAAAGCCTTGCTGAGTAAGGTTTATGATCTCAACGTCATCAGGCAGAGTGGCTATCATCCATTGAATTATTGAAATTGGATTCCCCAAGTCTGTCAACCTGTTGCAATATCCAGATTGTTAAGGGCTATCCAGAAAGCCAAATTTCCACTGTACCCTGTTTCAGGTTAAAGGTATATGATGTAGTAACATCTGACATAAATTATGTATGAATATTTAAAAAAAAAAGCCTGAATGCATGGATGTCTGTGTACCTGTGGCATCATAAAATAAATTGGGTAAAGTTGCTTGTGTTTTTATATCATGGAATAAGTTGAGAAGTAACATTTCTAACTCTTCTTTGAAAGGCTGGTAAATTCCAATGTTAAAACAATGTTTCACTCAGATTTTATTTATTTATTTAAATTCTTACTTATTCTTGGTTGTGAGGCTTGTAATGATTCTTTTTATTTCACTATGCGTGATAGTTCTATATTCAAATTGTTCATGTGTTGTTGATTGAACTTTGGTAAGTGGTACCTATCAAGATATATATTCCCAATTTGGATGAAGTATTTTTAAAATATTTCTTATGGTTCTGTGGTTTTCCTTGTTGATTATGTCTCTCTTTCTCTTAGTTTTGTCTGTATAGTTGATTTTCACACAAAAATCAAATATGTTTTTCATTCAATAATTTTATTTTTCCTTGTTTCTAATTTGTTAATTTTAACTGTGATTCAATAGTTTCTTCCTGTTTAATCTTCTTGGGTATGTTTCCTCATCATGTGTTTGGGGCATAGATATTAAGAATTGACATGTCATATCAGTGTTTTCCGTTGAATATGGATTGTTCTACCCCATCTCTTTAATTAATTTTTGTTTTAACACTATTTTGGTAGATACAAAATTTGATCAAGAAACTTACTTGCAAAGACTAGTAAATATATCTTGGAAGTAAATGCTACAAGAAATGTAATCAGCTAAAGATGAGGAGAGTCAAATGGGAGAGTAGTGTGGAAAGAAAACAAACAAGGAAAGCACATAATCACAAGTATATAAAGATACCACTATGAAACCCAATACTCTGTATTTAAATTAAAACTAAAAATTAAAATTTATGATCATTGAAGTAGATCATTGGATAGTGGCACTTTATACCAAATTCCAGAGACACAAAATGAAAGAAGCATTAACCACTCCCTCAGAGTTTCCTGGATTGGTAATGCCTGGAAGGTAGCACATGTGTACAGGCATGTGTTTGATCAAAAAAAAAAAAAAAAAAAAAAAAAAAAGAAAAAAAATGTAATTAAAACTACACAAGAAAACATACTTTTAACTAAAAATATAAGTTAGGATTAGGAGCTTTAGAGCTATATCAGAGGCAAACAGTATTTAAGCAAGTATTTACTGCTATTGGCAAATACCTGTGTTCACTTCCCAGTATCCATGCCTGGTGGCTTATAACCTCCTATAACTCCAACTCCATGTAATCCAGTGCTCTTTTATGGCTTCTGCAAGCAGTCAAATGCATTGCATACATTCATACAGACACAATTCACATAATGAAAGCAAATATATGTATTAAAATGTAATTAAAAATAAACTCAACAAGGTATTACGATCCAATCATGCCAGATTTGGAAGGGTAATGGGAATAAAACAATTTCCAGGGCCCAGTCTAGAGGACCTGAGTAAATTATCTGAGATTTATGGTGGAGAGAATAGGCACCAAAAGTTGTTTTCTGGTCTACACACACACACACACACACACACACACACACACACACACACACACACACACACACACTGGGAATGTGAATACATCCAAAGCCTTGACTGATGCTTATTACACTGGGCATTTTGTGGAGAAATGGATAACCAGTCAGGAAAGAGAAAAAAAAAATCCCAATATTATTGTGCATGACAGACACAATGCAAACATGTTTTCACTAGTAAAAAAATGCAAAAGAATTTCTTAGGGTAAGGCTTGAAGAGTAGAAAGAAAATTAAGACACATGACATATTTTATTTATCATTTGGAGGGATAAATAAAAACATATTTGCTGGAGTGGTCTTTTGTGTGCTTTTCCAGAATTTGTTTCACTGTGAATCCCAGGCTGTCCTGGAGATGATTTTGTAGACCCAACTACATTCAAACAGAAAGAATTCCCTCTGCCTCCTGAATGTTGAGATTAAAAGGCCTTTGTCACACACTTACAGCTAGTGTCCTTTATAACATTTTTATAACATTAATGTTCTGTAATTAACAAGGGAAATAATAGCACCCAGTAAAACATGTGCTACCTATTATTAATAATTGATTTATTGGATTCACCCTCATCCTAGGCAACCTGGCCCTGTTCCTACTCCCAAAGACTTCTCTTCCTGCCCTGGTGGTTTCTCCTCAACACCTGACTGTCACTCCACACATGTCCTCTCCAGGGCCTGTTTCTTCTTAGGGAACCTTTCCAGATCACAGGCCTCTCTAATGCTCAAGTTCTTTCCATGCCCTGGAGTCGAGCTTCTCTAATTTCCACAGGTAACCTTCACTTCCCTCCTGGATCTGTTTTTCAGAGATGATCACTCTACACTGACATCTCAAAAGCTGTCAAAGTTGGAAGGCTAAGCCTTGCATTCATTAAGTGACTCCATAAGACAGTGCATGCAAAGGCCATGAGGAGCTGGGCCAATGGAACCCCCATGTCCCCAGTTGAAAGGGCCCCAACTGCAGAGCCTGGTTCTAAACTTCTTCCCTCCTCTTTATTACCAAGCAACTACTGCCAATTTTCTCTCTCTTTCTATTTCTGCCCCCAATTGGTTGACATCTACCACTGCCTTCACTCCCTTTCCCAATAAACTCCTGTAGGTTTGTTGAGTTTGTTGGATCCAGTATCATCACTCAATGCTGCAGCAAAGAATGATATAACAATTAATAATAATAATAATAATAATAATAATAATCTGTAGAACAACTAACTGTAAGTAGTGAATCTCTTTGGCTAGCAACATTGTTCTGGTTAGGAGCATTTCTTCCTCTTCAAGAGGACTGGACTTCTATTTCTAACACCCAAACCTGGTGTCTCAAAACCACCAGAAAAGAAAGCTCCTGGTGATGATGATTTCAACTTATCTCCATGGACACTTGGATGTGTATGTACATATGTGTACATAATTCAGGGTAGCACACACACACACACACATAGGGTTTCTCTTTGTATCCTTGATGTTCTTCAACTCAGAGATCTACCCGCTTCTATATCCAGAGTGCTGAGTTTACAGTCTTGAAACATCATTGCTTGGCTAAATTCTCTCTCTCTCTCTCTCTCTCTCTCTCTCTCTCTCTCTCTCTCTCTGTTTTTGTTTTATTTTTTTGTTCAATTCTTTGTTTTTGTTTTATTTTGTTTTGATTTAGGTTTTTGATATAGGGTTTTGCTGTGGCTTTGGAACGTGTCCAGAAATTCCTGTGAAGACCAGGCTGGCTTCAAACTGACAGAAATCCAACTGTCTCTACCTCCCAAGTACTGGGATTCAAGGTGAGTGGCATCAATGCCTAGCTGTTAAAGTCTTTCTTTTTTTTTCAATTCATTTGCTTTTCTGATGATTGAAAAGGAATTTGCCAATTAAGTAACTTCAATAAAGTTTCAGCGGGAAAGTGGTAAGTATCTTTGTCTAGACTGGAGGTCATTGCCACACTTCCTCTGGGATACCTAGGTTAAAAACTTGGCCATCTGTGGGGTCTCATAGATCCAGCTTGAACTTCCTGTAAATCCAGGACTCAGAAAGCTAATGAGGGGAGACAGCCATAGTTTGAGGCCAGTCTAAGCAACATAGAAAGACTCTGTCTCAAAAAGAAAAAAAAAACTAAAATCAAAAACCAAAACCAAATACATGACAGGCACAGTGACACACACTTGCAGTTTGATAAAATGTAAAGTAAGGTCTTTTTATTTGTTTATTTTTTCACAAAAGAAATGTTATTTTGATGGCAAAAACAAAATAATAATAACTCTGAATGGATGTGACCCCTAAACTTTAGATTTTAAAAGCAGGACTGCTGGAAGGCACTGAAGTAACCGAACCTCTCCTTCTTTGGTAAATAGCCATCCCTGCACACCAAAACCATAATGGAGCTGACTACACAGAATTTTATTCATAATGCTACCAGATCAAAATCCTTTCCTCAGAAACAGCACACATGGAGAAGTATTCATAGGCCACAACGTGGTCAGGGAAGCTGCTGGACCACCAGGGGCCTAACTGAATACTGAATATGGCAGCACATTCCAGTCCAGCCTCCTGCTGGAGGGCCTGCCAAAAAGAATTTCATTACTCCCCATCCCACCCTCCCACATCCCCTCACTCACCGTGCTTCAGCTTCTCTGTTGATCAATGGTCCTCCCAGAATTGCCCACAGCACCACTCATAGAGCAGCAATCAATCCTCTGGCTCCTGTTCTGATACAAAACCAAGCCTGCAGCATGGCTCCAGGAAGTCTCCTCCAGACCTCAGACTAGAGGGTTGGCTCAGTGTCCCTGATTGGCTAGTGAGGCTTGAGTGACAAGAGCAGTTCCCCAAGGGTTAGACTGTTCTTAAAGACACAGCAAGCCCAGCACCTTCTTTGGCCCTGGTTTCTACTCCAGACCTAGAAATTTTAGAGATCTGCACAAACAGGAACTTATTTTTGTTTTGTTTTGTTTTTTTGTTTTGAGAGAGAATTTCCCTGTGTGGCGCCTGTTCTCCTAGAACTTGCTCATTAAACTGAGCTGGTCAATTCCTTCCTAATTATTATTATTAATCTTGTTGTTGTTGCATTCTAGTAGATTTTTCTCATTACTTGTTTAATATTAATTAATTATTTGATTATTTGATTAATTCATTCATTTCTTTTGGTGTTTGAAACAGAGTTTCCCTGTGTGGCCCTACTGTCCTGGAACTTACTCTGTAGACCAGAGTCTACTCACAGAAATCTACTTGCCTCTACTTCCTGAGTGCTGGAATCAAAGACAACACCCAACACAACATAGCCACACACAAATTTCAATGTCGCTTACCCATGTCACCAATAAACAGTCCAGCTCACTTCCTGCAGTGCACAGGTTCTATCTCTCTTTCGTGCAGAGCTTGCTCAGACCATTACACAATACAGACTGAAATGATTCTCTTATTAAATGGACGGAAGGCTTCCCAGAATATTAAAGGTATAGAGAAATTTTTTAGGACACAAGCGATGTTTGTTCTGTGCTGTCTTATTGAGATCTGGAGACCTGAGGGGACTTTTTACCTGGTTGTCTCATGCCTCTCAGATAACCATGAGAGAAAAGCAGGAGCCATATTACAAACAAGATGATATATCTTTTCCTCACAGAAGCCATTGATATAGGTCTATTTTATTGGAGTTTTATTCCTGATATTTGAGTCAAATTCTTGACATATGAAGAATAATAAAAAGTGTCATCTGCAAGGTAAGCTGAATACTCAAAGACAATGGTGCTGGGAAGAACACCTTTATCTATGAGTATTAGGCTGAACCAGCACAGGTTCCTCAGTAGGAAGATGAGGAAACAGCTGCATTATTCAATGTTCTCTGTTTGAACAGGATTGGTAGAACATATCTCTCTGTGTCTGTAGAAAGTGGGTTTATTGGAATGTCTCACAGGCTGTGGGCTAGCTAGTATATCAGTCATGATGACCAATGGAAATTTGAAGAATTTGGTATGTGTTTGGTTCATGGGTGTGGGTGTCTCAACTGGTCTTCAGTACTCATGAGTATGTCAAATAAATAGGCTTTAAAGCTATAAAGTGATAAACTCAGCAGGATCCACACGCCATTAAATTTGTGGGGTCCATAAAGGTTTTCTCCTTTATGGTGGCATTGTGGTATTTTGTTTTGCTTTAGCAAATAAAGCCTGCCAGGTGGTGGTGGCATATGCCTTTAATTCCAGTGCTTGAGAGGGAGAAGCTGGTAAATCTCCGTGTGTTTGATTGAGTTAGAAATGTGCACAGGGAAACCCTGTCTGAAAATAACACCAAATAAAAAGAATACACAAATCTAAACAAATAAACAAACAACAACCACAAAAAATTGCTTTAAGAAGAGAGTGTGGAGCTAGGCTGTAGTTAGCCATAAAGGACAGGCCATGGTGGAGCACACCTTTAATCCCAGAATTTGGGAGACATAATGAGGTGGTATCTGTAATTTCATGGTCGCCCCAAGCTACAACAGATTGACCCAGTCTAAAAGAGAAAGAAAGACAGGTGGTGGCTCATTCCTTTATCCCTGTACTTGGGAGGTAGATATGGCTGTGAGGAGAAATATTAAGTGGAAGAAGACAGAAGTTTGTTCCATTCTAATGGAAGACTCGTAGGATCAGAATTGCCCACCCATTGGGTCTGAGGATTCAGTAGAAGTAAGACCTAGGGGTGGGCTGCTCTGCTTCTCTGATTTTTCATCATTAATCACATATCTGAATCCAGGTTTTAACTATTAAGACCAAGTAGAATTAGCTTTACAATTTCCAGTGTAGTGTGTCAAAGCTAAATTGTGGTGTCAATACTAGAATTGATGGTAATAGAATTGGTGTAATAAATATTTATCAATTTTCCAAGTTTATTACTATCTATTATATTATTGAGCATGAGAGAAAATTGTTTGGATGAGTATACATGTTATGGGATGTAATTAATTATGTGAAGTCATGTGTCAGTATCTGATCTCTGTTCATCCCCCAAAAGATGTACTGAGTCTCTTGCCAAGATACACAACATGTTTTATCTGATGAGCCAAACACTTCCACAGATTAGCAATAAAACAAAAATAAAGAACTAAATAATGGTCTTTGGGAGCATGAAGCATCAGAATTAAGACCCTATACATGGTAAGTTTGCAACATGAAATGAATACAACCCTATGACAATGAACAACAATTTATAACAACATGCTGATTACAAAGGCACATTAACAATTATTTTTGGAAATACTCGGAAAGTTCAATGTAATTATGAAAACATCTATGATAGCATCCCATCACTCACCATGTTGTGGCTTCTGTACTCAACCATGCTCCAATCACAATTTACTACAGTAGCACTCCCACAAAAGCAATCAGTCCACGGGCACTAGTTCTGCTTAAAACCAAAACTGCATCAAGAACAAAAGCCTACAGTATGGCTATAGGAAGTGTCCTGAAATGCCTGTGACTCGCAGGTTGGCCTGATGTTGCTGATTGGCTAGTAAGGCTTGATCAACAAGATCACTTCCTTAAGGGTTAAAGTGTGCTTAAAGACACACCATGGGTACCTTGGGTCTGGCTTCTACTCAAGATCCAGACCTAATAGCCAACTGTAGAGACACAAATCTCAATGTCACTTACCCCTGTCTAAAATAGACAACTCACTCTCTTCAAGCAGTGTGAAAGATCACCCCCTCCTTCCTCAAAAAAATGTGCAGATGTTGCAGATAAAATTACAAAATGCAGATGGGAATGAATATTTTAGTCAACAGAGGGAAGGGTGCCTAGAATATTAAAAACTTGAGAGAGATTTTAGGGCATATGGCAAAAAAAGGAGATGTTTGTTCTGGGATTTTTCCTGAGGTCAAGGAAAGTGGGTGTACATTTTATCTAGTGGTCACAGACAATTTAGAAACCATGAGAGAAGGGAAGGCACAATATCAGAAAGAAGATAATATAACTTTCTCCTGTCAGATGCGTGGGGTGATAGCTCCAATGCATTGGGAGTTTTATTCCGGAAATTCTTGAAAAATGAATAATAATAAAAAAACTGTTGTCTTCAGGGTAATTTGAATACTCTGAGAGAATTGGGCTGGGAAGCTTGCTTCTACAAGCACTGTGGTGACCGAGCAGAGCTTCCTCAGGGTACAGTGAGAAAATAGCTGCATTATTCAATGTTCTCTTCTTGAACAGGACTGTTGTCAGGTTTTTAAATCAGTGGATCCATCATCCAGCCTTGAGATTGCAGAAAGACTTCTTCTTTCTTGTTTGAGATCTGGTTCCTATTTTCTTTACTTTTTTTCCCCCTGGTTTTCTGAAGTCCCAGTGACAACCATGAAATAAGTGGTTTCAGTTCCTCTGACATCAGTGGGAAACTACAGGACATCTCATTTTCTGTGCCAAAATGTCTCTCATTAGTAGTTAGGACAGGGAATAATCACATCACGTGTTTGTGTAGTGGCCTGTGAAAGCTAGAGAGCCACCTTGTTGTCAGGAGAAAGGAGTGGGTGCAGGAAGAGAGCAGTATTTGCTATTGCAGTCAAAGCCAGTGCAGTAGAAATGTGTATCTCTGCTCACCTAGAACTGGTTTTTGTCTGGGTTGGAAGTCCAGGTCAGGAATCATTGTGCTGTGTCTTTAAGAAGGTGATCTTGTTACTCAGTCATCACTAGCCAACCAGACCCTCCTCAAGATCTGTTAATAATAAAAGGTACAGGGACCTTCTTAATGCCAGATTCAGGCTTTTCTCTAAAGGAGAGCTGGCACCTTTTTTTGTGTGTGCTGTTCTTCGATTATTGCTGCAGTAAGGTCAATGGAGAGCTTGGGAGAGCTCAGTAATCACATTGTGAGTGAGGGGTCGCTGTCCCCAGGATGGAGGAGTGCATTGTGTAGTATATGAATCATGTGTTGGGTCCTCCCAACATCTGAGTGGGAACATGAAGACAGATTTTACTTCCTGTGGGTTTTCATGAGATACGCGAATCTCCCTGGAATCAGTTATATGATTCTGACTAAAACTTTGTGGTTTGAATCTCTTCAGAGTATTGGGAGCAGGGAACCCTGTGTAAAAACATCTTTTTAGTCAACTTCAATGAGCTTTTTGTGCATCCTTGGAAAGACTACAGTTCTTGGAGACATTTAACAATTTATATTTTACTTTATGTGATGTGATGAAAAATTTAAAAATTAGGGTTAATGGCAAGAAGGAAAAACTACAAAGAACAAGAATCTCTTCTAGTGGATAACTTCCTGATTTCAGAGTACAGACCCCACATGTTATTTTCATGAGATACAGGAAAAAGAAAAAGAAAACCTTGCAGGTGTGCTAATCAATCTTGATGCCCTTGCAAGCAAACTTTGTACTCTATGAAATGCTGTAACCTTGAAAACCCTATGAGCTGAGACTAGTAGTGTCAAGCCTCCATTTCACTTTTGTTGCTAGGTAACTTAGCCTTCCAATAGAGTAAACTCCCAGACTGTGTTGCTCTTCCCAATTAAAACCTTTTGCTTTCACATTTGGGAATAACTTCATTGGTCTTGAGGAAACCCAGGAGGTACAAAGTTTGTGGGCTCATCCCAGATTTCCTCCAACCACCCAGGACTTTTAACCCTGAAAGACTAAAATAGAGAAAGTAAAGAAAAAAAAAAAACGAAGGAATGCTGGAAATAGAAAAACTGCGCAAATGATTGTGAACTACAGACACAACATGACCAACAGAAAAAAAGAGAGAATCTCAGGCATGGAAGATAAAGTATAGGAAATAGATTCATCTACCAAAGAAAATCATAAATCCAACAAATCCTTAACACAAAACATCCAAGAAATCTGGGACACCATGAAAAGGCCAAACCTAGGAATAATAGGCAGCGAGGAAGGTGAGGAAGACCAGCTCAAAGGTGTCAAAAACATACTAAAAAAAAATCATCGAGGACAACTTTCCCAATCTGAAGAAGGACACGCACACGCACATGAAAGTACAAGAAGTATACTGAACACCAATTAGGCTGGACCAAAGTAAAAAAAAAAAAAAAAAAAAAAAAAACCCTAGAAATATAATAAGGAAAACATCTAAAGCACAGAATAAAGAATACTAAGTGCAGCAAAGGAGTAAGGACAGGTAACATATAAATGCAAACCAATCAAAATTACAACTGACATTTCCATGGAATCCCTCAAGGCCAAAAAGGTCCTGGATAGATGTTCTACAAATACTAAGAGTCCACAGATGCTAGCCTAGGCTACTATACCCAGCAAAACACTCAATCATTATAGATGGAGAAAACAATATATTTAATGACAAAGACAGACTTTTTTCCAATACTTACCTACAAATACAGCACTACAGAAAGATATGGAAGGAAAACTCCAACCCAAGGAAGTTAACTATGCACACAAAATGTAGGCAAAAGATAATATTCCTATACAAGAAACCAAGGGTAATGGAGGTCAAATATATTCACAATACCACTGCCAAAATCAAATCTAAAACAAACAAGCATCACTAATCAATGGCCTTTACTCACCCCCAATATTAATGGTCTTAACTCACCTATAAAAAGACACAGGCTAACAGAATGGATACGAAGAAAGAATGCATCCTTCTGCTACATACAAGAAACACATCTAAGTTTCAAAGATAGACATTACTTCAGGGTAAAAGGTTGGGGAATATCTTCCAATCAAATGTACACAAGAAGCAAGCAGGCATGGCTATCCTAATATCTAACAAGTTAGACTTCAAACCAAAATTAATCAAACCAAAATTGCCACAAAAAAAAAAAAAAAAAAAAAAAAAAAAAAAAAAAACAGGTAGAACATGGAATGGATTTCAAATCCTGATACAAACCCACATACGTATGAAAACCTGATTTTCTACAAAACCTATAAAATAATACAATGGGATGAGGAAATCATCTTCAACAAATGGTGCTGGCACATTTGGATGATGATGTTTAGAAGACTGTAGATAGACCCAAGTCTGTAGTCATACACAAAACTATGGTCCAAATGGGTCAAAGTCCTCAACATCAATCCAACCACACTGAACCTCTTAGAAGAGAAAGTAGGAGGTACCCTTGAACAAATTGTTATAGGAGACCACTTCCTGAACATAACTCCAGGGGCACAGACACTGAGAGCAACAATTAATAAATGGGACCTCTTCAAACTTAGAAGGTTCTGTAAGGCAAAGGACACAGTGGAAAGACAAAATGGCAGGCCACAGACTGGGAAAATATTTTATGTAAGGAGTAAGGTTTTTCTGCCCGCCACGGGTCTGGTCCTGCCATCACGCCAGCACCAATTAACACACAGAGACTCTGTATTTGACATAATGCTATTGGCCTGGTACTAGTTTCTTATCTGCTAGCTCTGTCTTAAGCATTAACCCATTTCTGCTGATGTATGTATGTTCATATGGTCTTCTTACTGAGGAGCATACTGGCATTCTGCTTTCTCCAGACTCTCCATGCTGACTCCTCCTTCCAACTTCCTCTTTCCTCCTTGTCTCTTAGTCCCTCCTATCTTCCTTTCCTATTGGCCAACATTTACAGAATGGCATCTCCCATCAATTTTCACCAATAGTACATCAGACAATGGGCTGATCTCCAAAATATACAAACAACTCAAAAAACTAATCAACAAAACACCAAACAGCCCTATTAAAAATGGGGTATAGACCAGCAGAGGAACTAGGATACAAGGTGTATTCTAAGAGATTCATATAAAGTCCCTCACAGAACCAGGAAGGGACAAGTCCCCCAGAGCTCAGGGGAAGTGGGGGGGGGCAGCGAATGGAGAGAGTAGTAGGAGAAAACGAGGGGCAGGAAAGGAAAACATGTGCGACCAGGAAGATTGAGCCTGGTTTGGAATAGAAGACAGGAAAGAGAGACACAAAGAGAGAGAGAGAACATAAAAGAGGGAGCCAATATTGGTTTGAAGATAAAATTGAACACAAAGAAAAGTCTAGAGAACTACAAGACTGCTCCCAACTAACAATTTGAGCTTCCTTGGAAAGGCTACCATAAATGCCCTTCCCAGAGGGTGAGGGAGTGTGAGAGCAACAACTAACTTATCCATGGAGCCCTCAATTAATGCCTGTTGGAAACAGGAGCAAATACCCATACATTAAAAACTAAGTCAAAGTAGAACCCAGATGCATGTCTAGAGGACAAGACCAGGTGGTAGAAACACATAGAGACAGCTTACATAAACAAGGAGCAGCTAACGGGCCACCAGACTGATAGCTGGGAAGCCAGCATGTCCGCCCTGAATATGGGTCTCAGCCAGAAGGACTGAGCAGTCTAAGGAACCTCAGACAGCGGAGCCAGGATGTATCCCTGGGACACAAAAGGACGTTGTGAACACATTCCCCAATGGAGTGATAACTGCCTTAATCTAGAGACAGGAGAGAAGCACTAGTCCCTACTTCACATGACCTGTCAGCTCTACATGATGCCAACTGGATGGCATTCCCCTACATATGGAATTGGGGTGGGGGGGATGGGAGGGTAGGGTAGTTAGAATGCATGTGAGAAGGCAGCGAGGGTTAAAATGAAGGAAGGAGGGAGGCAGAAGAAAGGGAGGGGGGAGGGAGAGGGAACTGGGATTGACATGTAAAATAATAAATTAAATTTGAAAAAAAAAATGCTTTGACTCCAAAATTAAGTTCAAGGACATGTTACTGGGGAAAAGGATTTCTATTATTGTTTCCACAGAAAATGAAAAATTGTGCATTCCTTCCAGACTAATGTGGTTTGATCAAGCCAGACCACCTGATAGAGAATACCAGGTGATCCTACATTCAAAACAGGTGGACAAAACAGCCTTACAGACTACATGCAGGATTTCTGCCTCTTCATAGAATCCCCCATGACAGTGCCTCTTACCAGCAGGAAGTAGTTTGGAAAGAACGACACCCAAATCCCCAAATATTGTCTATAAATGTTTGTTATTATTTAAATGGACTTGGTTATATAAAATGAAAAAAAAGAATAGCAGCTTTGATTGAAAAAAAAACTTTATAAAATCAAAAATAAAAATGGGGTACAGAACAAAAGAAATAATTCTCAATAGAGGAAACCAAAAAAAGCTGAAAAATACTTAAGAAAATGTTCAACATCTTTAGCTATCAGGGAAATGCCAATCAAAACAACTTTGAGATACTATCTTACTACTGCCAGGATGGCTAAAATTAAAAACACCAAATGAAAACTTATAACAAAGAAGATGTGGAGAAAGGGAACATTCCTCCATTGCTGGTGGGAGTTCAAATTCATACAGCCATGTTGGAGATAAGTATGGTGGTTCCTCAGGAAAATGGGAATTAGTTTACCACGTGACCCAGCAATCCCCCCCTTACACATATACCCAAATGATCCATATCCCAGCAACAAAGACATCTGCTCAACGATGTTGATAGCAGCATTATTTGTAATAGCAAGAAACTGGAAACAACCTAGATGATCCTCAATTGACGAATGGATAAGAAGATAGGATAAGGATAGGAAAGAAATTGTGACTAGGAAGATTGAGTCAGGGTAGGAATACAAGACAGAAGAGGGAGAGAGAGAGACTGAGAGTGAGTGAAAGAGAGAGAGGGAGACAGAAAGAGAGAGAGAATAAAAGAAGGAGCCAGTATTGGTTTGAAGAGAAAAGTGAATCTAAAGAAAGGTCTAGAGACCTACAAGACTGTTGCCAACTAACAATTTGAGCAACTGTGAAAAGGCTACCATAAAATGCCCTTCCTGGATAGTGAGATCAACAACTAACTTATTCACCATCATGGAGCCCTCCTATAGTGCTGTTGGAAACAGAAGCAAACACCCAAACCTAAACACTGAGTTTGACGAGAATCCAGATGCAGATGGACAGAAGAAGACCAGGTTGTAGAAACAGACAGAGACAGCTGACCTGAACAAGGAGCAAATAACAGGCACCCAGACTGATAGCTTGGAATCCAGAATGGTACTGACTCAGTCTTCTCTAAATATGGGTCTCAGCCAGAAGGACTGAACAGTCTTAGGGACTGCAGACAGTGGAACCAGGATGTATTCCTCATGCACAAAAGGTCATTGCAGATACATCCCCCATGGAGGGTACAACCTTAACCTAGAAACAGGAGATAAGTCCTAGTCCCTACTTCAAATGACTTGACAGATCTACATGACTACACCAGGATGGCATTGTCATACATTTGGAATTGGGATAGGAGCTGGGAGCAGAGGGTGGTAGGGGTGCATGTGGGGGGAATAGCGTGTAAATGGATGGGAGGGAGGGAGAGAGAGGGAAATGGGATCGACATGTGAAATAAAAAATAAATAAGTAAATAAAAAATAAAATAAAATAAGTACCCCCAGGCCAGAATCTTACAGGTTGCTGGTAATACAGAACACCAGTGTAAACAACACCAGGCTCCTCCTGGTACAGAAGTCCTAAGCCATGCTCATCCTGGATACATGCTGGGTTTCTGAAGGCCTAGGTGCATTGGGCCACCTGGTGGGCAGTCAGAGAGGAGAGGAGTTCTGAATCCCTAGGGGCTAATGACAGAACCAGACCCTCGCCCAGCCCTCCTCTCCTCAGGTGGCAGTGACTGTGACCTTAGGGAAAGGGGTGAGGGTGAGAGTGGGGAGGAGGAGGATGAGGGGTGTTGGGGAGAACAGCTTTGGTAAAGATTTTTGTGTCAACTAAAAAAATAAAAATTACAAAATATATGGTAATTACAAGTGACGGCTATGTGCAGACTTGTTACAATCAGTCTGAAGCAAAGAAGACAAAATAAGATAACAGTGGTCTAGTAGACAGGTCAAGTGGTCTGCAGATTTATAGGTCAATGCAATTTATCAAAGCAGAACAGAGTACATCAGAAGGAACTTCAGGTGTTACTAGTATGATTCCATTTCTCTGGGCAATAAAAGGTAGAACAGGAAAAAGGATTGGCAAGATCCAGAAGAGTGGAAAAGAGATAAAAATAAAATTATAATACTGAAAGATAACATAAAAGAAGATCTTGTGTAACCCACAAAATTCATAAAAGGAGCTAACAGTTAAGAGAGCAGAGGGTGCAAAGAGGCTCAGGGGAAAGCACCAATGTAAGAAGATAGAGTCAGGAATTAAATAAATAAATAAGATTTCACTTCAGGCATGCATATCTGGGTAAGAGTCACTAATAAGGAAAAAGAAAAAGAGAAAAGGAGAGACATTTCTACGCTAGGGATGTCTGAGAAAATCGAGAGAGACTAAAGGTAATGTAAAAAGTTATGGAGGTTCAAAGAAAAGGCGTCAAATGTCGAGAAAGATGTAAACTGTTTGCTGTGGGCTCTCATATCTACAAATACAAACTTAAGATTAGTAATATGAGTTAAAATTTTTGACCTTACCAGGTTAATGGTTTAAAAGTTCTGTTTATTTCTCTCAAGAAAAATATATGTACTTGCTAAAAATTTCTATCAGTGTTTCCTGTTAGAAACCTCTTTATTGCAAGAATAGAGCTAAAACAAAAATGGTTTAAACATTTTTGCTGTCTAATGATAACAGCCCCCAGCTCAAAATTTACCTCTGAGCACTGGTCATTAAATTCAGATTATCAGAAAATCAGATGCCCTTTTAATGTAGATGACATTAATTCTGTTTTATGTCGAAAGCTGTTAAAAATTGAAACTAGTTAAAACGTTACAATTATAAACACTGGAAATTAACATAAACTTAACATGCACCAAGGTGACAATGGGTTTAAAGACATAAAGGGTGCTAAAATCATTTGATATTATAAGATGCCATTACAGGATGTTTAATTGTGTTATAAAACAGTTTTTAAATGTTTAAATTCAGAAGGTTGCATTATATTTGTGCTTTATTACATTGTTAATATTTGTACTTAAATTAAAGGGCTAAAATTTAAGATCAAAGCCATAAACTGTATATACTAACCAAAAGTTGAGAAGCTCATTTTTTTATGATACAGTGGGCAATCCATCCTTGTTTTTGCTAAATTTTGTAAGCATAAGGTATTTAGATAAACTGAATCACAAACCTGTTTTATGTTTCCATAAAAGGAGTTTCAAATTAAAATCAGTATTTTTAAAGCTAAAACTGACAATGCAAAGTTCTAGTTTTATAAAATCTGGTAACTATTATAAAATGTTAAGAAACACAAGTTACCAGCCATCCTTAGATTAACTTTTGTTATATTCAAACTAAGTATTAATGATTAATAATAGGAATAAACCTCACTCTCTCTCCTATACATATTCTAAAAGTTTAAGCTTAAATCGAGTAACTGAAAACCAAGTTGTCTATTAAGATCTACCTAGAAAGACTTCTAATACTACAGAGATCTGTAGAATGAGACATTTAAATATTAACTAAAAAACTGTAATAATTTCAGACAAATAATCACAGAACCTAACAATGACCAAAGAAAGGTTTCTAAAGAACATTGTGGGGCAGCATGGATTGTGATAACACTGACCAGGGAGCAAGATGCTGAAACACAATGCCTGCAGCATGATAGGACCCAGCTCGGGCTGTGTAGAGGCTGCAGGGAATTGGAAAATTGTCTGCACCTTTGTCTGAACAAAATAAGTTCAGACTTTTACAATTCCAGGTTCCACAGGGGAAAAAAAAACCTCTCACATTATGTACTTGGTAAAAAATTACTCCCCTCAATGCCATAGAAAATTGGATATGGCTAAAAATATAAGGAATGGTCCCTGTGATTTTTTTAAAAGATTCAAAAGTAACATATAGTTTATCCTTCTCTGATCTCTAATTCTATTGATGTCTTGTCTAACCAAAACTTTGTGAGCTTCGCAATAAAGGCAGCCTTGATATGGATCCTAAATAAGAATTTAAAAATATAAAGATATATGTCTTTTTTGAACATTTATTTATTAATTATGCATACAGTGTTCTGCCTGCATACATGTCTGCACACCCAAAGAGGATACCACATCACATTACAAATGTTTGTGAGCCACAATGTAGTTGCTGGGGATTGAACTCAGGACTTCTAGAAGAGCAGCCAGTAATCTTAACCTTTGCCACATCTCTCTAGCCCAAGACATATACTTCTTAAATATATAAAAAATTAATTTACAATATAAAAATTCAGAGTTTAACTTTTAATCAAGTTCTGATAAGCTAATATAGCAGGGACTCCCAGCTGTTTAGTCAAACTCAAAGTTTTATTATTTATATTGGGTGTCATTGAAGTGTAAATATGAAAGATGTTTCACTAGGCCTAAGGCACCACTGACCAATCTATACATGGATCGCTCTTGACAGAAGAAAAAGCTTCTAACCCAAATCTGTAAATTTTGCTAGGACTCAAAGGCATAAGTTCATTCCTGTTGTTTTATAGATACCCAAAATCTACTTTTTCTACAATTTGGATTTCAGCACAGATTGGTGATGATAATATATCTAAAACTTTTATGTCCTTTTATATAACACAGTTCATATAGGCTTCAGAGGATCAAATGTCATAAAGCTTTTATCCACTTCTTATAGATCAAAAATGACTGCAGATAAATACAGCTTTCCTGAGGATGGAATTTTCTCCCTGGTCTTGCTGTCTTTCTTGATCACCAAAGGTAAGGAACTAAGAGTTCCAATTAAATATATACATTTTAACCTTTGTTCCCAGTTTAAACATGTCTCAGACGATTTGTGCTTCTGGCAGAGGAGTATCAGTTGCTGACTACAGCCTGTTCCTCTATAGTGCTCTCCCAACTTACTGTGAACCAGCCCAGCCAAGGTGAATCTTCAACAGGGTCTACAAACTGATGCCTCTGATAAATGGTCCATTTCCTGAATCCCACTTCCTTTTGTTGGTATTGTCTAGCATTTTAGCCTACTTGCAACTCAGAAAACACTGCAAAAGTAAGCAGGAAGTAGTACAGGCATGTCGCTGGCACAACAGTGTTTTGATTTTCAAATAGTTGTCACCTGGAGTTCTATAGCCTATAAAGCCTCCTTGAGCAGCTTCTTACTATTATGCCTACTGGTTTCCTCAACTTCCAAGGAAGTGACTCCTGGATGCAAAAGCAAAAGTTTTTAACTGGTAAAAATCAAACCAGCTGGGACCTCACTCTGTCAGAAAAGTAAGGTAGTGGCTTAAAATTCTGAGGGGTTTATAACAAGGTAAACAGAAAGTGAAGCTTGAGATCACTATTCTCAGATCACAAGGTTTGCAAGATACAGACAGTTCATAGAGTACAAATTTATTTACAAGGTCTTCATGGATCTAAGTTAATAGAATCCATCATTTGTTTAGGCAAGATTGATAAGCACACCTGAAAATTTGGGGGTTTAACTTTGTTTTTACTTCTTCTCCTGAGTCAGGGACTTACCTATTGGCAGAAATTCTTGTTCTCATTAATTTTTCCTTCTTCCAATAAGCCCTAATTTTATAACGATTAGTTATTAATTTTTCCATCATATTGTGCTTTATTCTTTTAATAAAACTTAGGTTTATAAGAGGAATCACAGATAGAACTTTTTTTTCAGTCCTTTAACATTTAGTAATATTTAAAGAAAATATTCTTTTGTCTATCCTATCTTTATGAGTCTAAAGTCCTATATGTAACTTTAATTCTAACTAAGGAAAACTATAACCTTAAATATCAGTCTTCAAGTCCATCAAAGAACATAGAAGGATAATATATACACTCTAGAATTGAAAGAGACAACTCACCGGGTCAATTCCAACATTCTTCGGTGATGTTCCATCTCCAGTCTATAGATCATAGTGTGTCTGGCAGACTTCTCAGCAAAGCAAAACATTTAAAAATGTCCCACCTGTGTTGGCAGTTTGTCAGTCACTTTTCTCCACATCCTGCAGAATGTGTAGCAGACTCTTTCATGAAGAAGGAACTCTGTAGCAATGTCCATCTTGTATCAGATTCACTTTCCTGTGGGTCCTGCATGTCCAGTTCATAAAGCATAAAGTCAAACAGTACAGACAAGAACAGTATTTTGCCCAAATGGCTGGTCTTACTATATTAGAGGCAAACTCTAGAACTTTTTAACAAGTACATATAGTTTTCTTTAGAGAAATAAAAGGAATGTTTAAACAATTAACCTGGTATGGTCAAAATTTTTAACACATATTACTAATCTTAAATTTATATTTGTAGATATCAGAAAACACAGAAATTTACATCTTCCTATGAACTTTCTACTACTTTTCTTTGAACCTCTATATCTTTTTACATTACCTTTAGTGTCTTACTCTGATTTTCTCAAACATCGTTATCATAGACAATACTCTCCTTTTCTATTTTCCTTTTTTCCTCTTATCAGTGACTCTTACTCAGAGGTGTGTGGCTGAAGTGAATATCATATTTATTTATTTAAATCCTGAGTGTACCTTCTCAGTGTGGTGCCTTCCCCCTGAATTTCTCTGCACCCTCTGCACTCTTAACTCTTGGTTCCTGTTTCTGCTCATGTGTGTACACCAGATCTCCTTTATTGATGTTTAATAATGTTCAGGAGAAACAAATAGGCTGAATAGATGTTTATTCTGGAGAAATATCGTACAACATAGAAAGAAGAATATGAGCAGGTACCTTCCTGGTCCCAAGGATGCCTCCAGATGTACTCCTGTCCCCATGCTGCAAGCAATAGAGCTCTCTGAGCCCCTTCCTCAGACTTAGTTCCCCAGGTAATCTCCTGTTCTGTCTCCACAACAATGTGCATGTGAACAAAGTGAATACCTCACTACAGTTCCCCTTTTAGTCTAAGAAAAGATTTAGGCTTGATACAAAAACTATATAAAAAACAGTGAATAACAATTGTGCTCTAATAACTGACTGAGAACTGGGAATCCAGCATAGGACTGACTCAGGACCACGTGAATATGGGTCTCTGCCAGATGGACTGAGCAGTCTAAGGGACCTCTGTAACAAGTATGGGTATTCCGCCTGCCGCCGCCCGGTCTTGTCCTGCTGCCGTGCCAGCCCCAAATGATACACAGAGGCTCTGTATTTGGTACAATACTGTTGGCCCGGTTACTTGTTTCTTATCAGCTAGCTCTGCCTTTAATTATTAACCCATTTCTGCTGATCTATGTATTTCTCTTACCGGGGAGCCGGCGGCATACTGCTTTCTCCAGACTCTCCTTCTTGACTCCTCCTTCCTACTTCCTATTTCCTCCTTGTCTCCTAGTCCCTCCTATCTTCCTTTCCTATTGGCCAACAGTGCTTTATTATTAACCAGTATTAGAAACATATACAGAATGACATCTCCCATCATCTCCTCTTTTCTGTCTAAATAAAAAGAAGGGTTTTAACCTTAACATAGCAAAATATATCACATACCAGTTATCAAATAAGAATCACAGTTAACAATATTTAGCCCATTAACATTTAGCAAGATTTAAGAAAATATTCCATCTTCTATTCTGTCTTTGTGTGTCTAAAGTCTATACTATAACTATCTGTCTTCAACTCCTTCAAAGACCACAGAAGGAAAATATATAAACTCTACAAATGACAAAGACATCTTGCCTTTGTCAGTCACCTGAAGTTCTTCTGTAATCTTCCATCTTCAGCCCATAGGCCATAGTGTGTCTGGCAAACTCTCCAGCAAAGCAGGAAGCTTTAAACTGTCTTCTTGGCAGTTTGTCAGTCACTTTTCTCTGTGTCCTGCAGACTGTCTGGCAGACTCTTCCATGAAGCAGAACTCTGTAGCAATGTCCATCTTGAATCAGCAATCACTTTTCTGTGGGTCCTGCATGTCCAGTTTATATAGCACAAAGTCAAACAGTCCAGACAAGAGCAGTATCTTGTCCACATGGCTAGTCTTGCCATATTGGAAGTAAACTCCATAACGAGTTTCTTCAATGTCCATCTTCTTTTCTGGTGCAGGTGTTATTGCCAAGAGCAATTATGTCTCACTGTCACGAAAACCCTAAACCATTTTAAATGTCATATTCTGTAGGTCTTTGAAAGGTTTGAAGAATTCCTATCTATCTTAAATAAATCTCTGTGTATCTTGAAAACCCTAACTTACTTAACTCTAAGCTTTGACTATCATAGGTAATTATCTATAATCTGTACTACATTATAAAATATGTTTCTGAATGAACTATATAAACACAATACCTAAACAAAAGGAGAAATATACACATCACAAAATTGACCTTAAATTGTATCAATAAATGAAAATCCATTCCAAAACAAACTATGCATATCTATACCATAATTCCCTTTTTACCTTTAAAAATAATTGGCTGTGATCACTACCCATTTATAACCAAGTCCATTTAAATGAAACCAAACATTTATAAACAATATTTGGGAATTTGGGCCCCACATCATCGTTTCCACTTGACTCAACCTGATGCATCGGAACTACAAACATCACCCTAAAACCGGTTTGAGACTGTTTTGCTCGAGACAACTCATGACTAGCTAGCTGTAATGGTGCACCTTTTTATTACACCCTGGCCAGAGTTTCAAATAGAACTACAGTCAAGAATTTTCTGCCACACAGTGACTAACTACATATGTCACAGCCAGTTCTGTTGAGAAATTTGGTTGCTAAAAATTTTCTTCCTACAGGATCCATTGGAGCAATCATCGTCCCATTTCAGCAGGAAGTAATCTTAATATGACTACGCCCCCTTTCCCTACCCTTGGAATTTTGGGATAATAGTCATCGTCTTTGGGTTGGTTTTAGTTATTTGGGATTGGGTGATGCTTATACTCGGGTTTATCTTTTAGACAGGAATAGGGAATGGTTGGTAAAGGTATGGTTTAGATGGGATATAGGTAGATTAGCCTATTTTCTTGAGAATTTGAGTAAGAATGAGATAGTATTTTACAGCTTACACTGGAGTGAATTCTTATGTGGTAAGCTATGTAAAATTAAGTTTATTTTTTGTTATATTGTGTTAAATATTTCCACTTACAATGTTTTATGCACATTATTTTTTACCATATTCTATGTATGTATACTTTTCTTGTGTTCAAGACATTTTGTATATTGATACAATTTGGGATATTTATCTTGCTGCCCTTTATAGTTCTACCTCTTGTCTTGACACTTATACTCTACCTCTATTTTAGGGATTTACATGTAGGTATATGTAAATAGTTATATTGTTTAAGTATTTGTTCCTGATTTACTCAGGAAAGTTTTAATCAGTCTTTTTAGCTAAGTTCCCGAGTATTACAGATTATCTTCACTCACATTTCCTGTACCTATGAGATTAGTCAGATATAGATGCTTAATCTTCAATCACTTCATAGACATGCAGAACATGGCATTTAAATGTATTAATATTAGTACTCCATTGACATGAGACACTGTTGCTCCTGACAACACCGTGCACTTTCCCGAAAATATGTTGGACACTGTTGTTGCTCCTGCTGGAGTTCAATCTCGCCTCAGCTAATGGCCTGTTGGGCATAGAATTGCCCCCACCTTGACCACTGATTTGGACATGCAGTCCTATGTGCTTGCAGGAGACAAATATAGAAGACTGCTTGGCCTTGCCAAGTCAGGGTAAAACAGCCATTCTATTTCCCTGCTGTTGTTGTGGTCTGTCAGGTTCTCTTGGCCTTAGCCAAATCTGGGTGTACCAACATCGCTGTGAGACCTAGGGTGACTGTTCAGGTGGCTTGCTGTTTCTGTCCTTGCTGCACCTTTTGGAAGTTGTCCATCCGCATTTCATGTCTACTCTAGTATGGTTAATTTCCTTCTCAGGTCTTGATGAGGTTGAAGATTAAACTATCACAACTATTAGTCTCTCTTCCTAGCTAGATATATTAGGTACTAGACTTATGTTTTCCAGCTTAGGACATCTCTATTGTAAACTCCATTATGCCCTCCCCCTAGGACTAGACATGTAGGTCATTTTGTTCTCGATTTTCCTTTTCTTGGAGCACACTTGTAATTCACTGTTTTGTATATAGTTTTGTATTAAGCTTAAATCTTTTCTTTAGACTAAAAGAGGAATTGTAGTGAGATAGTTCTTCTGTAGCACTGACCATGCCCATTGGGGGGTGGAGCTTGGCGGAAGTTACCTGTGGAAGGAGGTCAGAGGGGGCCAGGACGGCGCTCTCTTTCTGGCGTGACTCGGACAGGAGAGGATCGGGTTGAATTTCCTGGTGTTCATCTGTCTATGTTGTAAGTTATTTCTCCCTGAATAAACATCTATTCGGCCTATTTGTTTATCCTGATCCTTATTTACCGCGATAGACCTCAGGCAGTGGAGCCAGGATATATCCCTGGTGCACAAATGGACCTTGCGAACACATCCCCCAGGGAGGGATAACTGCCTTCACCTAGATACAGGTGAGAAGCCCTAGTTCATATTTCAAATAACCTGTCAGATCCACATGACCCAAACTGGATGCCATTGCTCTACATATGGAATTGGGGTGGGGGGATAGGAGGGGAGGGTGGTTAGGGTGAATGTGAGAGGGCAGAGGGTGTAAAAGGGAGAGTGGGAGGAATGGAGGGAGAGTGGGAAGAAAAGGGAACTGAGATCAACATGTAAAATAATAAATTAAATAAAAAGAAATTGTGCTCTATCAAAAGGAATATTGAGAATATACAATCTTAAGACCTAACTATCTAGTCTTAGGGTGAAGTCTAAACAGTGTTTACAATAGAGTTGTCCTAAGCTGGAAAGAATAAGTCTAGAACCTGTTATATCTAACTAGGAAGAGAGAATTATAGTTGTAATAATTTAATCTTCAACCTCATCAAAGACCTGAAAAGGAAAATACCAATACTAGGGGAGGCAGGAAGTATGGATGGGCAACTTTCAAATGGTGCAGCAAGGACAGAAACAACATGCTACCTGGACAGTCACCACAGGTCTCACAGCAAGGTTGGTACAGCCAGTTTTGGCTAAGGCCTACAGTACTTGACAGACCACAACAAAGGCAGGGAGGTAAAATGGCTGTCTTACCCTGATTTGTCAGGGCTCAGCAGTCTTCTAAGGCCTGAAATCTATTCAGCACTTTGTCTTTGAGTGTATGATAATGAATCACATAACTTTCTAGAGACTTCATTGAATCAGTAAGTCCCTTGCTTTCTCCAACTATTAAGAGTCCATATTTTTAATATTCTCATTCTTAGATAAAATCTGAATGAAATGTAAACTGCCTTCCAGACACAAAGTTCTATCTGGTAGCTTTCAATTAATCCTAAGACATGGAACAGATTCTGCTACTCTTTGCATCTGATGTTCCAGGTTTTATCTTTATTAGCAGCTCTGTTCAACCAGGAATCAGCTGTTCCTGTCAGCATGTTAATGCATTGCATTGTTTCTGTTTTGAGTTTTGAAGCATTAGACATAAAAAAATTCTGGTTTCTAGTTGGTCATTTTTATGTTCCATGTTTTGTGTTCTACCTGTCAGCTCTCTATTTGCATGTCTAATATTCTGAATATTTTTCTCTAAGTACTGTATGTTTGTCTTCTAATTTTAAGCTCTCCATTTTCATTTTCAAAATTCTAAACAATTTTTTCCAAACATTGTATGTTTTCTGTTGTTTTTCATCCTTCTATTGCCATTTTCAATAGACTGAACTGTTTTACTAAGTATTCTATGTTTTGCCTTCTAATATTGTCATTTTCAATATTCTAAACCTTTTTTTTAACAGTCTAGGTTTTCATTCTAATTGTCAGCTCTCCATTGTCATTTTCAATATTCTGCATTTGGTTTTTTAGCTCTCTATTGTTATTTTCCATATTTTGAACCCCTGTTACTAAGTCTCTGTTGGTTTTTAAATTTTTCTTATTGTTTGCTTTAAGCTCAAACCATTTAGTATATCTTAATGTTGATACCCATTGCTATTACAAAAAATGTATTTATTTGTTAAGGTATGATTTTTCTTATGTTAAAATTCATTCTATATTTGAAGTAAAAGAATTTCTAAAGTCTTGCATCATAAGATTATCCACCCTAGGTATGGAACAATTGGTCTCATATTATATCATCTTAAATGGCGAAGAATGTTGCAATTACCTTAGGTATAATTCTGCTGTCCTCGAACTTTGATGGTTTTAGTTGTTGATCTCAATTTGTGGTGGTAGTGCCTGGCGGTGTCCCACCAAATTGCATCCAGCAGCAGGCAATCCTTCTGATCGTTCTCCCTGTGGAATAGCTCTTAACAAACTAAGGCAAGCAAAATTTTGTTAAACTCATGAGTGAAAGGAGCTTTGTGCAAATTTATAGGACCCCCAGGGCTAACAGGTGTTGCCACTTACTGGCGCCTTTGGGCCACAGAAAACACACCAGCTGGGCAGGTACCATGTGCACCACAGCTGCAAATGCAAAGTGGGGAATAGGCAAAAGATGAGAAGCAGTGTTAGCTTTCTCAGTGCCACAGTGGATGTAAAGTTGTAGGGCAGAGGCAAATGTCCCACAAGGTGTGGTATATCCACCTGGTTAGGCAAGGAACACTGCTCATTCAGGGATGGTGTGGGAAGCAAGCAGTGTCTGTTGACTTGGTGAAAACCAGGTCCGGTAAAAATCCAGATTCTGCTTCTGACACCAGATATTGATGTTCGATAAGGATCAGGAGAAAAAAATAGGCTGAATAGAAGTTTATTCAGGGAGAAATAACTTACATTATAGAAAGACGAACACCAGCAGGTTCCTGGTCCCAGGAAGCTGTTCCTGTGCTGCAGGAAAGAGAGCTCTCCCAGTATCCTCCTCAAAATTCGTTCCCCAGGTCATATCAGGCCCTGTCTCCACCCCCCCAATGGGCGTGGTCCATGCCACAGGCAGGGACAAGTTGCTTATCTCACTACAGATAATGAATGCTCCATTTAATTCATGTCAGAATTTAGTTAACCAATGGTCGGTCAATGGCAGAGGTGTTCTATGAATATATATAAAGAGCAAATAGGAATTAATTCACCTAATACTAAAGACACTGCATAACTGCACATATTATCTATGTTAAGGAAACCCATACTTGCATGTATTCCCTGCCTAAAGGGTGTCTATAAGCCTGTATGGGCCCAAATATATTGCTTTTAAATAGGAGATAAATAACCAAAAAGGACCAGACAACGTATGGTAGGAAAGATAATATCTTATGGACCACAGTTGTTATTTGAGCTCTCTGTACCCATAACAAGTTGGAATGGGTTCCCGTATAGGATTTCAGATGGGACCGGCAGGCAGAATGTGTTCCAGAACTGTCAAAGCCACTCAGGGAAGCTTTATATGGAATTAGATGATGAGAACCGTCTTTAACTACTTGGTGGCACTGCACATGTTTAATATCACAAATAAGGAGGGTGCCAGTAATCAAAAATGAAATATATTAATAAAACAAAACATGTAATGAAGAATCAGATCCACCTTTATATGAGTCGCACCATCTGGTGGTCTACTGCATGTCTAAAGGGAATTGAAAGAGGAAGTTCTTCTTCTGTTGCTGCTTTCCCTAGCTATGGCTACCAAGTTTATTACTTTGCTAGCTTTAGAGCTTTCTTCTTTGGGCTTGGCAAATATAATGATGACCAGCTGACATGCACCCTGGTGAACTAAACAACTGCTGTAGTCTCCAGGTGCCCATTGTTAAGCAGCCATTTTTGGACTACCTGGACCAAAGCCTATGAGACATTATAATAAATCCATGTATTACATAGATGGAGAAATTCATCCTTCCATCCCTTTCCATGCAGAGAACCTTGAATAATGCAGTTAGTTTTTGCTTTCTTTTGTTTTTAACCTGCTACTGAACATGTGTTGACTAACAATATTGCTCACAAATACAAACTTCCTAGTTTCATTCCTCTCCAACTATTTCTAGGAAGACTACTGTTTTCATTACTATGCATTTTCCAACCATTTTCTCTGAGTTTCAGGGATAAAACTCCTACATTCTTAGAGCCATCATCCAGCTTTCTAGGAGGAGAAAGAGCTACTATCGTGTTTGTCATCTGGAGCCCGCTTCTCTTTCCTGATTTTAAGTGACTGTGACAACCAGGTAAAGAGCAAGTTCAGTTCACCTAAACTCAATTTTAAGTTACATAACAATTATCTCTTTTTGTATCCCTAAATCTCTCTGTAGTAGTTTGGCTGCAAATCATGTCAAAGGAGAAACTCCTGATTAACAAAGTACCCCTAGGCCCATCCTCATGTCATAGAAGAGGTCATTCTCAAGCTGCTTAAGGGGGAATTACTGGAATGGTCTGCCAGATGGTCAAGTTTTCTTCTAGAGAAAATCATAGTTCATCCAGATTGGCAAGATGTACCCAGAGGAGAACTATTTGAAAAAGTAAACACTGTTGTGTTGAGGGGTTGACAGAGCAAGCAAGACATCTGTTTAGGTCCTGACTCACAAAGAAGGAACATAGCTCTTTCTCAAACCCACTAATGAGCTTAGTAGAGCCAGTATCATCCTGAGCACCTAGACTTAGACACTCAGGTATTGAGAATGAACTAGATCCCTTCCTTTAATATAATGAACATGTTTGAAGAGAATGAAATTGTCTGAACCAGAGCCTTTGTGGTGAGGGTGCTTTATATCCTGTGAACACTACTATTCCCACCACATGGAGCTGGGGTTACTGGTCCCAAGTGTGCTGTGGGTTTAATCACTAAAGTTCCCCAGATGCACTGTGTTCTCCTCATGATGCAATGCTTGAGTAGTATTCTCATGAGCTGGTCTCATTGAAAGATAACTCCTACTGAATTCCTAAAATCTCCCATTTTTTTGCATCTCCCCCTGAAAGGAGAGAACAGTAAGCTATTCCTCATAAGAAGCGTACTTAGAATAAGACATAGGTTAAGCAAGATGTCCCTTTCACAGGTTTTATCTTTTCTTTGCTCTGCCTTTAGTCTTTTCCTCATGTTCTGGTCCTCCACTCCAAGCCCTGTCAGTGAAGTGTGAACCTGTGTTTCATGTTACTCATGTATTATTAAATAATTATAGTACTAATTTTTCTGTTGAAATCTTTAATTGCATTTCTGGCCTTACTTCCTGTTTCTTATTACTACTTAAATTCTTCAAAGTGTCAGTTGGAATCTGAACATGGAAGAACTTAAAAATGGCAGTAACTTTGTAATGCTAAAGTCTGTTTTAGGACCCAGGTTGTGGTGGTGCTTGCCTTTAAACCCAGTACTCAGGTACACAGGCAGGCAGATTTCTATGAGATTCAGACCAGTGTCATGAACACAGATAGTCTCACTGCAACTAAGGCTTTTGCTCAGGGAAACCCTGTCTCAAAATCTCCCAACACATCTGTTTCAGGCTCTGTCCCCTTTGCCCATTAGCTAGAAAAGAATGCATGCTATCATTACAGAGACTTCTTTACATATCTCTTAAGTCTATGGAGTTATTTCACATTTGAAAGGCAAATATAGAACAGCTGCTCTTCCAGTTTTTCAGAATTAGGTTTCTGAGACAGGCTCATTCTTTTTGACGTCCAGCATCTCTGTTTGAATCATGTCTTCCTCCTGAATGCAAGACTGGACCAAGTGCTCAGGTAAGGAAGGATAGAGAGCTTGTTTCACAGGCCAGAGAATAGCCTTTCCGTGTTACATGAAATATCAGTGTACACCTGGGGCTTGCCAGCCACTGGTGACTACACACGGATATGACCTCTGAATGATTGCTCTAGTAGTCTTTCTGTTATTCTTGCCACCATCACCGAGAAACGGTCTTTGAAACCTGACCTACAGAGGGGACGGTGATTTAAGTCACATGTTGCCCCATGTCAGCACTGTCCTCAGAACTGTATGCACAGTTTACATCGCTCTCTGATTTTCCAAGGGACAGGGGCTCTCTGAGCACAGGTAGTGTCTAAGTCAATGGAAAATTACTGAGAGTGAAGTGATGAGGGTGGGTCAAAGGGAAGACCTATCAGTAGTACAGAGGCTGTGCTAGGAGGTGGGACTCATGAGGACCAATGTTAGCACACACAGAGAAGGCTCTGAGTTGCCACCAGGTCTTCTTTCTTGGCTTCCTGCTGGCCCCATTTGTCATCTGATGAGGCTTTGAGTTTGACAGCGCAGGGGAACCAGGGTTAGGGACCTAAACAGTCACATGATTTTGCCTGTGCTGTGACTTCTCCATCTGAGAGCATTCTGGAATTGACCTCCACCAAGATCTCAGAACGACATTAGGACACACTAACCACTGCTCATTTCAGGTTGGTGCCCTTTCTCTACCACTATTAAACTTACTGAGATAATCTGCCTTGTCTTTCTGTAGGAACTTGGAGAGTCCCTTAGAGACCCTAGCAATCACTCGCTGCTCACTATCAGAATCAGACATGAGTTACCTGTCCCAGTGCCCAAGCGTCCATCGGCTCACACATCTGGACCTGAGTGGTGTCACCTTTTTAAATTTAAGTCATCCACTTCTGGGAAGACTGCTGGAGAGATTGACAGCTACCCTGCAGACATTAAAATTGAAGGGTTGTATGCTCATGGACTTCCAAATGGATGTCATCCTCCCTGCCCTGAGCCAGTGTTCCCAGCTGGTGGAGGCGAATTTCATGAAGAACTTCCTGTCTTTGACCAGCCTTATGAAGCTGCTTCAGCACACTGCCCACCTGACACAGCTCACCTTGGAGATGTATCCTGCCCCCTGGTGAAGTGTATGATGACTTTGGTGATGTCCTGCCAGACAGATTTGTCCAATGTTGTTCTGAGCTCTTGGACACTCTTAGAGCAATAAGACAGCCAAAGGAGGTCTACTTTGTGAGTAAGAAGTGTCTAGATTGCAGGCGATTCTGTGTCTATCACCAAGAGGCCTCCCTATGTTCATGTTGGGAATAAAGGATGAGAGATTACTGCTGGCCTGAGAAAGGAAATCAAGGACTCCAGTGACTCTTTAGAGAGACACAGAGCTTGTCTATTCAAGGTGTTTTGGATATACTTGGAGACAATGTCATACCAAGGAATCAGAGGAGAGAGAGAGAGAAGCTTTGACATGGACAATCAGGGCCTGCTCATCTGCTCAGGGCCAACGGTGAAGACCCAACCTCAGATAGGAAAAGGGATTTGAGGACACTGTGTACTGACCCCACCACAGTCAGTGTGTGAGAGTTCAGATACACAGGGGAGGGGATAAAGACAGAGCATAGGACAAAGAGCACCATGGACTGGATGAAATGTGTTCCATGTCTCTGCCTCCACCTTTTCTTTGCCTGACTTACATAAAGATTTGTAATATGTGCACATATATTTCCTTTTTGAAGAGTAACATTGACTGTAGAATGAACTGTTGTTGAGAGCACGGTCCTCTCCCTTTTCAACTGAGATCTGTCTTTCTGTGGTTATGAGAGGCATTTAAGCTGGATATTACTTGCCTCGCCCACCATCCTTAACGTTACAGTTTCCAATAAGCTCAATAAAAAATGCTTTTGCATGAGAGAGTGTGTTGCACACTTTTAATTTACTAAGGTTTTCCCTTGACAATCCCAGACTTGTGCACTGCGCTCACTGTGTTTACACACTCTTGTGTCTCTTTGTCTCTATACCTTCTGCGTCTTAGAACTTTCAGGCAGATGCTAACCTAACACGCCACACTCTTGGGATTTTTATACCTCAGCTTCATGTAATCTCATCATAAAGTCCGAGATAAACTCTTGGAATGATGGATGACTCAGCGAATGAGGGTGCTTCATAACTTCTCTGGGGACCAGTGTTTGATCTTAGCGGGCAGAAACACGTGGACCTCTTTCCGGATATCTGACATTCATTTCTGGTTCCTGGAAGCGCTTGCTGTTACCTCCATATACATACACACATACCACACACATGCCCTTCAAAAGACATTTTCTTAAAGATAAGTAAAGTTAAAGTATGGAAAAAGACAAATGAATTTATAGTATTAAACAGGAATCCAGTCTAGAGGTGGATATCCCCACAGGGTTTAACCCATCAAAGTATGAAAAAGATAATAGCAAGCAGACTGATGACGCACATGTGGGAATCTCCATAGATTCCCACATAGACAGTTGCGGTAAACGGTCCCTATGTGTTTCTGCAGCCTGGCCTTGTCCTCCCTGCCTGCATCTTGATTCGAGTCGGCTCAGTGTTTAGTTGTGGGTGTTTGCTTATGCTTCCATCAGGTACTAGATGAGGGCTCCATGGTGTTCGATAAATTAGTTGTTGATCTCATTATCAGGGAAGGGCATTTATGGTAGCCTTTGCTACAAATTTTTAACTGGGGTTATTCTCGTAGGTATTTGGACATTTCTTTAGGTTCAGTTTTCTCTTCAATCCTATAATGGCTCCCCTTTTATGGTCTCTCTCTTTCTCTCTCTTTTCTCTCTTCTATTCCTCTGTTGACTCAGTCTTCCTAATCCCACGTGGTTTCCCCTCCTCCCATTCTATTTCTCCTAGTCCACACCTCACTAACGGCTCCCCAATCCCCTTGTGCTCTGGAGAATTTTTTGTTTCCACCTTCATTGAGGGACCTTATGTGAATATCTTAGATCTTCCTTGTGTATCAGTTTCTCTGGTGTTGTCAATTATATGCTGGTGATCCTTTGCTCTATGTCTAAAATACATATGTGAGCAAGTACATAGCATGTCCTTCTTTTTGTGACTATGTTACTTCTTTCAGGATGGTTTCTTCAAGTTCCATCCACTCGCCTGAGAATTTCAAGATTCCATTGTTTTTTTCTTTCCCCCCACAGAGTAGTATTCCACTGTGTAGAAGTGCCATCATATCTTCTTTATCCATTCTTCAGTTGAGGGGCATCTAGGTTGCATCCACGTTCTTGCTGTTACAAATAATGCACCACAAACACAGTTGAGCACATGTCTTCGTTGCATGGATGTGCATCCTTTGGGTGTATGACTAAGAGATTGATCAGCGGGTCCTGTGGTAGACTGATTCCCAATTTCCTGAGGAACCGCCACAATGACCTCCAAATTGGCTGTGTAAGTTTGCACTCTCAGCAGCAGAGAAGGAGTGTTCTCTTTTCTCCATATCCTGGCCCCTGGCCCCTGGCCCCTGGCCCCTGGCCCCTGGCCCCTGGCCCCTGGCCCCTGGCCCTGGCCCCTGGCTCTGGCCCTGGCCCTGGCTGTTCTGAACCAATGCAAATCTAAACAATGCCGAGAAACCATGGGATCAAGCTCGTCTAAAAGGCAGAGAATGAAGAGGTATTATTTTATATTAAAAAAGGGAAAAGGTTTATGGTAGTGGCGATTAATTGCATTGTATCCATTCTAGGAATTAGAAAATTGAAGCATAGAAAAAAGGTTTAAAATACTGATCATTGTACTTAAATGGCATTATGTTGCTTTCGTGTTCGTGCTTATGTCACTAAAGACATGTTGTAGCTTGAGAGACGGGTAAATATGTAGAACCCAAAAGAAAGAGCGCTGCTTTGTTTTTGTGAGAAACTCAGTGAGGCTGTAAGGTTAGTTCATCTTTAGGTATACTCCGTTTAGCATGTGGGCGGGGCACTAGAATGTGACAGATGTTGGTTCATAAATGTTGCCTGGCAACCCTCCTTGCATTCTGTATTCTGTTATCATGGGCCAAGTATCAGAGAGCTGCTACGAGAAACTGTTATCATTGGACATTACAGTCTCCCAAGATAACTATCCCCTAAAACTTTCAATGACAGCATTTGTTTCCCATAACCAAGTCATAGCCAAATCTCTGGAAGTTTGCCTACAGCTTTTACTGGTCACCAAATTCTAGATTACCTAATTGTCAGAGAATATTCAATTTCTTCTGTTTATGAATTCTCTCTCTCCTAAGTAATAATACTGTGGAAATAAGGATGATAAGACTCACAATTATCCATCAAAAGGTGAGTTTGTCATTGTTAACTTCCTTCAGGATGGTGATAATCCATTTCTTAGAGTAGACTTAGGAATTATTGGATTGCAGTCCATCACTGTTGAGGCAGCCGTCCAACATGAATTATGTAGGATCTTCAAAAAAACCTGCATACATAATGACATTTCAGCATTAAAACATGTTACTTCTCTGCTCTGCTATGAAATAAGTGATGAACCTGGGAGTTTCCCACAATCATGTGGGACTCAACTGAGAGGCAATAGTGTGGAGTATGGCAGATCATTTCATCATCTGATTATGTTGTTATTTGATTATTAAAATAGGACATTAGATAATCCATGATCAGTGGATTCTAAGATGTGGGAAGCAATTATTATGGACCATCTATATATCAATTTTGTAGTTAAAATATTTAAATTAATCACGACAGCATCATTCAAGAGCCTGGTTTGGAGCCACCTTAGGGAAGCGGATGATGTTACATGAACTCATTGTTTGATTATTTAACTATATAAAACAATGATCATATTGTCCATGATATTTGGAATCTGGTGTCACAGATCATCTAATTATATAATTAAAGTGTTTAAATTGACATTCTGAGTTAATACCCCAGCTAATGTAAATATTAATAAAGTTATATAACACAAAATAACTCCATTCCATGAAGAGACCTGTAAAGCTCCCTCTTGTGGAGATAATGTGCAATATCAACATATTTTACCATACATTGTTTCAGTTGAGGATTATGACATCCTTCATGACTGGAGTCTGGCTATGCTTCCCTGCCAGTGAAATGCTACATCACCTATATATTGTGACAGTTAGCTATAACTGACTTATTTAATTCTTTATGTTATGTAAGCGACAGAATATGCCATAACCGATTACGATTAGTGTGCAAATATCTGTCAGGGACAAGGATAGGTAACATGTAGACATGGGCAAAACATTTTCTGAATGATCTATGCATCTCCCAGAGTATGAGGGATGCTGGATGATTGAGTCCAGACGGTTGCACGGTTCCCTCCGAGAAGTACAAGGACTTCACCAAGGCCGGCATGGTGGTCTGTTTGTTGACTACCTGCTGTTCCTCCACATCTTCATATCGGTTGTGATCTAACATGTGAAGAAGTAGTGGCACTAGGAGGTCAGCACCTTCCCTGAGACCTGGCAAAAGGATGACGACCCAGAACATGGAAGAACATCTCTCTCTCAGATATGCTGGTTATGCCCCAGCTGCAGCCTTCTTTTCAGCTGATAACAACATATTGGTTACTACATCTAAGCCTGGATTGGGCCCATTATCTCAGATACTGCAGCACCACAACAGAGATTCAGGTGCTGGTGTTGATGTCAGGCCAACAGAATTCATCATGCAAGACAGTATGATTATCTGACGATTAACTTATGGCATTTGAAAAATCCTTGATGACAGCATACATTTCCATATCTGTCAAGTCTGCCCAGGATTTGATGATACAAAAAAAGGTCAAAGACTTACATATTTAAAGATGTAATTATTAAATTCTTTCATGATATAATCTGTGATCCCTGAAGTTTGGTGCCACCTTGTGTGACTCAAGTGTGACAGACGATCTAACTATCTGATTATTTCATTATACAAATAAGTCTTTTTCTACTCCAGGAAGAGTGGAGTCTTGATCCACCATGTTGGTTTTAAATTATCTCTTGTGATACCTTTCTTTCTTTCTTTCTTCCTTTCTTTCTTTAAATCAATGTTGATATCGATTTGTTACCTCTCTAGGGGTTAATTATGAGAAATTATCTCTTTATTCATTCATTTTTTGTTCATATCGAGGATTAAGAACTCAATGACCCTTCAGTATTGAGCAATCATTTAGGCTTCACGCATAAAACACCATTCAATGGTTTAAAGTTTATTCATTTAATTATGAAAATCTGTCATTATGTATTCAGTGATCACTGGGGTTTTGAGCCTCCTTAGGAGAGTCAATCGTGCTAGACCATCTCATCATCGAATATTACACTTACTTCCTTAACTGTTAAGCTAGGAAATTAAATGATAATTCATCACTTAATTAGTGAATTTAAAATACAAGTAATTTTATGAACCATAAGTCCCTTTTGGAGTCAGATTTTGGGAGTTGATGTAACATCATCTCATTCCTTCATCATTTAGCTATATTAAGAGATCTTTACATCAGCGATATGTTTAGGACTTTGGTGCCATTTCGTCAGTGTTAATATAAAATGCCTACTAATTTATTATCAATTTTATTTATTATCAATTTAATTCATTTTCAATTTAATTTTGTACCCGGCCCCGGCCCCTGACCCGGACCCGGACCCGTTCCTGGCTATTCTGGACAAATGCAAATCTAAGTAATGCCGAGAAACCATTGGATCAAGCTCCTCTAAATGGCAGAGAATGAAGAACGATTATTTTATTTTCAAAAAAGTGAAAAGTGTTATGGTATTGGCGATTAAATGCATTGTATCCATTCTAGGAATTAGAAAATTGAAGCATAGAAAAACGGTTTAAAATACTCATCATTGTACTTGAAGGGCCTTATGATGCTTTCGTTTTCATGCTTATGGCACTATAGACATGTTGTAGCTTGAGAGACGGGTAAATATGTAGAACCAAAAAGAAAGAGCCCTGCTTTCCTTTTTTGAGAACCTCACTGAGGCTGTAAGGTTACTTCATCTTTAGGTATGCTCCTTTTAGCATGTTGGTGGGGCAATAGAATATGACAGACTATTGGTTCATAAATGTTGCCTGGCAACCCTGCTTACATTCTCTATTCTGTTATCATGGGACAAGTACCAGAGAGCAGCTTCGAAAAGTGTTATCATGGGACATTAAAGTCTCCAAAGATAACTATCTCCTAAATCTTTCAATGACAGCATTTGATTCCCCTAAGCAAGTCACAGCCAAATCTCTGGAAGTTTTCCTACAGCTTTTACTGGTCACCAAATTCTAGATTAACTAATTATCAGAAAACATTCAATTTCTTCTGTTTATGAATTCTCTCTCTCCTAAGAATTAATACTATGGAAACAAAGATAATAAGACTCACAATTATTCATCAAAAGGTGAGTTTGTCATTGTTAACTTCCTTCAGGATGGTGATAATCCATTTGTTAGAGTAGACTTAGGGATATTTGGATTGCAGTCAATCTCTTTTGAGGCAGCCGTCGAACATGAAATAATTAGGATCTTCTAAAAACATTGCATACATAATGACATTTCAGCATTTAAACATTTCACGACTCTGCTCTCCGATTAAATAAGGGATGACCCTGGAAGTTTCCCACAATCATGTGGGAGTCAGTGAGAGTCAATTGTGTTGAGTATGGCAGACCATTTCATCATCTGATTATGTTTTTATTTGATTATTAAAATAGGACACTAGATAATCCATAATCAGGGGATTGTGGTGATGCGAAATGGGAGGCAATTATTATAGACCATCTTAATATCAATTATGTAGTTAAAATATATAAATTAATCACGACAGCATCGTTCAAGTGCCTGGTTTGGAGCCACCTTAGGGAAGTGGATGATGTTACATGAACTCATTGCTTGATTATTTAACTATATAAAACAATGACTATATCATCCAAGACACCTGTAATCTGGTGCCAGTGATTGTCAAGGAAGTAGTACTTATAATGCCATGTGATTAACTCCCATGGAGGTTTGGCCCGACTCCAGTCAAGAAGAACAACATCTTCATTGATTTAAATAATTAATATATAATGACAAATGATTGAAAAATGACATGGTGGTGCATACTTAAATCCCACATGGAGTAGTCAGACTGATCTCTTACTGGACTAATGATGTTTTTAAAAAATTAAATTGAAAATTAATTAGTGGGCCTTTTATATTAACACTGATGAGATGGCACCACAGTCCTAAACCTATCCATGATGTAAAGATCTATTTAAATAGCTAAATGATGAAGTAATGAGATGATATTACATCATCAACTCCCAAAATCTGACTCCAAACGGGACTTATGGTCCATAACATTACCTGTATTTTAAATATGTCAAGTAAATGATGAGTTATTATTTAATTTCCTAGTTTAACAGTTAAAGAAGTAAGTGTAGTATTAGATGATGTGATGGTCTGGTACAACAGTCTCCCCAAAGGAGGCTCAAAACTCCAGTGATCACTGAATTCATAATGACAGATTTTCATAATTAAATGAATAAACATTAAACAAGTGGATGGTGTTTTATATGTGAAGCCTAAATGATTGCTCAATACTGAAGAGACATTGAGTTCTTAATCATAGATATGAACAAAAAATGAATGAAGATTTAGTTTCTCATAATTCACCACTAGAGAGATAACAAAATGATATCAACATTGACTTAAATGAACAAAGGAAGAAAGCAAGAATGAAATAAAGAAAGAAAGAATTCACAAGATACAAGGTGGATACTCTACTCTCCCTGGAGTAGAAAAAGACAGATTTGAGTAATGAAATAATCAGATAGCTAGATGGTCTGTCACACTTGAGTCAAACAAGGTGGTGCCAAACTTCAGGGATCACGGATTATATAATAAAAGAATTTTATAATTACATCTTTAAATATGTAAGCCGTTGACATTTTTTTGTATCAACAATTCCTGGGCAGACTTGCCAGGTATGAAACTGTATGCTGTCGCCAAGCATTTTTAAAATGCCATCAGTTAATCGTCAGATAACCATACTGTCTTGCCTGATGAATTCTGTTGGCCTGACATCATCACAAGCACCTGAATCTCTGTTGTGGTGCAGCAGGAGGTGAGATAATGGGCCCAATCCTGGCGTAGCAGTAGTAGCCACAATGTTGATAACAGCTGAAAAGATGGCTGCAGCAGGGGCATCAATAGCATAGCGGATAGAGAGATGTTCTTCCGTGTTCTGAGTCGTCATCCTTTTACCAGGTCTCGGTGATAGTGCCGACCTCCTAGTGCCACTCCTTCTTCTCATGGTAGATCACAACTGATGTGAAGATGTGGAGGAAGAACAGGTTGTCAACAGCCAGACCACCGTGCTGGCCTTGGTGAATTCCTTGTACTTGTCAGAGGGCACCGTTCAACCTTCAGGACTCAAGAACCCAGCATCCCTCTTACTCTGGAAGATGCATAGATCATTCAGAAAATGCTCTGCCCATGTCTACATCTTTCTTAACCTTTTCCCTGACAGATTTTTTGCACCCTAACCGTAATCGGTGATGGCACTGTCTTTTGTATACATAATTTAAAGAATTAAATAAGTCACTAATAGCTAACTCTCACAAAAAATAGGGGATGTAGCTTTCTACTGGCAGGGAAGCATGGCCAGACTCCAGTCATGAAGGATGTCATCATCAGCAATCTAGTCAATGAATGATACAATGTGAAGATAATGCACATTATCTCCACAAGGGGGAGCTTACAGGTCTCTTCAAGGAATGGAGGATTGTTGTTTACATAACTATATAAATATTTACATTATCTTGGGGATTAACAGAGATTGTCAATTTCAATGAATTAATTATGTAATTAGATGATCCGTGGCACCAGATTCCAGGTGTCATGGACGATACAATCCTTGTTTTATATAATTAAATAATCAAATAATGAGTTCCAGTAACATCATCTACTTCCCTAAGGTGGCTCAAAACCAGGCACATGAACGATGCTGTCGTGATAAATTTCAATATTTTAACTACAATTGATATTAAGATGGTCTATAATAATTGCCTCACACATCGCGTCACAACAATCCACTGATCATGGATTATCTAATGTCCTATTTTAATAATCAAATAACAACATAATCAGATGATGAAATGGTCTGCCATACTCCACACAATTGACTCTCAGTTGACTCCCACATGATTGTGGGAAACTCCCAGGATCATCCCTTATTTAATCGCAGAGCACAGTAGTAACATGTTTAAATGCTGAACTGTTATTGTGGATGCAGGGTTTTTAGAAGCTATCACATATTTAATGTTGGGCGGCTGCCTCAAAAGAGATGGACTGAAATCCAATAATCACAAAGTCTACTCTAACAACTGGATTATCACCTTCCTGAAGGAAGTCATCAATGGGAAGCTCAACTTTTGATGAATAATTTTGAGTCTTATTTGTCTTTTGTTCCATAGATTGACTTCTTAAGAGAGAGAGTATTCATAAACAGAAGACTTTGAACTGTTTCTGCACAGACTACCTTCTCTGATGATTAGGTAATCTTGAATTTGGTATTCAGGAAAAGCTGTAGGCATTCCTCCAGAGGTGTGGCTATGACTTGATTAGGTGAATCAAATGTTGTCATTAAAAGTTTTAGGAGATAGTTACCTTGGGAGACTGTAATGTCCCATGATAACACTTTCTCGAAGCTGCTCTCTGGTCCTTGGCCCATGATACCAGGATACAGAATGCAACAGGGTTTTCAGGCAACATTTATGAACCAACATTCTGTCACATTCTAATGCCCCTCCCACATGCTTAAAGGAGTATACCCACCGATGAACTAACCTTACAGCCTCACTGAGCTTTTCACAAAAACAAAGCAGGGCTCTGTCTTTTGAGTTCTACATATTTACCAGTCTCTCAAGCTACAACTTGCCTATAGTGATATAAGCATGAAAAGGAAAGCATCATTGTGACATTTAAGTACAATAATGAGCATTTTAAACATGTTTTCTATGCTTCAGTTTTCTAATTTCTATAACAGAAGCAATAAAATTATTTGCCTGTACCATAATCCTTTCCCTTCATTGAAAATAAAATTAACTCCTCTGCATCCTCTTACCTTTAGTGGAGCTTGATCCCATCGTTTCTCAGAGTTGTTTAGATTTGCATTAGGCTGATGATTAAGGATTTTGAGCAGTGTCTTATGTTTCTTTCAGTCATTTTGGATTCCTCAATTGACTGTTCAATATTAAGTCCTGTACCCCGCTTTCTAATATGGTTATTTAGAGTGATTTATTGTTGGTGGTGTGTCATGTTATCAGCCCGACAGAATTCATTAGATGAGATTCCCTGATCAGGAGATTATTCAGTTATTCCATTTTTAAAACCGGTGGTCATGTGTACTTCATGGGTCAGTTCTGTTGCAACCTTTCAGAAACCGATGAAGCAAAACAGTACAGTGTTTTAAAAATCGTGTAATCATTCGATTGTTAAAAATCTACTATTACGTAATCAGTAATCACAGTATAAGGCAGTGTCCCCCATTCTCTGGGCACTGCTTCTAGTACCAATCTCCTGCTGTGTCAATCCCACAGAAGCCAAATGAGGGATGACACCATCATTACTTATGCAATCAAATGAGTTAATAATTGGATAGTCCTCCATACTTAACTTTCATTAGATGGAACCGAACTCCAGTGATTGCCAAGGAAGTAGTACTTAGGTAAGTAAATAATGCCACGTGATTAACTCCCATGGAGGAATGGCCCGACTGCAGTCAAGAAGAACAACATCTTCATCGATTTAAATAATGAATATATAATGAAAAATGATTGAATAATGTCATGGCCGTGCATGCTTAAATCTCACATGGAGTAGTCAGACTGATCTCATCCTGGAATAATGAGGAATTTAAAAAATTAAATTGGAAATTAATTACTGGCCTTTTATATTAACACTGATGTGATGGCACTAAAGTTGTAAACCTATCGCTGATGTAAAGATCTATTTACATAGCTAAATGATAAAGTAATGAGATGATATTACATCATCAACTCCCAAAATCTGACTCCAAAAGTGACTTATGGTCCATAACATTACCTGTATGTTAAATACCTAATTTAAATGATGAATTATTAATTAATTACCTAGTTTAACAGTTAAAGAACGAAGTGTACTATTAGATGACATGACTGTCTGGTACAACGGTCTGCCGTAAGGAGGCTCAAAACTCCAGTGATCACTGAATACACAATGACAGATTTTCATAATTAAATGAATAAACATTAAATAATTGGATGGTGTTTTATGAGTGAAGCCTAAATGACTGAGCAATACTGAAGAGACATTGAGTTCTTAATCATATATTTGAATAAAAAATGAATGAATAAAGAAATAGTTTCTCATAAGTCACCCCTAGAGAGATAACAAAATGATATCAACATTTATTTAAATAAAGGAAGGAACTAAGAAAGAAATAAAGGACGGAAGGGAGAAAGGAAGGAAGGAAGGAAGAAAGAAAGAAAGAATACACAAGATACAATTTAACACCAACAAGTTGGATCCCAGACAACACTTCCTGGAGTAGAAAAAAAGATTTGAATAATGAAATAATCAGTTAGATAGATCGTCTGTCACACTTAAGTGTGTCACAAGGTGGCTCCAAACTTCAGGGATCACAGATTATATAATGAAAGAATTTAATAATTACATCTTTAAATAAGTAAGCCGTTGACCTTTTTTTGTATAATCAATTCCTGGGCAGACTTGCCAGGTATGCAACTGTATGCTGTAGCCAAGCATTTTTAAAATACCATCAGTTAATCGTCAGATAATCATACTGTCTGGCCTGATGAATTCTGTTGGCCTGACATCATCACAAGCAACTGAAACTCTGTTGTGGTGCAGAAGGACGTGAGATAATGGGCCCAATCCTGGTGTAACCGTAGTAGCCACAATGTTGATAACAGCTGACAAGATGGCTACAGCAAGAGCATCACCAGCATAGCTGAGGGAGAGATGTTCTTCGGTGTTCTGAGTCGTCATCCTTTTGCCAGGTCTCGGTGATGGTGCCGATCTTCTAGTGCCACTCCTTCTTCTCATGGTAGATCACAACCGATGTGAAGATGTGGAGAAACAGCAGGTAGTCAACACCCAGAACACCGTGCCGGCCTTGGTGAAGTCCTTGTACTTCTCGGTTGGCTCCATGCAACCTTTTGGACTCAATCATCCAGCATCCCTCGTACTCTGAGAGATGCATAGATCATTTAGAAAATGCTCTGCCCATGTCTACATCTTTCTTAACCTTGTCCCTGACAGATATTTGCACCCTAACCGTAAATGGTAATGTCATTGTTGGTCGTTTACATAATTTAAAGAATTTAATAAGTCAGTAATACCTAACTGTCACAATAAATAGGTGATGTAACATTTTACTGGCAGGGAATCATGGTCAGAATCCAGGCATGAAGGATGTCATCATCATCATTTGAAGAAATGAATCATAAAATGTGATGATATTGCACATTAACTCCACAAGAGGGAGCTTTGCAGGTCTCTTCATGGAATGGTGCATTGTTGTTTACATTACTATACAATTATTTACATTATCTTGGTGATTTACACAGATTGTCATTTTAAATACATTAATTATGTAATTAGATGATCTGTGGCACCAGATTCCAGGTGTCATGGACGATATAATCACTGTTTTATATAATTAAATAATCAAATAATGAGTTCATGTAACCTCATCCCCTTCCCTGAGGTGGCTCCAAACCAGGCTCATGAACAATGCTGTCGTAATTAATCTAAATATTTTAACTACATAATTGACATTAAGAAGGTCTATAATAATTGCCTCCCACATCATTTCACCACAATCCACTGATCATGGATTATCTAATGTCCTATTTTAATAATCAAATAACAATATAATCAGAGGATGATATGGTCTGCCATTTTATCCTCTGATTATACATATTTACCAGTCTCTCAAGCTACATATTTACAAGTCTCTCAAGCTACAACTTGCCTATAGTGACATAAGCTTGAAAACGACAGAGTTCTTTAGATGCGATTACCTGATAAGGAGATTATTCTGTTATTGCATTTTTAAAATCGGTGGTCACTGTGTCCTTCATGGGTCAGTTCTGTTGCAACCTCTCAGAACGTGATGATGCGAAACCGTACACTTTTTTTTTCAATCGTGTAATAATTCGATTGTTAAAAATCTACTATTATGTAATAAGTAATCACTGTATAAGGCAGTGTCCCCCATTCTCTGGGCAGTGCTTCTGGTACCGATCTCCTGCTGTGTCAGTCCCACATCAGCCAAATGACGGATGACACCATCATTACTTACTCAAACACAATACGTTAATAACTTGATAGTCCTGCTTACTTATTGTTCATAAGTTGGAACCAAACTCCAGTGATTGTCAAGGAAGTAGTACTTAGATAATTAAATAATGGTACATGATTAACTCCTTGGAAGAATGGGCAGACCCCAGTCAAGAATAATAACTTCTTCATCGATTTAAATAATTAATGTACAATGAATAATGATTGAATAATGACATGGTGGGGCATATATAAATCCCACATGGAGTAGTCAGACTGATTTCTTCCTGGAATAATGAGGTGTTTAAAAAATTAAATTGATAATTACTTAGGATGCATTTTATATTAACACTGACGAAGTGGCACCAAAGTCCTAAACCTATCACTGATGTAAAGATCTATTTATATAGCTAAATGATGAAGTAATGAGATGATGTTACATCAACTCACAAAATCTGGCTCCCAAAGGGACTTATGGTTCATAACATCACCTGTATTTTAAATTCGTTAATTAAATGATGAATTATCATTCAATTTCCTAGTTTAACATCTAAGGAATTGTAAGGAGGCCCAAATACCAGGGATCACTGAATACATAGTGACAGATGTTCATAATGAAATTAATAAAAATTAAACAATTGTGTGGTGTTTTATCCATGAAGCCTAAATGATTGCTCCATACTGAAGGGTCATTGAGTTCTAAATCATAGAGATGAACAAAAAAATGAATGAGTAAAGAGATAATTTCTGATAATTCACCACTAGAGAGATTACAAATTGATATCAACATTGATTTAAAGAAAGAAAATGAGAAAGAAAGAAATGAAGAAATGAAGTAAGGAAGGAAGGAAGAAAGAACGAAATCACAAGAGTCAATTTAACACCAACAATGTGGATCCAGACTCCACTCTAACTGGAGTAGAAAAGACAGATTTGAATAATGAAATAATCAGATAGTTAGATCATCTGTCACACTTTGGTCAGCTCCTCCACGGAAGCTCAGATTGTTAGTTGGGAGCAGTCTTGTAGTTCTCTACCATAAATGCCCTTTCCAGAGAGTGAGATCAACAACTAACTTATCCATGGAGCTCTCAACTAATGCCTATTGGAAACAGAAGCAAACACCCATACATAAACACTGAGTCGAACTAGAACCCAGATGCAGATGGAGAGGACAAGACCATGCGGCAGAAACACATACAGACAGCTTACCTGAACAAGGAGGAGTTCACGGCAACTAGACTGATAACTGGGAAGCCAGCATGGGACTGACTCAGGCCCCCCTGAATATAGGTCTCAGCCAGAATGACTGAGCAGTCTAAGGGACCTCAGACTGTGGAGCCAGGATGTATCCCTGGTGCACAAAAGAACTTTGCGAACACACCCCCAATGGAGGGATAACTGCCTTAATCCAGAGACAGGAGAGAAGCCCTAGTCCCTACTTTACATGACCTGTCAGATCTACATGACCCCAACTGGATGGCATTCCTCTACATATGGAATTGGGGTGGGGGGATGGAAGTGAGAGTGGTTAGAGTGCATGTGAGAGGGCAGAGAAGATAAAAGGGGGGGAAGGAGGGATGGAGGGAGGGATAGAGGGAGGGAGGGAGAGGGAACTGGGATCAACATGTAAAATAATAAATTAAATTAAAAAAATGCTTTGTCTCCAAAATTTAAGTTGAAGGACAAGTTACTGGGGAAAAGGATTTCTATTTTTGTTTACACAGAAAATGAAAAGATGTGGATTTCTTCCAGAGTAATGTCGTTTAATCATGCCAGACTGCCTGAATCAGAGTACAAGTTTATCCTACATTCAAAACAGCTGGACAAAGCAGCCTTACAGACTACAGCCAGGATTTCTGAATCTTCTTCGAATCCCCTTGACAGCACCCCTTACCACCCGGAAGTAGTTTGGAAAGAATGACGCCCAAATTCACAAATATTGTGTATAAATGTTTGTTTTCATTTAATTGGACTTTGTTATATAAAATAAAATAATAATTTAGGACTATCGTCTAAAATTAATAAAGCAATGCAAATGTTCTTTTCAATGCTGTTAACAGTTCACTGATCAGAGACAATGACTTTTATCTAAACTCAGTAAACCAAATCTCTGGTGCACTGACCACAGGCAGGTCAGAATAAGTGTTTTTTGATATCATGCTTCAAAAAATTACTGGCATTTTATAATATGTCTGTAAATTTTGACCAAAATATGTTTCTTGTAATTTCTGTAGAAAAACCTAATACTCTAAATGAAAAATCGCAGCAGGTGCAAACCTCCTCCAGTGTGTTTGTGTCTGTCTGTCAAGCCAAAGCCACTCCTGACCTGGTCATTGAGTTTTGGTACCCATGGAGACCCATCACCCACTGAGCAGTGTGCAGCATGAGGTGTTATTGGCCTGGTTGTATAGGAACTTCCAACTGTCAGGAAATAATAGCAGGAACCACTTCCAAAAGATGATTATTTGTCTTTCTCTCATAAGAAAGCTTGATGATTGTTCTATCACTGTAGGTGTTTTATTCATGAACCTCAGAAAAACCGCTTGACAAATGCAAAATTATAAAAAGATCATTCTTCATGGAAAGTTGAAAATTTAGAGAGGAATGGAGCTAGGAATATTTTTGTTTATGAACACTACTGTTAGCCAGCACAACTTAGTCAGTGAGCAGTTTTAAACTATCTGCATTATTCATTGATTAATGCTTCTCTACATACACAGGACTGGTAGGATTAATCTCTCCAAGCAGATGTTCTAGAATGTCTCAAAAGTTCTTTCTCAGGTAGTTCAGCAATGCTTGCCTACCATGTGGAATCTTAAGAGTACAGTAGTTGTCTAGTTCATCATGCTGGATGTCTCAACTTTTCTTCAATATATACTAAATTTTTCAAAGAATGTGGCTCTATTTCTAGTATAGGAATGAAATTGTAGCCAGAATTAGGAGAAGTAGCCAAAAAGAGAGCTTCCTCATTTACCTATGCAGGCAAACACCAGATGATTCGATCCATATTAAAGGTGCATCGGATTCTTTCTTGATTTGGTTAGATTTGCATTGCTGTTTTCAAGAAAGGCTTTATCTTTGTAGTCCTGGAACTCATACAATAGACCTGGATATCCTCAAATCATGAAAATCAGACAGCCTCAGCCTTAGGAGATTTGGGCTTAAGCATGTGCACTGCCACCAAACAGCTAATGGAGGATTTCATCAACTTTTCCACAACAGGGTTCCTCTCTGTGTCTTGGATTGTCCTAGCACTTATTCTGCATGCCTGACTTTAAGCTCAAAGAATTCTGCCTGCCTCTGCAGGTGCTTCAGCTCTTTGGTTGGTCTTCCATTTTGAAATGCTGGATGTTTGTCAAGTAGCAATGGCACCAATGTACTACACACCATTATTTCACAACATAGCTTCATGTGCTCTTAATATGTAGAGATGGCTCAGCTGTTAAAAGGCTAGGCTCACAACCAAAAACATAAGAGTTTGGTTCCCAGCAACCAGGAATATCTAGGACCTGCTGGTCAGGGCAAGTAGTGCCCTACATGATGCTCTCTTCATTTAAATTTTTTGAATGTGGAAGCCTATGAGCAATCTGTCGCAGACAGATTCTGATATGATGAAACTCAAGAGACATTTACTCAAGTCAAATGGAAAGATCCATGCCTGAGACTATGGAAAGAGCCCAACTTTCTCCTAATAGGGGGTTGAGAGGGGTGAGGGCAGGTTTGTGTTTTCTTTCAGGAAGAAGATGAGGTCCAGTGGCTGCCAGACCATTTGGTGGAGATGTGTGGAACAGGAAAACTGGACCTGAGACCTCAGAAATGTAATACCTCCTCTCTCTCTCTCTCTCTCTCTCTCATTCTCTCTCTCTCTCTCAAGGGTCATTCTCTAGAACAGTCAAGGCTTAAACCTATTGTTTTTACAACAAGGAGGAATTTGTGCAATAATCAAAGAGGAATGTTGCTTTTATGCTGATAAGACTGGCTTAATGGAAGACAGCTTAGATAGAATGCAGATAAGTCTTGCCGAATGTAAATGGCAGTGGGAACAGGCCGAGTCCTAGTATAAAAATTGGCTTTCCACCTCCCCTTGGCTTTCTACCCTGCTTCCTTCTTTCCTGGGACCATTTATGGAATTGCTACTGATGATGACTTTTGGGCTTTGGGCATTCCAGAAATTAACTCAATTGATCAGAACTCAAATTGATTTCATGCTATTTCAGTACAATACCTTCAGCTTTTGGAAAGGGAACAGTGCTCTTCTGAGAAACCTGATGAGGATGGTGACAGTGCCAGTCCTGAACCACCTAGACAAGGACTCGAACAACAGAGGACCTGGTTCTCTCAAATATGCAGACGTCAATGACGGGAATATCTCAGTGCCACAAAATGGAGGCAGACCCTTCTCTTTGGCTGTAAGTCGCTCAATGACAGCAGTAGCATAGGACCATCTCTCAGGAGCCCACTCATCTTGCCTGAGTTTCTTGCCCAATTTTTGACCATGTCTTTGAGTGCTGAGTGAGGATGCACCCTATGTAGATTAAGACAGGGGTCTTTCCATTTGTCCCATAATGACAAGCCCATCCCCAGGGACCAATTGTGGGAGCCCACTATGTAGCCTAAGATAGACGCTCCATAAAAAAAGAATAAAATAGGGGGAGATGTTGGGAGCCAGCCTTGAGTCACATACTCTTGCAGAATCACTTACACCTTAAGATTCTAATTGAGCCTTATCTTGGTAAAACAGAAAACTGCTAAACAGTGGTCTGTTCCACTCCTTCCAGGAACTGAGATGAACCAGACACCAGGAACTGAGATAATCAGATGTTTATGGTCTGATGTTTATGGTGTGGGACCTTACCAGATCCCCAGAGTCAGCAAAGCTACCCCTACCCACTTCCTCCCCGCTTTGCTTTAAAAACCCCTCTTTGTGCCTAAAAAAGTGAGACCTTGACAAGCATTGCTTGGTCTCGTTCTTTCTTTCTCTCCCATTATTTTCAGGTTCTAGCCCACCTCAACCCAGCAATAACTAGGCACTGCTGGTCAGATAAATTATTATTTGAAATTCCATGATTCTTCATGTCCCTATGATTTTTCCATGGGACACTTCATCTTGAAGTACTTCCTTCAAAGGGGATCACAAAGAGAGTCTTTATAATGTAAAGGTAAAAATATTTACTGATTGTGTCAGTAGAGGAATAGAAGACAGAAAAGAGAGAGAAAGAGACAGAGAGAACTTAAAAGAGGGAGCCTTTATAGGATTGAAGAGAAAACTGAACCTACAGAAATGTCCAGAGAAATACAATACTGACCACAACTAACAATTTGACCAACAGTGGAAAGGCTACAATAAATGTCCTTCTCTGATAGTCAGATCGATGACTAACTTATCCAAAACATAGAGCCCTCATCTAGTAAGTGATGGAAACAGAAGCAAACAGCCACAAATAAACACTGACCTGAAAAAGAATCCAGATGCAAAGAGACAGGACAAGACCAGTTTGCAGAAACTCATAGAGACAGCTGACCTGAACAAGGAGACGCTAACTGGCCCCCAGACTGATAGCTTGGAATCCATCATGGGACTGACTCATACCCCCCTGAATATGGGTCTCAGCTAGAAGGCCTGAGCACTCTAAGGAATTCCAGGCAGTGGAACCAGGATGTATTCCTGGTACACAAAAAGGACTTGTAGGCACATGTCCCATGGAGGTGTACTCCTATAACCTAGAGACAGGAGAGAAGTCCTTTTCCCCACTTCCAATGACTTGACAGATTTAGATGACCCCTCCTAGATGGCATCATCCTACATGTGGAGTGAGGGGGGATGGGAGGGGAGGTTGGTCAGGGTGCATGTGAAGGGGTAGAAAGGTGTAGCAGGAGGGAGAGAGGGAGGAAAGGAGAGGGAACTTGGATACTTTTATCGATGTGTAAAATAAAAATTCAAAAAAAAGCTCATGTGGAGTTTGTTTCCTTTTTTAGGGGAAAGGGAATGGGAAATGGGGGAAGGGAGGGGGAAAAACTGAACTATGGGGACAGGAGTAGTAGAAAAGTAAGGGGCAGGAAGAAGGGTAGACTGAGAGACAGGAAGAGAAGCAGAAAGAGAGAGAGGAAGAGAGAGAGAGGTAGGCAGGACCCTTTAAAAAGGGAACAAAGAGAATGTGCACAGGTGGTGCTCTTAGTGGCTGTAGCTGTGCACATAGCATGTCAGAACCCCAAAGGCAGGTCAGTAAAAATGCCCAAATACTAACACTTACAGAAAAAGTGCTTAAAAGCTAAAAGTTAAAACTGGAATATGAACTTAGGCACACAGATCAGTCAGTAAATTTCTTGTTGTAGAATCATGTGGATCTAAGTACAATCCCATTTACGCAGTCACACAGAAAAGCAGGGATGGTATTCCATATGTGTAATCCTGCACTTGGTAGGTAGAGATGGTTGGGGCCTGCTGGCCAAACAGTCACTGCCTCTAGGCTGGTTGTTTCTTTTTGAGGCTATGTGCCTAGTGAGTTAGGTGATAGATGTTAGATGATTGATTGATAAATAGATAGATACATACATACATGCATACATAGGTACATAGATTGATAATTGATTACTATAGACAGATAAGTGATAGGAGATGATAGATAGATGATAGATAGATAGATAGATAGATAGATAGATAGATAGATAGAAGATGAGAAATAGTTATGGGGCAGACAAGATAGCTGCATGAGTAAAAATGCTTGACATAGAAACCTGACAGCTTGAGTTAGAGTTCCAGAAATCCTGTGAAGATGAGAGGAGAGATTGACTCTTCATAACTCTCCCCTCACCTCAACATGTACCTCCCTACCTACACACACCCCAGTCACAGGGGAGCAATGTTTTAGGAAAAGAAGGTGATAGCCCTGGCCTAAACACACTCACACCCACACCCACACACACACACCCACACACACACACACACACACACACACACACACCCACACACACACACACACACACAAACACACACACACACACACACCAAATAAACGTATTAAAAGTTGAATTTAAAAAAAAATACTGAGGAGAGAATTCTCAATAGAGGAATCCAAAATGGCTAAAAAAAACTAAAGAAATTGCTCACAATCCTTGGGTATAAGGGAAATGCAAATCAAAACAACTCTGAGATATATTACTCCAGCCAGAATGGCTAAAATTAGAAACACCAATGACAACTTGTGCTGGAGAGGATGTGGGGAATGGGGAACACTCCTCCACTGCAGGTGGGAAAGCATACATGTACAACCATTTTGGCGATCAGTGTGGCAGCTCTTCAGGAAAATGGGAATGACTCTACCACATTACCTAGCAATCCCCCACTTAGGAATATAGCCAAATAATCCACATCCATGCAACAAAGACATGTTTATGTTCAGAGCAGCATTATTTGTAATAGCAAGAACATTGAAGTAACCTAAATGCCCTTCAACTGAAGAATGGATAAAGGAGATGGTGCACATTTCCACAATGGAGTACTATGCTGCGAACACACACACACACACACACACACACACACACACACACACACTCACACACACACACTGGAATCTTGAAATCTAGAGGCAAATGGATGGAACTTGAAGAATCCATCCTGAATGAGGTAACCCAGTCAGAAAAAGGGGAACATGGTATGCACTCACTCATATATGGATTTTAGACATAGTGCAATGGATCACCAGTTTATAATTCACTTTGGCTGAGAAACTCGGCTACAAGGAGGATTATAACAGGTTCATATAAGGTCCCTCACAGAATAGGAAAGGGACAAGATCTCCTGAGCATATGGGGTGTTTGTGGGGACAATGTATAGAGAACGATCTACAAGAAACAGAAGAGGAGAGAAAAGCACGTGGGAAGATTGTGTCAGGGAAGGAATAGATGAGAGAAAAGGGAGTGAGAGAGACAGAGACAGAAGGAGAGACACAGAGAGAAACCATAAAAGAGGGAGCCATAGTAGGTTTAAAGAGAAAACTGAACCTAGAGAAATGTCCAGACATCTACAAGTCTGACCCCAACTAACAATTTGAGGAACAGTGGAAAGGCTACCATAAATGGCCTTCCCTGATAATGAGATTGATGAGTAACTTATGCACCATAATAGAGTCCTCATCTAGTAGCTGATGTAAACAGAAGGAAACAGCCACAACTAAACACTTGGCATAACTGGAATCCATATGCACAGAGGGAGGACAACACCAGGCTGCAGTAACAAATAGAGACAGCTTATCTGAACATAGAGGAGCTAATGGGCACCAGAGGGATAGCTGGAAATTCATCATGGGACTGACTCGGATCCACTAAACATGGGTCTAAGATAGAATGCCTGGACAGTGTAAGCGACTTTGGAGAGTGGAACTACTATGTATCCCTGGTGCACACAAGGGCTTTCAGATCACATCCTCCATGAAGGGATACTCCCTTAACATAGATACAGGAGAAAAATCTTAGTCCCTACTCCAAATGACTTGAAAGATTTAGATTAGCCCTCCTGGAAGGCATCACCCTACATGTGGAGTGTGGAGAGGTAGGAGGGGAAGGGGGTCAGGAGGCTTGAGAAAGTGGAAGAGAAAAAGATGAAGGGAGGGAGAGGCAACTGGCATCAATATATAAAATTAAAATAAAGGAATATTTATGTTTTTTAAAATTTACTTTTATTATGCATTAAATATGTTTGAGTTTTTTGCGTTGTATTATCACTCCCTCTTTGCAATGATGCCTCCATTATTGGTTTGGATGATATTTTGTCCTGTTTTGGAATCTCTTTATGAGGATTTTATTATTTGTTCACATATATTCATGAGAAAAATTGATCTCCAATTCTCTTTATATTTCCCACAACATAGGAAAGCCTTGCTGAGTAAAGTTTATGATCTCAACGTTATCAGGCAGAGTGGCTATGATCCATTGAATTATTGAAATGGAATCCCCAAGTCTGTCAACCTGTTGCAATATCCAGATTGTTAAGGGCTATCCAGAAAGCCAAATTTCCACTGTACCCTGTTGCAGGTTAAAGGTATATGATGTAGTAACATCTGACATAAATTATGTATGAATATTTAAAAAAAAGCCTGCATGCATGGATATCTGTGTACCTGTGGCATCATAAAATAAATTGGGTAAAGTTGCTTGTGTTTTTATATCATGAAATAAGTTGAGAAGTAACATTTCTAACTCTTCTTTGAAAGGCTGGTAAATTCCAATGTTAAAACAATGTTTCACTCAGATTTTATTTATCTATTTATTTAAATTCTTACTTATTTTTGGTTGTGAGGTTTGTAATGATTCATTTTATTTCACTATGCGTGATAGTTCTATATTCAAATTGTTCATGTGGAGTTGATTGAACTTTGGTAAGTGGTACCTATCAAGATATATATTCCCAATTTGGATGAAGTATTTTTAAAGTATTTCTCATGGTTCTGTGGTTTTCCTTGTTGATTATGTCTCCTTTTATTTTCTGATTTTATTAATTGTTATATTCTCTCTCTTTCTCTCTTAGTTTTGTCTGTATAGTTGATTTTCACACAAAAATCAAATATGTTTTTCATTCAATAATTTTATTTTTCTTTGTTTCTAATTTATTAATTTTAACTGTGATTCAATAGTTTCTTCCTGTTTAATCTTCTTGGGTATGTTTCCTCATCATGTGTTTGGGGCATATATATTAAGAATTGACATGTCATATCAGTGTTTGCCGTTGAATATGGATTGTTCTACCCCATCTCTTTTAATTAATTTTTGTTTTAACACTATTTTGGTAGATACAGAATTTGCTCAAGAACCTTACTTGCAAAGACTAGTAAATATATCTTGGAAGTAAATGCTACAAGAAATGGAATGAGCTAGAGATGAGGAGGGTCAAAAGGGAGAGTAGTATGGGAAGAAAACAAACAAGGAAAGCACATAATCACAAGTATATAAAGATACCACTATGAAACCCAATACTCTGTATTTAAACTAAAAGTAAAATATGAAATTAATGGTCATTGAAGTAGATCATTGGATAGTGGCACTTTATACCAAATTCCAGTGACACAAAATGAAAGAAGCATTAACCACTCCCTCAGAGTTTCCTGGATTGGTAAAGCCTGGAAGATAGCACATGTGTACAGGCATGTGTTTGATCAAAAAAAAAAAAAAAAAAAAAAAAAAAAAGAAAGAAAAATGTAATTAAAACTACACAAGAAAAAATACTTTTAACTAAAAACATAAATTAGGATTAGGAGCTTTAGAGCTATATCAGAGGCAAAGAGTATTTACTGCTATTGCCCAATACCTGTGTTCACTTCCCAGTATCCATGCCTGGTGGCTTATAACCTCCTATAACTCCAACTCCATGTAATCCAGTGCTCTTTTATGGCTTCTGCAAGAAGTCACATGCATTGCATACATTCATACAGACAAAATTCACATAATGAAAGCAAATATATGTATTAAAATGTAATTAAAACTCAACAAGGTATTACGGTACAATCATGCCAGATTTCGAAGGGTAATGGGAATAAAACCATTTCAAGGGCCCAGTCTAGAGGACCTGCATAAAATATCTGAGATTCATGGTGGAGAGAATAGGCACCAAAAGTTGTTTTCTGGTCTACACACACACACACACACACACACACACACACACACACTGGGAATGTGAATACATCCAAAGACTTGACTGATGCTTATTACACTGGGCATTTTGTGGAGAAATGGATAACCAGTCAGGAAACAGAAAGAAAAAATCCCAATATTATTGTGCATGACAGACACAATGCAAACATGTTTTCACTAGTAAAAAAAAAATGCAAAAGAATTTCTTAGGGTAAGGCTTGAAGAGTAGAAAGAAAATTAAGACACATGACATATTTTATTCATCATTTGGAGGGATAAATAAAAACATATTTGCTGGAGTGGTCTTTTGTGTGCTTTTCCAGAATTTGTTTCACTGTGAATCCCAGGCTGTCCTGGAGATGATTTTGTATACCCAACTATATTCAAACTGACAGAATTCCCTCTGCCTCCTGAATGTTGAGATTAAAAGGCCTTTGTCACACACTTACAGCTAGTGTCCTTTATAACATTTTTATAACATTAATGTTCTATAATTAACAAGGGAAATAATAGCACCCAGTAAACCATGTGCTACATAATAGTAATAATTGATTTATTGGATTCACCCTCATCTTAGGCAACCTGGCCCTGTTCCTACTCCCAAAGACTCCTCTTTCTGCCTTGGTGGTTTCTCCTCAGCACCTGACTGTCACTCCACACATGTCCTCTCCAGGGCCTGTTTCTTCTTAGGGAAACTTTCCAGATCACAGGCCTCTCTAATGCTCAAGTTCTTTCCATGCCCTGGAGTCGATCTTCTCTGCTTTCCACAGATAACCTTCACTTCCCTCCTGGATCTGTTTTTCAGAGATGATCACTCTACACTGACATCTCAAAATCTGTCAAAGTTGGAAGGCTAAGCCTTGCATTCATTAAGTGACTCCATAAGACAGTGCATGCAAAGGCCATGAGGAGCTGGGCCAATGGAACCCCCATGTCCCCAGTTGAAAGGGCCCCAACTGCAGAGCCTGGTTCTAAACTTCTTCCCTCCTCTTTATTAGCAAGCAACTACTGCCAATTTTCTCTCTCTTTCTATTTCTGCCCCCAATTGGTTGACATCTACCACTGCCTTCACTCCCTTTCCCAATAAACTCCTGTAGGTTTGTTGAGTTTGTTGGATCCAGTATCATCACTCAATGCTGCAGCAAAGAATGATATTAACAATTAATAATAATAACAATAATAATAATAATAATCTGTAGAAAAACTAACTGTAAGTAGTGAATCTCTTTGGCTAGCAACATTGTTCAGGTTAGGAGAATTTCTTCCTCTTCCAGAGGACTGGACTTCTATTTCTAACACCCAAACCTGGTGTCTCAAAACCACCAGAAAAGAAAGCTCCTGGTGATGATGATTTCTCCTTATCTCCATGGACACTTGGATGTGTATGTACATATGTGTACATAATTCAGGGTAGCACACACACACACACACACACACACAGGGTTTCTCTTTGTAGTCCTTGATGTTCTTCAACTCAGAGATCTACCCACTTCTATATCCAGAGTGCTGAGTTTACAGGCTTGAAACATCATTGCTTGGCTAAATTCTCTCTCTCTCTCTCTCTCTCTCTCTCTCTCTCTCTCTCTCTCTCTCTCTCTCTCTGTTGTTTTATTTTTTCTGTTCAATTCTTTGTTTTTGTTTTATTTTTGTTGTTTTAGGTTTTTGATATAGGGTTTTGCTGTGGCTTTGGAACGTGTCCAGAAATTCCTGTGAAGACCAGGCTAGCTTCAAACTGACAGAAATCCAACTGTCTCTACCTCCCAAGTACTGGGATTCAAGGTGAGTGGCATCAATGCCTAGCTGTTAAATTCTTTCTTTTTTTTTTTTTTCAATTCATTTGCTTTTCTGATGATTGAAAAGGAATTTGCCAATTAAGTACCTTCAATAAAGTTTCAGCGGGAAATTGGTAAGTATCTTTGTCTAGACTGGAGGTCATTGCCACACTTCCTCTGGGATGCCTAGTTTAAAAACTTGGCCATCTGTGGAGTCTCATAGATCCAGCTTGAACTTCCTGTAACTCCAGGACTCAGAAAGCTAATGTTGGGAGACAGCCAGTGTTTGAGGCCAGTCTAAGCAACATAGAAATACTCTGTCTCAAAAAGAAAAAAAAAAAAAAAAAAAAAAAAAAAAATCAAAAACCAAAACCAAATACATGACAGGCACAGTGACACACACTTGCAGTTTGAAAAAATGTAAAGTAAGGTCTTTTTATTTATTTATTTTTTCACAAAAGAAATGTTATTTTGATGGCAAAAACAAAATAATAATAACTCTGAATGGATGTGACCCCTAAACTTTAGATGTTAAAAGCAGGACTGCTGGAAGGCACTGAAGTAACCGAACCTCTCCTTCTTTGGTAAATAGCCATCCCTGCATACCAAAACCATAATGGAGCTGACTACACAGAATTTCATTCATAATGCTACCAGATCAAAATCCTTTCCTCAGAAACAGCACACATGGAGAAGTATTCATAGGCCACAACGTGGTCAGGGAAGCTGCTGGACCACCAGGGGCCTAACTGAATACAGAATATGGCAGCACATTCCAGTCCTGCCTCCTGCTGGAGGGCCTGCCAAAAAGAATTTCATTACTCCCCATCCCACCCTCCCACATCCCCTCACTCACCGTGCTTCAGCTTCTCTGTTGATCCATGCTCCTCCCAGAATTCCCCACAGCACCACTCATAGAGCAGCAAACAATCCTCTGGCTCCTGTTCTGATACAAAACCAAGCCTGCAGCATGGCTCCAGGAAGTCTCCTCCAGACCTCAGACTAGAGGGTTGGCTCAATGTCCCTGATTGGCTAGTGAGGCTTGAGTGACAAGAGCAGTTCCCCAAGGGTTAGACTGTTCTTAAAGACACAGCAAACCCAGCACCTTCTTTGGCCCTGGTTTCTACTCCAGACCTAGAAATTTTAGAGATCTGCACAAACAGGAACTTATTTTTTGTTTTATTTTGTTTTGTTTTGAGAGAATTTCCCTGTGTGGCGCCTGTTCTCCTAGAATTTGCTCATTAAACTGAGCTGGTCAATTCCTTCCTAATTATTATTTTTAATCTTGTTGTTGTTGCATTCTAGTAGATTTTTCTCATTACTTGTTTAATATTAATTAATTATTTGATTATTTGATTAATTCATTCATTTCTTTTGGTGTTTGAAACAGAGTTTCCCTGTGTGGCCCTGCTGTCCTGGAACTTACTCTGTAGACCAGAGTCTACTCATAGAAATCTACTTGCCTCTACTTCCTGAGTGCTGGAATCAAAGACAACACCCAACACAACATAGCCACACACAAATTTCAATGTCGCTTACCCATGTCACCAATAAACAGTCGAGCTCACTTCCTGCAGTGCCCAGGTTCTATCTCTCTTTCGTCCTCCAAACAATGTGCAGAGCTTGCTCAGACCATTACACAATATAGACTGAAATGATTCTCTTATTAAACGGATGGAAGGCTTCCCAGAATATTAAAGGTATAGAGAAATTTTTTAGGAGACAAGTGATGTTTGTTCTGTGCTGTCTTAATGAGGTCTGGAGACCTGAGGGGACTTTTTACCTGGTTGTCACAGGCCTCTCGGATAACCATGAGAGAAAGGCAGGAGCCATATTACAAACAAGATGATATATCTTTTCCTCACAGAGGCCAGTGATATATGTCTATTATATTGGAGTTTTATTCCTGATATTTTAGTCAAATTCTTGACATATGAAGAATAATAAAAACTGTCATCTGCAATGTAAGCTGAATACTCAAAGAAAATGGTGCTGGGAAGAACACCTTTATCTATGAGTATTAGGCTGAACCAGCACAGGTTCCTCAGTAGGAAGATGAGGAAACAGCTGCATTATTCAATGTTCTCTGTTTGAACAGGATTGGTAGAACATATCTCTCTGTGTCTGTAGAAAGTGGGTTTATTGGAATATCTCACAGGCTGTGGGCTAGCTATATCAGTCATGATGACCAATGGAAATTTGAAGAATTTGGTATGTGTTTGGTTCATGGGTGTGGGTGTCTCAGCTGGTCTTCAGTACTCATGAGTATGTCAAATAAATGGGCTTTAAAGCTATAATGTGATAAACTCAGCAGCATCCACACGCCATTAAATTTGTGGGGTCCATAAAGGTTTTCTCCTTTATGGTGGTGTTGTGGTATTTTGTTTTGCTTTAGCAAATAAAGCCTGCCAGGTGGTGGTGGCATATGCCTTTAATTCCAGTGCTTGAGAGGGAGAAGCTGGTAAATCTCCGTGTGTTTGATTGAGTTAGAAATGTGCACAGGGAAACCCTGTCTGAAAATAACACCAAACAAAAAGAATACACAAATCTAAACAAATAAACAAACAACAACCACAAAAAATTGCTTTAAGAAGAGAGTGTGGAGCTAGGCTGTAGGTAGCCATAAAGGACAGGCCATGGTGGAGCATACCTTTAATCCCAGCATTTGGGAGACATAATGAGGTGGTATCTGTAATTTCATGGTCGCCCCAAGCTACAACAGATTGACCCAGTCTAAAAGAGAAAGAAAGACAGGTGGTGGCTCATTCCTTTATCCCTGTACTTGGGAGGTAGATATGGCTGTGAGGAGAAATATTAAGTGGAAGAAGACAGAAGTTTGTTACATTCTAATGGAAGACTCGTAGGATCAGAATTGCCCACCCCTTGGGTCTGAGGATTCAGTAGAAGTAATACCTAGGGCTGGGCTGCTCTGTTTCTCTGATTTTTCATCATTAATCACATATCTGAATTTTAGCTATTAAGACCAAGTACAATTAGCTTTACAATTTCCAGTGTAGTGTGTCAAAGCTAAATTGTGATGTCAATACTAGAATTGATGGTAATAGAATTGTTGTAATAAATTTTTATCAATTTTCCAAGTTTATTACTATCTATTATATTACTGAGCATGAGAGAAAATGGTTTGTATGAGTATACATGTTATGGGATGTAATTAATTATGTGAAGTCATGTGTCAGTATCTGACCTCTGTTCATCCCCCAAAAGATGTACTGAGTCTCTTGCCAAGATACACAACATGTTTTATCTGATGAGCCAAACACTTCCACAGATTAGCAATAAAACAAAAATAAAGAACTAAATAATGGTCTTTTGGAGCATGAAGCATCAGAATTAAGACCCTATACATGGTAAGTTTGCAACATGAAATGAATACAACCCTATGACAATGAACAACAATTTATAACAACATGCTGATTACAAAGACACATTTACAATTATTTTTGGAAATACTCGGAAAGTTCAATGTAATTATGAAAACATCTATGATAGCATCCCATCACTCACCATGTTGTGGCTTCTGTACTCAACCATGCTCCAATCACAATTTACTACAGTAGCACTCCCACAAAAGCAATCAGTCCACGGGCACTAGTTCTGCTTAAAACCAAACCTGCATCAAGAACAAAAGCCTACAATATTGCTATGGGAAGTGTCCTGAAATGCCTGTGACTTGCAGGTTGGCCTGATGTTGCTGATTGGCTAGTAAGGCTTGATCAACAAGATCACTTTCTTAAGGGGTAAAGTGTGCTTAAAGACACACCACAGGTACCTTGGGTCTCGCTTCTACTCAAGATCCAGACCTTATAGACAACTGTAGAGACACAAATCTCAATGTCACTTACCCCTGTCTAAAATAGACAACCCACTCTCTTCAAGCAGTGTGAAAGATCATCCCCTCCTTCCTCAAAAAATGTGCAGATGTTGCAGATAAAATTACAAAATGCAGATGGGAATGAATATTTTAGTCAACAGAGGGAAGGGTGCCTAGAATATTAAAAACTTGAGAGATTTTAGGGCATATGGCAAAAAAAGAAGATGTTTGTTCTGGGCTTTTTGCTGAGGTCAAGGAAACTGGGTGTACATTTTATCTAGTGGTCACAGACAATTTAGAAACCATGAGAGAAGGGAAGGAACAATATCAGAAAGAAGATAATATAACTTTCACCTGTCAGATGCGTTGGTGATAGCTCCAATGCATTGGGAGTTTTATTCCTGAAATTCTTGAAAAATGAATAATAATAAAAACTGTTGTCTTCAGGGTAATTTGAATACTCTGAGAGAATTGGGCTGGGAAGCTTGCTTTGACAAGCACTGTGGTGACCGAGCAGAGCTTCCTCAGGGTACAGTGAGAAAATAGCTGCATTATTCAATGTTCTCTTCTTGAGCAGGTCAAAAGGACTACAGATTAATACAGCTATCCCGAGGATGGAATTTTCTCCTGGTCTTGCTGTCTTTCTTGATCACCAAAGGTAGGGAACAAAGAGTTCCAATTAAATATATACATTTTAACCTTTGTTACAAGTTTAAACATGTCTCAGACGATTTGTGCTTCTGGCAGATGAGTATCAGTTGCTGACTACAGTCTGCTCCTCTATAGTGCTCTCCCTCCTTACTGTGAACCAGCCCAGTCAAAGTGAATCTTCAACAGTGTCTACAAACTGATGCCTCTGATAAATGGTCCATTTCCTGAATCCCACTTCCGTTTGTTGGTATTGTCTAGCATTTTAGCCTACTTGCAGCTAAGAAAACTCTGCAAAAGTAAGCAGGAAGTAGTACATGCATGTCTCGGGCACAACAGTGTTTTGATTTTCAAATAGCTGTCACCTGGAGTTCTATAGCCTATAAAGCCTCTTTGAGCAGGTTGTTACTATTATGCCTACAGGTTTCCTCAATTTCCAAGGAAATGACTCCTGGCTGCAAAAGCAAATGGTTTTTACTGGTAAAAATCAAACCAGCTGGGACCTCACTCTGTCAGAAAAGTAAGGTAGTGGCTTAAAATTGTGAGGGGTTTATAACAGGGTAAACAGAAAGGGAAACTTGAGACCACTAATCTCAGTTCACAAGGTTTGCAAGATACAGCCAGTTCATAGAGTACAAATTTATTTACAAGGTCATCATGGAACTAAGTTAATATTATCCATCATTTGTTTAGGCAAGATTGATGAGCACACCTGAAAGGTTGGGTTTTTTTCTTTGTTTTTACTTCTTCTCCTGAAAACAGGATGTGGATTCTGTACTCTGTAGTCAGGGATTTATCTATTGGCAGAAATTCTTGTTCTCATTATTTTTTCCTTCTTGCAATAAGCCCTAATTTTATAACTTTTAGTTATTAATTTTTCCATCACATTACCTCTTTGCAACAAACATTAGAGGCCCAATTTTTGGGCCTCCAATAGGTAAAAGACTTCTGGTGTTTTTTGGTGTACAGGTTACTCACATTGTCTCCTATGTTTAGGACTTTAATTTTGTTTACTTTTGATATAGCATCTCAACCAGGGAAATGGTGAAATGTATTCTTTTCCTGTACTATTTCCTGCTTACCTTTGCAGTGTTTTCTTGCGCTTGAGATGGCTAAAATGCTACATAAAACCAAAAAAAAAAAAAAAAAAAAAAAAAAGGAGAAAAAGGAGGGGGACTTCAGCAAATTGCACATTTATCACAGGCATTAGTTTATAGACCCGGTTGAAGATTCACATTGGCTGTGCTGGTTCACAGTAAGAGCAGTATTTAGGAGCAGAATGTAGTCAGTAACTGATGCTCATCTGCCAGAAGCACAAATCTGCTGAGACATGCTTAAATTGGGAACATAAGTTTGAGATATATTATGATCACCACTCTGTAATTAAATCTACATTGTAGAAAAATTAGATATTGGGTATCTGTAAAAGAGCAGGAATGTACTTATGCCTTTGCGTCTAGCAAAAACTACAGATTTGGGTTACAAACATGTACATTTTTTTATATCAAGAGAGATCCATGTATAGATAGGTCAGTGGTGCCATAGACCTGATGAAATATCTTTCATAATTACACTTCGATGACACCCAACATAAATCATAAAACATTGAGTTTGTGACTAAACAGCTGGGAGACCGTGCTAGCTTAGATTATCACAACTTGATTAAAAGTTAAGCTCTGAATTTTTATGTCGTAAATTAATTTTTATATATTTTAAGACATATATGTCTTGGGCTAGAGAGATGTGGCAGAGGTTAAGAGTACTGGCTGCTCTTCTAGAAGTCTGAGTTCAATCTCCAGCAACTACATTGTGGCTCACAAACATCAGTAATAAGATCTGACTACATCTTCTTGCCTGTAGATATATGAAGGCAGAGCACTGTATGCATAATTAATAAATAAATGTTCAAAAATGACTTTTATGATTTTAGATCCTTATTTAGGAGCCATATTATTGCTGCCTAATATTGCCAACAGTTAATCTACGAAATTAAGTAATAATTCATCATTTAATTTACGTATTTAAAATACAGGTAATGTTATAGTCCATGAGTCCCATTTGCAGTCAGAATTTGGGAGTTGATAATGTAATATCACCTCATTACTTCATCATTTAGCTATGAAAATAGAACTTTACATCAGCGATAGGTTTAGGACTTTGGTGCCATCTCGTCAGTGTTAATATAAAAGGCCCACTAATTAATTATCAATTTACATTTTTAAAAACATCATTATTCCAGGAAGAGACCAGTCTGAAAACTCCATGTGCGATTTAAGTATGCACCGCCATGTCAGTATTCAATCACTTTTCATCATATATTAATTATTTAAATCGATGCAGATGTTGTTTTTCTTGACTGGAGTAGGGCCATTCCTCCATGGGAGTTAATCACGTGGCATTATTTAATTATCTAAGTACTACTTCCTTGACAATCACTGGTGTTTGGTTCCATCTTCTGAAAGTTAAGTATGGAGGACTATCCAATTATTAACTTATTTGATTGTGTAAATCATAATGGTGTCATCCGTCATTTGGCTGCTGTGGGATTGACACAGAAGGAGATGGGTACCAGAAGCAGTACCCAGAGAATGGGGGACACAGAATTATACAGTGATTACTGATTACAAAATAGTAGATTTTGAACAATCAAATGATTACAGGATTTAAAAAAAAACTGTACTGTTGCACATCATCAGTTTCTGAGAGGTTGCAACAGAACTGACCCATGAAGGACACAGTGACCACCGATTTTAAAAATGGAATAACTGAATAATCTCCTGATCAGGGAATCTCAACTAATGAAAGCTGTCAGGCTGATAACATGAAACACCACCAGCAATAATTCCTTCTAAATAACCATATTAGAAAACAGAGTACAGGACTTAATAGAGAACAGTCAATTGAGGAATCCAAAATGACTGAGAGAAACATAAGACACTGCTCAAAATCCTTAATCATCAGCCTAATGCAAATCTGAAAAATGCCTAGAGGATCAAGCTCCTCTAAATGTAAGAGAATGAAGAAGAGTTTATTTTATTTTCAATAAAGAGAAAAGGATCATGGTAGAGGCGATTAATTCTATTGTTTTTATTCTAGAAATTAGAAAATTGAAGAATAGAAAACAGGTTTAAAATGCTCATCATTGTACTTGAATGACACAATGATGCTTTCGTTTTGGTGCTTATGTCATTATAGGCATGTAGCTTGAGAGACTGGTAAATATGTAGAACTCAAAAGAAAGAGCCCTGCTTTTTTTTTTTTTTTTTTTTTTTTTTTGTTTGAGAAACTCGGTGAGGATGTAAGGTTAGTTCATTGGTGGGTATACTCCTTTTAGCATGTGGGAGGGGCACTAGAATGTGACAGAATGTTGGTTCATAAATGTTGCCTGGCAACCCTGCTTGCATTCTGTATCCTGGTAACATGGGCTAAGGAACAGAGAGCAGCTTCGAGAAAGTGTTATCATGGTACATTACAGTCTCCCAAGATAACTATCCCCTAAAACTTTTCATGACAGCATTTGATTCGCCTAAACAAGTCATAGCCACACGTCTGGAAGTGTGCCTACAGCTTTACTGGTTACCAAATTCAAGATTACCTAGTCATCAGAGAACGTAGTCTGTGGAGGAACAGTAAAAAGTCTTCTGTTTATGAATACTCTCTCTCCTAAGAAGTGAAACTATGAAACAAAAGACACATAAGACTCACAATTATTCATCAAAAGGTGAGTTTGCCATTGTTGACTTCCTTCAGGAAGGTGATAATCCATTTGTTAGAGTAGACTTAGGGATTGTTGTATTAAAGTCCATCTCTTTTGAGGCAGCCGTCCTACATTAAATATGTGATATCTTCTAAAAATGCTTCATACACAATGACAGTTCAGCACTTAAACATGTTACTACCCAACTCTGCGATTAAATAAGGGATGAACCTGGGAGTTTCCCACAATCATGTGGGATTCAACTGAGACTCAATTGTTTGGAGTATGGCAGACCATTTTATCCTCTGATTTTATTGTTATTTGATGATTAAAATAGAAAATTAGATAATCCAGGATCAGTGGATTGTGGTGACGAGATGTGAGAGGCAATTATTGTAGACCAACTTAATGTCAATTATGTAGTTAAAATATTTAAATTAATCACGACAGCATCGTTCATGAGCCTGGTTTGGAGCCACCTTAGGGAAGTGGATGATGTTACATGAACTCATTATTTGATTATTTAATTATATAAAACAATGATTATATCGTCCATGACACTTGGAATCTGGTGCCACAGATCATCTAATTATATAATTAATGTATTTAAATTGACAATCTGTGTTAATCCCCAAGATAATGTAAATATTTGTATAGTAATGTAAACAACAATCCACAATTTCATGAAGAGACCTGTAAAGCTCCCTCTTGTGGAGTTAATGTGCAATATCATTACATCTTAAGATTCATTTTTTCAATTGATGATGATGACATCCTTCATGCCTGGATTCTGACCATGCTTCCCTGCCAGTAAAATGCTACATCACCTATTTATTGTGACAGTTATGTATTACTGACTTATTAAATTCATTAAGATATGTAAACGACAGACAATGACATCACCCTTTACGGTTAGTGTGCAAATATCTGTCAGGGACAAGGTTAGGAAAGATGTAGACATGGGCAGAGCATTTTCTGAATGATCTATGCATCTCCTACAGTACGAGGGATGCTGGATGATTGAGTCCAGAAGGTTGCAGGATGCCAACCGAGAAGTAAAAGGACTTAACCAAGGCCGGCACTGTGGTCTGGGTGTTGACTACCTGCTCTTCCTACACATCTTCAAATGGGTTGTGATCTACCATGAGAAGAAGGAGTGGCACTAGCAGGTCGGCACCATCACCGAGACCTGGCAAAAGGATGACGACTCAGAACACGGAAGAACATCTCTCTCTCAGCTATGCTGGTGATGCCCCTGCTGCAGCCATCATTTCAGCTGTTATCCTGGTACGCCAGGATTGGGCCCATTATCTCACGTCCTGCCGCACCACAACAGAGATTCAGGTGCTTGTGATGATGTCAGGCCAACAGAATTCATCAGGCAAGACACTATGATTATCTGGCAATTAACTATTGGCATTTTAAAAATGCGTGATGACAGCATTCAGTTTCATACCTGGCAAGTCTGCCCAGGAATTGATGATACGAAAAAAGGTCAACGACTTACTTATTTAAAGATGTAATTATTAAATTCTTTCATTATATAATCTGTGATCCCTGAAGTTTGGCGCCACCTTGGGTCACACTCAAGTGTGACAGACGATCTAACTATCTGATTATTTCATTATTCAAATCTGTCTTTTTCTAATCCAGGAAGAGTGGAGTCTGTATCCACCTTGTGGATGTTAAATTGTATCTTGTGAATTCTTTCTTTCTTTCTTCCTTTCTTCCTTCCTTCCTTCCATCCTTTCTTTCTTTCTTAATTCCTTCCTTTATTTAAATCTATGTTGATATCATTTTGTTATCTCTCTAGGGGTGAATTATGAGAAACTATCTCTATATTCATTCATTTTTTTGTTCAAATCTATGATTAAGTACTCAATGTCTCTTCAGTATTGAGCAGTCATTTAGGCTTCATGAATAAAACACCATCCACTTGTTTAATGTTTATTCATTTAATTATGAAAATCTGTCATTATGTATTCAGTCATCACTGGAGTTTTGAGCTTCCTTAGGGGAGACCGTTTTACCAGACAGTCACATCATCTAATACTACACTTAGTTCTTTAAGTGTTAAACTAGGAAATTAATTAATAATTCATCATTTAAATTACGTATTTAAAATTCAGGAAATCTTATGGACCATATGTTCCTTTTGGAGTCAGATTTTGGTAGTTGATGATGTAATATCATCTCATTATTTCACCATTTAGCTATGTAAATAGATCTTTACATCAGCGATAGGTTTAGGACTTTAGCGCCATCTCATCAGTGTTAATATAAAAGGCCCCCTAACTAATTATCAATTTAATTTTTAAATTCCTCATTATTCCAGGAAGAGATCAGACTGACTACTCCATGTGAGTTTTAAGTATGCACCACCATGACATCATTCAATCATTTTTCATTATATAGTCATTATTTAAACCGATGAAGATGTTGTTCTTCTTGACAGGAGTCGGGCCATTCCTCCATGGGAGTTAATCACGTGGCATTACTTAATTATCTAAGTACTACTTCCTTGGCAATCACTGGAGTTGGGTTCCATCTTATGAAAGTGAAGTATGGAGTTCTATCCAATTATTAACTCATTTGCCTGGGTAAGTAATGATGGTGTCATTTGTCTTTGGCTTCTGTGCGATTGAGAGAGCCGGAGATCGTTACCAGAAGCAGTGCCCAGAGAATGGGGGTCACTGCCTTATACGGTGATTACTGATTACGTAATAGTAGATTTTTAACTATCGAATGATTACACGATTTTAAAAAAACTGTACTGTTTCGCATCATCGGTTTCTGAGAGGTTGCAACAGAACTGACCCATGAAGGACACATGACCACCAGTTTTAAAAATGGAATAACTGAATAATCTCCTGATCAGGGAATCTCATCTAATGAACTCTGTCGGGCTGATAACATGACACACCACCAACAATAAATCACTCTAAATAACCATATTAGAAAGTGGGGTACATGAATTCATAGAAAACAGTCAATTATGGAATCCAAAATGACTGAAAGAAACATAAGACACTGCTCAAAATCATTAATCATCAGCATAATGCAAATCTAAACCACTCTGTGAAACCATGGGTTCAAGCTCCTCTAAAGGTAAGAGAATGAAAAGGAGTTTATTTTTTTTTTTCAATAAAGAGAAAAGGATTATGGTAGAGGTGATTAATTCTATTGCTTCCATTCTAGAAAATAGAAAATTGAAGAATAGAAAACAGGTTTCAAATACTCAACATTGTATTGAATGGCACAATGGTGCTTTCGTTTTCATGCTCATGTCACTATAGGCATGTTGTAGCTTGAGAGACTGGTTAATATGTAGAACTGAAAAGAAAGTGCACTGTTTTGTTTTTGTGAGAAACTCGGTGAGGATGTAAGGTTAGTTCATTGTTGGGTATACTCCTTTTAGCATGCGAAAGGGATACTAGAATCTACTATTGCGTAATGAGTAATCACTGTATAAGGCAGTGTCTCCCATTCTCTGGACACTGCTTCTGGTACCGATCTCCTGCTGTGTCAGTGCCACACCAAGCCCGGCACGGTGGTTTGGCTCTTGACTACCTATTCTTCCTCCACATCTTCACATCGGTTGTGATCTACCATGAGAAGAAGGAGTGGCACTAGGACGTCGGCACCATCACCGAGACCTGGCAAAAGGATGACAACTCAGAACAGGGAAGAACATCTCTCTCTCTGCTATGCTGGTGATGCCCCTGCTGCAGCCATCTTTTCAGCTGTTACCAACATTGTGGCTACTACTGCTACGCCAGGTTTGGGCCCACTATCTCACATCCTGCCGCACCACAACAGACATTCCGGCGCTTGTGATGAGGTCAGTCCAACAGAATTCATCAGGCAAGACAGTATGTTTATCTGACGATTAACTGATGGCATGTTAAAAATGCGTGATGGCAGCATACAGTTTCATACCTGGCAAGTCTGCCCAGGAATTGATGATACAAACAAATGTCAACGGCTTACATATTTAAAGATGTGATTCTTATATTCTTTCATTATATAATCTGTGATCCCTGAAGTTTGGCACCACCTTGTGTGACTCAAGTGTGACAGACCATCTAACTATCTGATTATTTCATTATTCAAATCTGTCTTTTTTCTACTCCAGGGAGAGTGGAGTCTGTATCCACCTTGTTGGTGTTAAATTGTATCTTGTGAATTATTTCTTTCTTTCTTTCTTTCTTTCTTTCATTCTTTCTTTCTTCCTTTCTTTATTTAAATCAATGTTGATATCATTTTGTTATCTCTCTAGGGGTGAATTATGAGAAACTATCTCTTTATTCATTCATTTTTTGTTCAAGTCTATGATTAAGAACTGAATGTCTCTTTAGTATTGAGCAATCATTTAGGCTTCACGAGTAAAACACCACCCACTTGTTTAATGTTTATTCATTTAATTTTGAAAATCTGTCATTATGTATTCAGTGATCACGGGAGTTTTGAGACTCCTTTGGGGAGACCGTTGTACAAGACCATCACGTCATCTAATACTACACTTACTACTTTAACTGTTAAACTGGGAAATTAAGTAATAATTCATCATTTAATTTACGTATTTCAAATACAGGTAATGTTATGGACCATAAGTCCCGTTTGGAGTCAGATTTTGGGAGTTGATGATGTAATATCCTCTCATTGCTTCATCATTTAGCTATGTAAATAGATCTTTACATCAGCGATAGGTTTAGGACTTTGGTGCCATCTCATCAGTGTTAATATAAAAGGCCCACTAATTACTTTTCAGTTTAATTTTTTAAAAACATCATTATTCCAGTAAGAAATCAGTCTGACTACTCCATGTGGGATTTAAGTATGCACCACCATGTCATTTTTCAATCATTTTTCATTATATATTAATTATTACAATCGATGAAGATGTTGTTCTTCTTGACTGGAGTCGGGCCAAACCTCCATGGGAGTTAATCATGTGGCATTACTTAATTATCTGAGTACTACTTCCTTGACAATCACTGTAGTTTGGTTCCATCTTTTGAAAGTTAAATATGGAGGAATATCCAATTATTAACTTATTTGATTGCGTAAGTAATGACGGTGTCATCCGTCATTTGGCTGCTGTGGCATTGACACAGCAGGAGATCGGTACCAGAAGCAGTGTCCAGAGAATGGGAGACACTGCCTTATACGGTGATTACTCATTACGCAATAGTAGATTTTTAACAATCGAATGATTACACGATTTTAAAAAAACTGTACTGTTTCGCATCATCGGTTTCTGAGAGGTTGCAACAGAACTGACCCATGAAGGACACATGACCACCGGTTTTAAAAATGGAATAACTGAATAATCTCCTGATCAGGGAATCTCATCTAATGAATTCTGTCGGGCTGATAACATGGCACACCACCAACAATAAATCACTCTAAATAACCATATTAGAAAGCGGGGTACAGGACTTAATAGAGAACTGTCAATTGAGGAATCCAAAATGACTGAAAGAAACATAAGACACTGCTCAAAATCCTTAATCATCAGCCTAATGCAAATATAAACAACTCTGAAAACCATGGGATCAAGCTCCTCTAAAGGAAAGAGGATGCAGAGGAGTTAATTTTATTTTCTCTTAAGGTAAAGGGATTATCGTACAGGCAATTAATTGTATTGTTTCCGTTCTAGAAATTAGAAAACTGAAGCATATAAAACAGGTTTAAAATACTCATCATTGTACTTGAATGGCACAATGATGCTTTTGTTTTCATCCTTATGTCATTATAGGCAAGTTGTAGCTTGAGAGACTGGTAAATATGTAGAACTCAAAAGAAAGATCCCTGCTTTGTTTTTGTGAGAAACTCAGTGAGACTGTAAGATTAGTTCATCGGTGGGTATACTCCTTTAAGCATGTGGGAGGGGCACTAGAATGTGACAGGATGTTGGTTCATAAATGTTGCCTGGCAAACCTGTTGCATTCTGTCTCCTGGTGTCCTGGGCTAGAGAGCAGCTTCGAGAAAGTGTTATCATAGGACATTACAGTCTCCCAAGGTAACTATCTCATAAAACTTTTAATGACATTTTATTCGCCTAAACAAGACATAGCCAGACCTCTGGAGGTGTGCCTACAGCTTTTACTGGTTACCAAATTCAAGATTACCTAATCATCAGGGAACCTAGTCTGTGGAGAAACAGTTCAAAGTCTTCTGCTTATGAATACTCTCTCTCCTAAGAAGTCACACTATGGAAAAAAAAGACAAATAAGACTCACAATTATTCATCAAAAGGTGAGTTTGCCATTGATGACTTCCTTCAGGAAGGTGATAATCCATTTGTTAGAGTAGACTTTGTGATTACTGGATTTCAGTCCATCTCTTTTGAGGCAGCCGCCCAACATTAATTATGTGATATCTTCTAAAACCCTGCATCTGCAATGACAGTTCAGCATTTAAACATGTTAAATAACTGATGAACCTGGGAGTTACCCACAATCAGGTAGGAGTCAACAGAGAGTCAATTGTGTGGAGTACAGCAGACCATTTCATCCTCTGATTATGTTGTTGTACGATTATTAAAATAGGACATTAGATAATCCATGATCAGTGGATTGTGGTGACACGATGTGGGAGGCAATTATTATACACCATCTTAATATCAATTATGTAGTTAAAATATTTAAATTTATCAAGACAGCATCGTTCATGAGCCTGGGTTGGAGCCACCTTAGGGAAGAGGATGATGTAACATGAACTCATTATTTGATTATTTAATTATATAAAACAATGATTATAATGTCCATGACACCTGGAATCTGGTGCCACAGATCATCTAATTACACAATTAATGAATTTAAATTGACAATCTGTGTTAATCCCCAAGATAATGTACATATTTGTATAGTGATGTAAACAACAATCCTCCATTCCATGAAGAGACCTGTAAAGCTCCCTCTGGTGGAGACAATGTGCAATATCTTCACATTGTATGATTCATTGACTCGATTGATGATGACCACATCCTTCCTGACTGGAGTCTGGCCATGCTTCCCTGCCAGTAGAATGCTACATTCCCTATTTATTGTGACAGTTAGCTATTAGTAACTTGTTTAATTCTTTAAATTATGTAAACGACCAACAATGACATTACCATTTACGGAGAGGGTGCAAAAATCTGTCAGGCACAAGGTTAGGAAAGTTGTAGACATGGGCAGAGCATTTTCTGAATGATCTATGCATCTTCCAGAGTACGAGGGATGCTGGGTGATTGAGTCCTGAAGGTTACACGGTGCCCTCTGAGAAGTACAAGGACTTCACCAAGGCCGGCACGGTTGTCTGGCTCTTGTCTACCTGTTCTTCCTCCACATCTTCACATCGGTTGTGATCTACCATGAGAAGGAGTGGCACTAGGAGGTCGGCACCATCACCGAGACCTGGCAAAAGGATGACAACTCAGAACAGGGAAGAACATCTCTCTCTCTGCTATGCTGTTGATGCCCCTGCTGCAGCCATCTTTTCAGCTGTTATCAACATTGTGGCTACTACTGCTACGCCAGGTTTGGGCCCACTATCTCACACCCTGCCGCACCACAACAGACATTCCGGCGCTTGTGATGAGGTCAGGCCAACAGAATTCATCAGGCAAGACAGTATGTTTATCTGACGATTAACTGATGGCATGTTAAAAATGCGTGATGGCAGCATACAGTTTCATACCTGGCAAGTCTGCCAAGGAATTGATGATACAAACAAATGTCAACGGCTTACATATTTAAAGATGTGATTCTTAAATTCTTTCATTATATAATCTGTGATCCCTGAAGTTTGGCACCACCTTGTGTGACTCAAGTGTGACAGACCATCTAACTATCTGATTATTTCATTATTCAAATCTGTCTTTTTCTACTCCAGGGAGAGTGGAGTCTGTATCCACCTTGTTGGTGTTAAATTGTATCTTGTGAATTCTTTCTTTCTTTCATTCTTTCTTTCTTCCTTTCTTTATTTAAATCAATGTTGATATCATTTTGTTATCTCTCTAGGGGTGAATTATGAGAAACTATCTCTTTATTCATTCATTTTTTGTTCAAGTCTATGATTAAGAACTCAATGTCTCTTCAGTATTGAGCAATCATTTAGGCTTCACGAGTAAAACACCACCCACTTGTTTAATGTTTATTCATTTAATTTTGAAAATCTGTCATTATGTATTCAGTGATCACGGGAGTTTTGAGCCTCCTTTGGGGAGACCGTTGTACAAGACCATCACGTCATCTAATACTACACTTACTACTTTAACTTTTAAACTAGGAAATTTAGTAATAATTCATCATTTAATTTACGTATTTAAAATACAGGTAATGTCATGGACCATAAGTCCCGTTTGGAGTCAGATTTTGGGAGTTGATGATGTAATATCCACTCATTACTTCATCATTTAGTTATGTAAATAGATCTTTACATCAGCGATAGGTTTAGGACTTTGGTGCCATCTCAGCAGTGTTAATATAAAAGGCCCACTAATTACTTTTCAGTTTAATTTTTTAAAAACATCATTATTCCAGTAAGAGATCAGTCTGACTACTCCATGTGGGATTTAAGTATGCACCACCATGTCATTTTTCAATCATTTTTCATTATATATTAATTATTACAATCGATGAAGATGTTGTTCTTCTTGACTGGAGTCGGGCCACACCTCCATGGGAGTTAATCATGTGGCATTACTTAATTATCTGAGTACTACTACCTTGACAATCACTGGAGTTTGGTTCCATCTTTTGAAAGTTAAATATGGAGGACTATCCAATTATTAACTTATTTGATTGCGTAAGTAATGACGGTGTCATCCGTCATTTGGCTGCTGTGGCATTGACACAGCAGGAGATCGGCACCAGAAGCAGTGTCCAGAGAATGGGAGACACTGCCTTATACAGTGATTACTCATTACGCAATAGTAGATTTTTAACAATCAAATGACTACACGATTAAAATAAAAAACTGTACTGTTGCGCCTCATCAGTTTCTGAGAGATTGCAACAGAACTGACCCATGAAGGACACAGTGACCACCTATTTTAAAAATGTAATAACTGAATAATCTCCTGATCAGGGAATCTCATCTAATGAACTCTGTCGGGCTGTTATCATGACACACCACCAACAATAAATAACTCTAAATAACCATATTAGAAAGCGGGGTACAGGACTTAATAGAGAACAGTCAATTGAGGAATCCAAAATGACTGAACGAAACAGAAGACACTGCTCAAAATCCTTAATCATGAGCCTAATGCAAATCTAAACAACTCTGAACACCATGGGATCAAGTTCCTCTAAAGGAAAGAGGATGCAGAGGAGTTAATTTTATTTTCTCTGAAGGTAAAGGGATTATCGTACAGGCAATTAATTGTATTGTTTCCGTTCTAGAAATTAGAAAACTGAAGCATATAAAACAGGTTTAAAATACTCATCATTGTACTTGAATGGCACAATGATGCTTTCGTTTTCATCCTTACGTCATTATAGGCAAGTTGTAGCTTGAGAGACTGGTAAATATGTAGAACTCAAAAGAAAGATCCCTGCTTTGTTTTTGTGAGAAACTCAGTGAGACTGTAAGATTAGTTCATCGGTGGGTATACTCCTTTAAGCATGTGGGAGGGGCACTAGAATGTGACAGGATGTTGGTTCATAAATGTTGCCTGGCAAACCTGTTGCATTCTGTCTCCTGGTGTCCTGGGCTAGAGAGCAGCTTCGAGAAAGTGTTATCATAGGACATTACAGTCTCCCAAGGTAACTATCTCATAAAACTTTTAATGACATTTTATTCGCCTAAACAAGACATAGCCAGACCTCTGGAGGTGTGCCTACAGCTTTTACTGGTTACCAAATTCAAGATTACCTAATCATCAGGGAACCTAGTCTGTGGAGAAACAGTTCAAAGTCTTCTGCTTATGAATACTCTCTCTCCTAAGAAGTCACACTATGGAAAAAAAAGACAAATAAGACTCACAATTATTCATCAAAAGGTGAGTTTGCCATTGATGTCTTCCATCAGGAAGGTGATAATCCATTTGTTAGAGTAGACTTTGTGATTACTGGATTTCAGTCCATCTCTTTTGAGGCAGCCGCCCAACATTAATTATGTGATATCTTCTAAAACCCTGCATCTGCAATGACAGTTCAGCATTTAAACATGTTAAATAACTGATGAACCTGGGAGTTACCCACAATCAGGTAGGAGTCAACAGAGAGTCAATTGTGTGGAGTACAGCAGACCATTTCATCCTCTGATTATGTTGTTGTACGATTATTAAAATAGGACATTAGATAATCCATGATCAGTGGATTGTGGTGACACGATGTGGGAGGCAATTATTATAGACCATCTTAATATCAATTATGTAGTTAAAATATTTAAATTTATCACGACAGCATCGTTCATGAGCCTGGGTTGGAGCCACCTTAGGGAAGTGGTGATTTTACATGAACTCATTATTTGCATATTTAATTATATAAAACAATGATTATATCGTCCATGACACCCGGAATCTGGTGCCACAGATCATCTAATTACACAATTAATGAATTTAAATTGACAATCTGTGTTAATCCCCAAGATAATGTAAATATTTGTATAGTTATGTAAACAACAATCCTCCATTCCATGAAGAGACCTGTAAAGCTCCCTCTTGTGGAGATAATGTGCAATATCTTCACATTGTATGATTCATTGACTCAACTGATGATGACCACATCCTTCCTGACTGGAGTCTGGCCATGCTTCCCTGCCAGTAGAATGCTACATTCCCTATTTATTGTGACAGTTAGCTATTAGTGACTTTTTTAATTCTTTAACTTATGTAAACGACAGACAGTGCCATCACCGATGATGGAGAGGGTGCAAAAATCTGTCAGGCACAAGGTTAGGAAAGTTGTAGACATGGGCAGAGCAATTTCTGAATGATCTATGCATCTTCCAGAGTACGAGGGATGCTGGGTGATTGAGTCCTGAAGGTTGCACGGTGCCCTCTGAGAAGTACAAGGACTTCACCAAGCGCGGCACGGTGGTTTGGCTCTTGACTACCTGTTCTTCCTCCACATCTTCACATCGGTTGTGATCTACCATGAGAAGAAGGAGTGGCACTAGGACGTCGGCACCATCACCGAGACCTGGCAAAAGGATGACGACTCAGAACAGGGAAGAACATCTCTCTCTCTCTCTCTGCTATGCTGGTGATGCCCCTGCTGCAGCCATCGTTTCAGCTGTTATCAACATTGTGGCTACTACTGCTACGCCAGGTTTGGGCCCACTATCTCACGTCCTGCCGCACCACAACAGACATTCCGGCGCTTGTGATGAGGTCAGGCCAACAGAATTCATCAGGCAAGACAGTATGTTTATCTGACGATTAACTGATGGCATGTTAAAAATGCGTGATGGCAGCATACAGTTTCATACCTGGCAAGTCTGCCCAGGAATTGATGATACAAACAAATGTCAACGGCTTACATATTTAACGATGTGATTCTTAAATTCTTTCATTATATAATCTGTGATCCCTGAAGTTTGGCTCCACCTTGTGTGACTCAAGTGTGACAGACCATCTAACTATCTAATTATTTCATTATTCAAATCTGTCTTTTTCTACTCCAGGGAGAGTGGAGTCTGTATCCACCTTGTTGGTGTTAAATTGTATCTTGTGAATTCTTTCTTTCTTTCTTTCATTCTTTCTTTCTTCCTTTCTTTATTTAAATCAATGTTGATATCATTTTGTTATCTCTCTAGGGGTGAATTATGAGAAACTATCTCTTTATTCATTCATTTTTTGTTCAAGTCTATGATTAAGAACTCAATGTCTCTTCAGTATTGAGCAATCATTTAGGCTTCACGAATAAAACACCACCCACTTGTTTAATGTTTATTCATTTAATTTTGAAAATCTGTCATTATGTATTCAGTGATCACGGGAGTTTTGAGACTCCTTTGGGGAGACCGTTGTACAAGACCATCACGTCATCTAATACTACACTTACTACTTTAACTGTTAAACTAGAAAATTAAGTAATAATTCATCATTTAATTTACGTATTTCAAATACAGGTAATGTCATGGACCATAAGTCCCGTTTGGAGTCAGATTTTGGGAGTTGATGATGTAATATCCTCTCATTACTTCATCATTTAGCTATGTAAATAGATCTTTACATCAGCGATAGGTTTAGGACTTTGGTGCCATCTCAGCAGTGTTAATATAAAAGGCCCACTAATTAATTTTCAATTTAATTTTTTAAAAACATCATTATTTCTTTAAGAGATCAGTCTGACTACTCCATGTTGGATTTAAGTATGCACCATCATGTCATTTTTCAATCATTTTTCATTATATATTAATTATTACAATCGATGAAGATGTTGTTCTTCTTGACTGGATTTGGGCCAAACATCCATGGGAGTTAATCACATGGCATTTTTTAATTATCTAAGTACTACTTCCTTGACAATCACTGGAGTTTGATTCCATCTTTTGAAAGTTAAATATGGAGGACTATCCAATTATTAACTTATTTGATTGCGTAAGTAATGACGGTGTCATCTGTCATTTGGCTGCTGTGGAATTGACACAGCAGGAGATTGCGTACCAGACACAGCCGGTACCAGACACAGTAGCCAGAGAATGGGAAACACTGCCTTATACAGTGATTACTAATTACACAATAGTAGATTTTCAACAATCGAATGATTACACGATTTAAAAAAAAAAAAAAAAAAAACTACTGTTTCACATCATCAGTTTCTGAGATGTTGCAACAGAACTGACCCATGAAGGACACAGTGACCACGGATTTTAAAAATGGAATTACTGAATAATCTCCTGATCAGGGAATCTCATCTAATGAACTCTGTCGGGCTGTTATCATGACACACCACCAACAATAAATAACTCTAAATAACCATATTAGAAAGCAGGGAACAGGACTTAATAGAGAACAGTCAATTGAGGAACCCAAAATGACTGAAAGAAACAGAAGACACTGCTCAAAATCCTTAATCATGAGCCTAATGCAAATCTAAACAACTCTGAGAAACCATGGGATCAAACTCCACTAAATGAAAGAGGATGCAGAGGAGTTAATTTTATTTTCCATGAAGGGAAAGGGATTATGGTACAGGCGATTAATTGTATTGTTTACGTTCTAGAAATTAGAAAAGTGAAGCATAGAAAACAGGTTTAAAATACTCATCATTGTACTTGAATGGCACAATGATGCTTTCGTTTCATGCTTATGTCAACTGAGACTCAGTTGTGTGGAGTATGGCAGACCATTTCATCTTCTGATTATATTGTTATTTGATTATTAAAATAGGGCATTAGATAATCCATGATCAGTGGATTGTGGTGATGTGATGTGGGAGGCAATTATTATAGACCATCTTAATGTCAATTATGTAGTTAAAATATTTAAATGAATCATGACAGCATCGTTCCTGAGGCTGGTTTGGAGCCACCTCAGGGAAGTGGATATTGTTACATGAACACATTACTTGATTATTCAATTATATAAAATAATGATTATATCGTCCATGACACCTGGAATTTGGTGCCACAGATCATCTAATTGCATAATTAATGTATTTAAATTGACAATTTGTGTGAATCCCCAAGGTAATGTAAATATTTTGGTAGTAATGTAAACAACAATCCACCATTCCATGAAGAGACCTGCAAAGCTCCCACTTGTGGAGTTAATGTGCAATATCATCACATTTTATGATTCATTTTTTCAATTGATGATGATGACATCCTTCTTTCCTGGATTCTGACCATGCTTCCCTGCAAGTAAAATGCTACATCACCTATTTATTTTGAGTTAGGTATTACTGACTTATTAAATTCTTTAAATTATGTAAACGACCGACAATGACATCACCGTTTTACGTTTAGGGTGCAAATATCTGTCAGGGACAAGGTTTGGTAAGACGTAGACATGGGCAGAGCATTTTCTGAATGATCTATGCATCTCCCAAAGTACAAGGGATCCTGGATGATTGAGTCCAGAAGGTTGCACGGTGCCAACCGAGAAGTACAAGGACTTCACCAAGGCCGGCATGGTGGTCTGGGTGTTGACTACCTGCTCTTCCTCCACATCTTCACATCAGTTGTGATCTACCATGAGGAGAAGGAGTGGCACTAGCAGATCGGCACCATCACAGAGACCTGGCAAAAGGATGACGACTCAGAACACGGAAGAACATCTCTCTCTCAGCTATGCTGGTGATGCCCCTGCTGCAGACATCTTTTCAGCTGTTATCAACATGGTGGCTACTACTGCTATGCCAGGATTTGGCCCATTATCTCACGTCCTGCCACACCACAACAGAGATTCAGGCGCTTGTGGTGATGTTAGGCCAACAGAATTCATCAGGCAAGACAGTATGATTATCTGATGATTAACTGATGGCATTTTAAAAATGCATGATGACAGCATACAATTTTATACCAGGCAAGTCTGCCCAGTAGTAGATGATGCAAAAAAGGTCAACATACTTAAACATATTTAAAGATGTAATTAATACATTTTTTCATTATATAATCTGTGATCCCTGAAGTTTGGTGCCACCTTGTGGTGACTTAAGTGTGAGAGACGATCTAAGTATCAGATTTTTTCATTATTCAAATCTGTCTTTTTCTACTACAGTAAGAGTGGAGTCTCGATCCACCTTGTTGGTGCTAAATTGTATCTTGTGAATTCTTTCTTTCTTTCTTCCCCCTTTTTTATTTAAATCAATGTTGATATCATTTTTTACCTCGCTAGTGGTGAATTATGAGAAAGTGTCTCTTTATTCATTCATTTTTTGTTCAAATCTATGATTAAGAACTCAATGTCTCTTCATTATTTAGCAATCATTTAGGTTTCACGCATAAAACACCATCCACTTTTTAAAGTGTATTCATTTAATTATGGAAATCTGTCACTATGTACTCCGTGATCACTGGAGGTTTGAGCCTCCTTAGGGGAGACCGTTGTACCAGACCATCATGTCATCTAATACTACACTTACTTCTTTAACTGTTAAACTAGGAAATTAAATAATAATTTATCCTTTCATTTACATATATAAAATATAAGCAATGTTATGAACCATAAGTCCTTTTGAAGTCAGATTTTGAAAGTTGATGATGTAATATCTTCTCATTACCATTTATCTATGTAAATAGATCTTTACATCAGCGATAGCATTAGGACTTTGTTGCCATCTTGTCAGTGTTAATATAAAAGACCCACTAAGTAGTTATCAATATAATTTTTTAAAAACATCATTATTCCAGGAAGAGATAAGTCTGACTACTCCATGTGGGATTTAAGTATGCACCACCATGTCATTTTTTCTATCTTTTTTCATTATATCTTAATTATTTAAATCGATGAAGATGTTGTTCTTCTCGACTGGAGTCATGCCATTACTCCATGGGGGTTAATCATGTGCCATTATAAAATTATATAAGTACTACTTCCTTGACAATCACTGGAGTTGTGTTCCATCTTATGAAAGTTAAGTATGGAGGACTATCAAATTATTAACTCATTTGATTGCGTAAATAATGATGGTGTCATCCGTCATTTGGCTTCTGTGGGATTGACACAGCAGGAGATCGGTACCAGAAGCCAATGCCCAGAGAATGAGGGAACACTGTCTTATACGGTGATTATTGATTATGTAATAGTAGATTTTTAACAATCGAATGATTACACGATTTAAAAAAAAACTGTACTGTTTCGCATCATCGGTTTCTGAGAGGTTGCAACAGAACTGACCCATGAAGGACACAGTGACCACCGATTTTAAAAATGAAATAACTGTATAATCTCCTGATCAGGGAATCTCATCTCGTGAACTATGTCGGGCTGATAACATGACACACCACCAACAATAAATCACTCTAAATAACGTTATTAGAAAGCGGGGTACAGGACTTAATAGAGAACAGTCATTTGAGGAATCCAAAATGACTGAAAGAAACAGAAGACACTGCTCAAAATCCTTAATCATCAGCCTAATGCAAATCTAAACAACTCTGAGAAACAATGGGATCAAGCTCTTCTAAAGGTAAGAGTATGAAGAGGAGTTTATTGTATTTCAATAAAGAGAAAAGGATAATGGGAGAGGCGATTAATTGTATTGTTTCCATTTTAGAATTTAGAAAATTGAAGCATAGAAAACAGGTTTAAAATACTCATCATTGTACTCGAATGGCACAATGATGCTTTCGTTTTCATACTTATGTCACTATAGGCAAGTTGTAGCTTGAGAGGGACTGCTAAATATGTAGAACTCAAAAAACAAAAAACAACGCCCTAATTCGGTTAAAATGAAAGATGAGATGATATATGAGTAAACGCCAACACAAACCAAAAACCATGCAAAAGCACGGGAAGAACATAAAAGTTTATAGATGTTTATTTCCCAACCCACCCCCCCCCCCCTTCCTTCCCTCATGTCCCAGGCAACAAAGGACAGGGACCAGAAAAGGGGTTAAAGTAATTTTAGAACGAACAAACCAGCCACCCAACTTATCCCTTCTTTTTTTAATGACAGCATTTGTTACGCCGCCACACCCCCCCCCCCCCCCCCTGGAAGTGTCCCCCCAGCTTCTACTGGTTACCAAATTCAAGATTACCTAATCATCAGAGAACATAGTCTGTGGAGAAACAGTACAAAGTCTTCCGTTTATGAATACTCTCTCTCCTAAGAAGTGAAACTATGGAACAAAAGACAAATAAGACTCACAATTATTCATCAAAAGGAGAGTTTCCCCCCCCTTTTTCCTCCTCCCAGAAAAAAATAAAAACATTTTTTAGCTTAGTTTTTAAAATTTTTTGGTTTCTCCCCCCTCTTCTCTCCCGCCCCCCCCCCAAAAATAAATATTTGCTACCAAAAAAACCCCCCACCAAACCCCAGGCCGGCTATTAAAAAATTTTTTCCCCCCCCCCCCCGATTAAAAAAGGGGTGAACCCGGGGGGTCCCCCCCAAACTTAGGAAGGCCACCGGGCCCCCACTGGGGGGGGTAGGCGGACCGTTTCATCCTCTGATTATATTGTTATTTGATTATTAAAGTAGGACATTAGATAATCCATGATAAGTGGATTGTGGGGATGCGATGTGGGAGGCAATTATTATAGACCATCTTAAAATCAATTACGTAGTTAAAATATTTAAATAAATCGCGACACCATCGTTCATGAGTCTGGTTTGGAGCCACCTCAGGGAAGCCGGATGATGTTACATGAACTCATTACTTGATTATTTAATTATATAAAACAATGATTATATCGTCCATGACACCTGGAATCTGATGCCACAGATCATCTAATTACATAATTAATGTACTTAAATTGACAATCTGTGTGAATCCCCAAGATAATGTAAATATTTTTATAGTTATGTAAACAACAATCCTCCATTCCATGAAGAGACCTGTAAAGCTCCCTCTTGTGGAGATAATGTGCAATATCTTCACATTTTATGATACATTGACTCAATTGATGATGATGACATCCTTCATGACTGGAGTCTGGCCATGCTTCCCTACCAGTACAATGCTACATCACCTATTTATTGTGACAGGTAGCTATTACTGACTTATTTAATTCTTTAAATTATGTAAACGACAGACAGTGCCATCACTGATTACTGATAGGGTGCAAATATCTGTCAGGGACAAGGTTAGGAAAGATGTAGACATGGGCAGAGCATTTTCTGCATGATCTATGCATCTCCCAGATTACGAGGGATGCTGGGTGATTGAGTCCAGAAGGTTGCACGGTGCCAACCGAGAAGTACAAGGACTTCACCAAGGCCGGCACGGTGGCCTGGGTGTTGACTACGTGCTCTTCCTCCACATCTTCACATCGGCTGTGATCTAACAAGAGAAGAAGGAGTGGCACTAGGAGGTCGGTACCATCACCGATTCCTGGCAAAAGGATGACAACTCAGAACACGGAAGAACATCTCTCAGCTATGCTGGTGATGCCCCAGCTACAGCCAACTTTTCAGCTGTTATCAACATTGTGGCTACAACTGCTACGCCAGGATTGGTCCCATTATCTCACATCCTGCCACACCACAACAGAGATTCAGGCGCTTGTGATGATGTTAGGCCAACAGAATTCATCAGTCAAGACAGTATGATTATCTGATGATTAACTGATGGCATTTTTAAAATGCGTGATGACAGCATACACATTTATACCTTGCAAGTCTGCCCAGGAATAGATGATGCAAAAAAGGTCAACGGCTTACATATTTAAAGATGTAATTGTTACATTTTTTTCATTATATAAATGGTGATCCCTGAAGTTTAATGCCACCTTGTGGTGACTTAAGTGTGAGAGATGATCTAAGTATCAGATTTTTTTCATTATTCAAATCTGTCTTTTTCTACTACAGGAAGAGTGGAGTCTGGATTCACCTTGTTGGTGTTAAATTGTATCTTGTGATTTTTTCTTTTTTCTTTCTTTCTTTCATTCTTCCTTTCTTTCTTCTTTCTTTCTTTCTTCCTCCTCTTTCTTCTTCTTCCCTCCTTTCTTTATTTAAATCAATGTTGATATCATTTTGTTATCTCTCTAGGGGTGAATTATGAGAAATTATCTCTTTATTCATTCATTTTTTGTTCAAATCTATGATTAAGAATTCAATGTGTCTTCAATATTGAGCTATCATGTAGGCTTCACGCATAAAACACCATCCACTTGTTTGATGTTTATTCATTTAATTATGAAAATCTGTCATTATGTATTCAGTGATCACCTGAGTTTTTAGCCTCCTTAGGGAAGACCGTTGTAGCAGAACGTCACATCATCTAATACTACAATTACTTTTTTAACTGTTAAACTAGGAAATTAAGTAATAATTCATCATTTAATTTACGTATTAAAAATACAGGTAATGTTATGGACCATAAGTCCCTTTTGGAGTCAGGTTTTGGGGGTCGATGATGTAATATCATCTCATTACTTCATCATTTAGCTATGTAAATATATCTTTACATCTGCGATAGGTTTAGGTCTTTGGTGCCATCTGGTCAGTGTTAGTATAAAGTCCCACTAATTAAGTATCAATTTTATTTTTTAAAATCATCATTATTCCAGGAAGAGATCAGTCTGACTACTCCATGTGGGATTTAAGTATGCACCACCATGTCATTATGCAATCATTTTTCATTATGTATTAATTATTTAAATCGATGAAGATGTTGTTCTTTTGACTAGAGTCTGGTCATTCCTCCATTGGAGTTAATCACATCGAATTATTTAATTATCTAATCACTACTTCCTTGACAATCGGGGGGAGTTTGGTTCCATTTTATAAAGTTAAGTATGGAGGACTATCCAATTATTAACTTATTTGATTGTGTAAGTAATGCTGGTTTCATCTGTCATTTGGCTGCTGAGGGATTGACACCGCAGGTCATCGGTACCAGAAAAAGTGCCCAGAGAATGGGGGGAGACAGCCTTGTACAGTGGTTATTGATTACGTAGTAGTAGATTTTTAACAATAGAATGATTAGATGATTTTAAAAAAAACTGTACTCTTTCGCATCATCAGTTTCTGAGAGGTTGCAACAGAACTGACCCATGAAGGACACAGTGACCACCGGTTTTAAAAATGGAATAACTGAATAATCTCCTGATCAGGGAATCTCATCTAATGAACTCTGTCGGGCGGATAACATGACACACCACCAACAATACCTCTCGTTGGGGGCGCTTCTTGGTCCTTGCCTCTCCTCTCCCTTGCTCTACCTCTGACTGGCGCTCTTCTAGGTTATGGGTTTTTGTTTTCTAGGGGTTGGGCGTTTTTTTTTCCTTTTGTTTGTTGGCTGCGTTTCTCTCTGTCTCCCCTTTCGTTTTCATGCTTATGCCACTATAGGCATGTTGCATCTTGAGAGACTGGTAAATATGTAGAAGTCAAAAGAAAGAGCCCTGCTTTGTTTTTGTGAGAAAGTCGGTCAGAATGTAAGGTTTGTTCATCGGTGGGTTTGCGCCTTTTAGCATGTGGGAGGGGCACTAGAATGTGACAGAACTTTGGTTGGTAAACGTTGCCTGGCAACCCTTCTTGCATTCTGTATCCTGGTATCATGGGCCAAGCAGCAGAGGGCAGCTATTAGAAATTGTTTTCATGTGACATTGCAATCTCCCAAGATAACTATCCCCTATAATTTAATGACAACATGTGATTCGCCTAACCAAATCACAACCACACCTCTGGAAGTTTTCCTACAGCTTTTAATGTTTACCTCATTCAAGATAACCTAATTATCAGACAACATAATCTGTGGAGAGACAGTGCAGAGGCTTCCGTTTATGAATGCTCTCTCTCCTAAGAAGTAAAACTATGGAACAAAAGATAAATAAGACTCACAATTATTCACCAAAAGGTGAGTTTTCCATTGTTTACTTCCTTGAGGAAGGTGACAATCCATTTGTTAGAGAAGAAATAGAGATTATTTTATTTCAGCCAATCAGTTTTGTGGAAGCCACCCAACATTAAATATTTGATATCTTCTAAAAAACCCTGCATACGCAATGTCATGTCAGCATTTACACATTTTACTACTAAACTCTGTGATCACATAAGGGATGAACTAGGGAGTTTCCCACAATAGTGTGTGAGTCTAGTGAGAAGAAAATTGTGTGGAGTAGGCAGAGCATTTCATCCTCAGATCGTGTTATTAATTAATTATTAAAATAGGGCTAAAGATAATCCATTATCAGTGGATAGTGCGGACGCGAGGTGGGAGGCAAGGTTATTTAGATCATCTACATCAATTACGTAGGTAAAATATTTAAATCAATCAGGACACCATCGTCATGGGGTTTGGAGCCACGTTAGTGAAGTGGATGATGTTACATCAACTCTTTACTTGATTATTTAGTTAGGTGAAACAATGATTATATCATCCATGACACCTGGAGTATGGTGACACAGATAATCTCATTACATAATTAATTTATTTAAACTGACAGTTCTTGTTTAGACCCAAGATAATGTAAAGATTTGTATAATTATGTAAATCTACAATCCTCTATTCCATGAAGAGTCTTGTAATGCTCCCTCTTGGGGAGCTCATATGCAATATCATCACATTTTATGATTAATTGTCTCAATTGATGATGATGACATCCTTCATGACTGGTGTCTGGCCATTCTGACTTGCCAGTAACATGCTACATTACCTATTTATTGTGACCAGTAAGCTATTACTGACTTTTTAATTATTTAAATTATTTAATCGATGGACAATGACATCACTGATTCTGATTAGGGTGCAAATATCTGTCAGAGAGGAGGATAGGAATGTTGTAGACATTTGCACAGCAGTTTCTGCATGATCTATGTTTCACCCAGAGTAATAGGGATGCTGGGTGATTGGGTCCAGAACATTCCACGGTACCCCCCCAAGAAGTACAAGGACTTCACCAAGGCAGGTAGAGTTGCCTGGGTGTTTGACTCCCTGCTCTTCCTCCACATCTCCAAATTGGCTGTAATCTAACAATGAGAAGAAATAGTGGCACAAGGAGGTTGGCACCATCACCGGGTCCTGGGAGAAATGATGACAACCCAGAGCACAGAAGAACTTATCTCTGTCAGCTCTGCTGGTGATGCCCCTGTTGCAGCCATCTTTTCAGCTGATGTCAACATTTTAGCTATTACTGCTACACCAGGTATGGGCCCATGATGTCAGGTCCCGCCGCACCACAACTGAGATTCAGGTGCTGGTGATGATGTCAGTCCAGCAGAGTTCATCAGGAAAGGACATTATGATTATATGATTATTGACTTATGGAATTTTAAAAATCCACGATGGCAGCGTACACATTTATACCTTGCAAGTCTGCCTAGGTATTGATGATACAAAAAAGGTCAACAGCTTACATATTTAAAAATGTAATTCTTCATTTGTTTCATTATATAAACGGTGAACCCTGAAGTTTGGCACCACCTTGTGGTCATTCCATTGTGCCAGACTATCTAAATATCTGATTTTTTCATTTCTCAAATCTTTCTCAAATTTTTCTACTCCAGGAAGAGTGGAGTCTGGATCCACCTTGTTGGTGTTAATTGTCTCTTGTGATTTCATTTATTTATTTATTTATTTATTTCATTCCCTTTCTTCTTCTCTTCCCTTCTTTCTTTATTTAAATCAATGGTGATATCATTTTGTTATCTCTCTAGGGTTGCATTATGAGAAATTATCTCACTATTCATTTATTTTTTTGTTCAAATCTATGATAAAAACTCAACGATCTCTTCAGTATTGAGCAATCCATGTGAGGTTCACATATAAAACACCATCCACTTGTTTCATTTTTGTTCATTTAATTATGAAAATCTGTCATTATTTATTCAGTAATCACCTGAGTTTTTAGCCTCCTTAGGGGAGACCGTCGTGCCAGAACTGTCACATCATCTAATACTACAATTACTTTTTTAACTGTAAAACTAGGAAATTAAATAATAATAATTCATCATTTAATTAACTTATTAAAAATACAGGTAATGTTATGGACCATAAGTCCCTTTTGGAGTCAGATTTTGGGAGTTGATGATGTAACATAATATAATAACTTGAACATTTAGCTACTGAAATAGATCATTACATCAGCCATAGGTTTACATCTTTGGTGCCATCTTGTCAGAGTTAGTATAAAGTGCCAACTAACTAAGTATCAATTTAAGTTTTTAAAATCAATCAATATTCCAGGAGGAGAACGGTCTGACTTCTGCATGTGGGATTTAAGTATGCACCACCATGTCATTATGCAATCATTTTTCATTACATATTAATTATTTAAGTCGATAAAGATGTTGTTCTTTCATGACTAGAGTCTGGCCATTCCTCCATGGGAGTTAATCCCGTGGCATTATTTAATTATGTAATCACTACTTCTTTGACAATCGGGGGAGTTTGGTTTCATCTTATGAAAGTTAAGCATGCAGGACTATCCAATTATTAACTTATTTCACTACGTGAGTAATGCTTGTTTCATCCATCATGTTTTGGCTGCTGAGGGATTGACAACGCAGGTCATTGGTCCCAGAAAAAGTGCCCAGAGAATGGGGGAGACAGCCTTGTACGTGATTACTAATTACGTAATAATAGATTTTTAATGATAAAATGATTAAACATGATTTTAAATAAAGCTGTACTATTTCGCATCATCAGTTTCTGAGAGGTTGCGACAGAACTGACCCATGAAGGACACAGTCACCAACGGTTTTAAAAATGGAATAACTGAATAATCTCCTGATCAGGGAATCTCATCTAATGAACTCTGTCGGGCGGATACATGACACACCACCAACAATTTCGTTTTCATACTTATGCCACTATAGGCATGTTGCATCTTGAGAGACTGGTAAATATGTAGAAGTCCAAAGAAAGAGCCCTGCTTTGTTTTTGTGAGAAAGTCAGTCAGAATGTAAGGTTTGTTCATCGGTGGGTTTGCTCCTTTTAGCATGTGGGAGGGGCAATAGAATGTGACAGAACTTTGGATTGTAAACGTTGCCTGGCAACCCTTCTTGCATTCTGTATCCTGGTATCATGGGCCAAGCAGCAGAGGGCAGCTACTAGAAATTGTTTTCATGTGACATTGCAATCTCCCAAGATAACTATCCCCTATAATTTAATGACAACATGTGATTCGCCTAACCAAATCATAACCTAATCTCTGGAAGTTTTCCTACAGCTTTTAATGTTTACCTCATTCAAGATAACCTAATTATCAGACAACATAATCTGTGGAGAGACAGTGCAGAGGCTTCTGTTTATGAATGCTCTCTCTTCTAAGAAGTAAAACTATGGAACAAAAGATAATAAGACTCATAATTATTCACCAAAAGGTGAGTTTTCCATTGTTTACTTCTTTGAGGAAGGTGACAATCCATTTGTTAGAGAAGACATAGAGATTATTTTATTCTAGCCAATCAGTTTTGTGGAAGCCATCCAACATTAAATATTTGATATCTTCTAAAAACCCTGCATATGCAATGTCATGTCCGCATTTACACATTTTACTACTAAACTCTGTGATCACATAAGGGATGAACTTGGGACTTTCACACAATAGTGTGTGAGTCTAGTGAGAAGAAAATTGTGTCAAGTGCGGCAGAGCATTTCATCCTCAGATCGTGTTATAAATTAATTATTAAAATAGGGCTAAAGATAATCCATTATCAGTGGATAATGCTTCCACGAGGTGGGGAGTCAAGGTTTTTAGATCATCTACATATTATGTAAGTAAAATATTTAAATCAATCAGGACAGCATGGTTTGGAGCCATGTTAATGAAGTGGATGATGTTACATCAACTCTTTATTTGATTATTTAGTTAGGTGAAACAATGATTATATCATCCATGACATCTGGAGTATGGTGACACAGATAATCTCATTACATAATTAAATTATTTAAACTGACAGTTCTTGTTTAGACCCAAGATAATGTGAAGATTTGTATAATTATGTAAATCTATAATCTCTATTCCATGAAGAGTCTTGTAATGCTCCCTCTTGGGGAGCTCATATGCAATATCATCACATTTTATGATTAATTGTTTCAATTGATGATGATGACATCCTTCATGACTGGTGTCTGGTCATTCTGACTTGCCAGTAACATGCTACATTACCTTTTTATGTGACCATAAGCTATTACTGACTTTTTAATTATTTAAATTATTTAATCGATGGACAATGACATCATCGATTCTGATTAAGTTGCAAATATCTGTCAGAGAGGAGGATAGGAATGTTGTAGACATTTTCACAGCAGTTTCTGCATGATCTATGCTTCACCCAGAGTAATAGGGATGCTGGATGATTGGGTCCAGAACATTCCATGGTACCCCCCAAGAAGTACAAGGACTTCACCAAGGCAGGTAGGGTTGTCTGGGTGTTTGACTCCCTGCTCTTCCTCCACATCTCCAAATTGGTTGTAATCTACAATGAGAAGAAATAGTGGCACAAGGAGGTTGGCTCCATCACCGGGACCTCGGAGAAATGATGACGACCCAGAGCACAGAAGAACTTATCTCTGTCAGCTCTGGCGGTGATGCCCCTGTTGCAGCCATCTTTTGAGCTGATGTCAACATTTTAGCTATTACTGCTACACCAGGTATGGGCCCATGATGTCAGGTCCCGCCGCACCACAACTGAGATTCAGGTGCTGGTGATGATGTCAGTCCAGCAGAGTTCATCAGGAAAGGAATTATGATTATATGATTATTGACTTATGGAATTTTAAAAATCCACGATGGCAGCGTACAATATCATGTGTGGTGCCATGTCTGCCTAGGTATTGATGATACAAAAAAAAATTCACCACTTACATATTTAAAAATGTAATTCTTCAATTGTTTCATTATATAAACTGTGAACCCTGAAGTTTGGCACCACCTTGTGTCATTCCATTGTGCCAGACTATCTAAATATCTGATTATTTCATTTCTCAAATCTTTCTCAAATTTTTCTACTCCAGGAAGAGTGGAGTCTGGATCCACCTTGTTGGTGTTAATTGTCTTCTGTGATTTCATTTATTTATTTATTTATTTATTTATTTATTTAAATCAATGGTGATATTTTGTTATCTCTCTATGGTTGCATTATGAGAAATTATCTCACTATTCATTTATTTTTTTGTTCAAATCTATGATAAAAAACTCAACGATCTCTTCAGTTTTGAGCAATCTCATGCGAGTCACATACAAAACACCATCCACTTGTTTCATTTTTGTTCATTTAATTATGAAAATCTGTCATTATTTATTCAGTAATCAGTGGAGTTTTGAGCCTCCTTATGGGAGTCAGTCATGCCAAACTGTCACAACATCTAATACTACACTTACTTATTTAACTGCAAAATTAGGAAATTAAATAATAATAATTCATTATTTAATTAACTTATTTAAAATAAGGTGATGTTATGGACCATAAGTCCCTTTAAAATTCAGATTTTGGGAGTTGATGATGTAACATAATATAATAACTTGAATATTTAGCTACTGAAATAGATCATTACATCAGCCATACGTTCACAAGTTTGGTGCCATCTTGTCAGAGTTAGTATAAAGTGCCAACTAACTAATTATCAATTTAAGTTTTTAGAGTAAATCAATATTCCAGGAGGAGAACGGTCTAACTTCTGCATGTGGGATTTAAGTATGCACCACCATGTCTTTAATCAATTATTTTTCATTACATATTAATTATTTAAGTCGATAAAGATGTTGTCTTTCATGATTTGACTCTGGCCATTCTTCCTTGGGAGTTAATCCTGTGGCATTATTTAATTATGTAAATATTACCTCTTTGACAATCACTGGAGTTTGGTTCGATCTTATGAAAGTGAAGCATGCAGGACTATTCAATTATTTCCTTATTTCACTACGTGACTAATGATTTTGTCATCCATTATGGTTTTGGCTGCTGTGCGATTGACAAAGAAAGAGATTGGTCCCAGACACAGTGCCCAGAGAATGAGGGACACTGGGTGATTACTAATTATGTAATAATAGATTTTTAATGATCAAATGATTAAACAATATTTTAAATAAAGCTGTATTATTTCTGCATCATCAGTTTCTGAGACTTTGTGACAAAACTGACCCATGAAGGACACAGTCAACAACGATTTTACAAATTGAATAATTTAACAATCTCAGGATCAGAGAATCTTATCTAAAGACCTCTGTCAGGCTGATAGACTGACACAACACCAACTCGAAATTACTCTACATAATCATATTAGAAATATGATACAAGTCTCAATAGAGAATTATCAATTGAGAAATCAAAAGTAACTGAAAGAAACATAAGACAGTGCTCAACAGGCTTAGTCATCAGCCAAATGCAAATCAAAACAACTCTGATAAACCATGTGATCAAGCTGCTCTTAAAATATTAGAATAATGAGAATTTATGTTTTTTTTTCAGTAAATAGAAAAGGTTTATGGTAGAGGCAATGAATGGCACTGTTTCTATTCTGCAAATGAGAAAATTAAAGCATAGAAAATAGGTTCAAACTCATCAATGTACTTGATTTGCCTAATGATGCTTTCGTTTTCATGCTTAAATCACTATAGTCATGATATAGCTTGAGAGACTGGTAAATAGGTATAACTCAGAAAAAGAGTCCTGCTTGGATTTTGAGAAAATCAGTGAGGTTGTAAGGTTAGTCCATCTGTGGGTATGCTATTTTAGCATGTGGGAGGTGCACTAGAATGTGACAGAATGTTGGTTCATGAATACTGTTTGGCAACCCTGCTTGCATTCTGTATCCTGCTATCATGGGCCAAAGACCACAGAGCAGCTGTGATCAAGTATTATCAAGAGACATTACAATCTCCCAAGACAACTATCTCCTATAATGTTAAACACAGCATATGATTCAGCCTCACCAAGTCACAACCAAGTCTCTGGAAGTTTGCCTACAGCTTTTACAGGTTACCAAATTCAAGATTACCTAATATCAGAGAACATAATCTGTGGAGAAACAGTTCAAAGACTTCTGTTTATGAATGCTCTCTCTCTCTCTCCTAAGAAGTAAAACTATGGATTAAAAGATAATAAGACTCACAATTATTCATCAAAAGTTGAGTTTTCCATTGTTTACTTCCTTCAGGAAAGGCGGTAATCCATTTGTTAGAGTAGACTGAGGGATAATTGGATTGTAGTCCATCTGTTTTGATGCAACTGTCCACCATTATATATGTGATATCTTCTAAAACCCTGCATATACAATGACATTTCCACATTTACTCATTTTACTACTATACTCTGTGATCACATAAGGGATGGTCCGGGAACTTTCACTCAACAGTGTGGGAGTCAAGTGAGAAAAAAAATTGTGTCGAGTATAGCAGAACATTTCATCCTCTGATCTTGTCATAATTTAATTATTAAAATAGGACTATAGATAATCCATGATCAATGGATTATGGTTCCACGATGTAGAAGGCAATTATGATAGACCATCTTAATATCAATTATGTAGTTAAAATATTTAAATTAATCACGACAGCATCGTTCATGAGCCTGGTTTGGAGCCACCTTAGGGAAGTGGATGATGTTACATGTACTCATTATTTGATTATTTAATTATATAAAACAATTATTATATCGTCCATGACACCTGGAATCTGGTGCCACAGATCATCTAATTACATAATTAATGTACTTAAATTGACAATCTGTGTGAATCCCCAAGATAATGTAAATATTTGTATTGTTATGTAAACAACAATCCTCCATTCCATGAAGAGACTTGTGAAGCTCCCTCTTGTGGAGTTAATGTGCAATATCATCACATTTTTTGATTCAATGACTCAAGTGATGATGATGACATCCTTTATGACTGGAGTCTGTCCATTCTGACTTGCCAGTAAAATGCTACATCACCTCTTTATTGTGACCGTTAGCTATTACTTACTTTTTAATTATTGAAATTATTTAAACGATGGACAATGACATCACCACTTACGATTAGGGTACAAATATCTGTCAGGGACAAGGTTTGGAAGGTTGTAGATATGGACAAGCAATTGCTGAATGATCTGTGCTTCACCCAGGGTAATAGGGATGCTGGATAATTAAGTCCAGAAGATTTCAGGGTGCCCTCCTAGAAGTACAAGGACTTCACAAAGGCAGGCCTGATGGTCTTGGTGTTTGACTCCCTGATTTTACTCCACATCTTCATAATTGGTTGTGATCTATGAATAAAAGAAGTATTGGCACCAGGATGTCGGCACCATAACTGAGACCTGGCAAAAGGATGATGACCCAGAACACAAAAGGAATGCTCTCTTTCAGCTCTGCTTATGATGCGCCTGTTGCAGTCATCTTTGTCAGGTGATATCACTATTTTAGCTACTACTGCAATGCCAGGTATGGGCCCACCACAACAGCGATTCAGGCTCTGGTGATGATGTCAGGGCAGCAGAGTTCATCAGGCAAGACAGTTTGATTATCTGATTATTAACTCATGGATTTTTAAAAGTCAGCGATGACAGCACAATTTATCGTTCTAGTATGACTGCCCAGGAATTGATGATATAAAAAAAGTTCAACTGCTTTCATATTCAAAGATGTAATTATTACATTGTTTCAATATATAATCTGTGAACCCTAAAGTTTGGTGCCACCTTGTGTGAGTCGAATGTGACAGTCGATGTAACTATCTGAATAGTTCATTACTCGAGTCTTGCTTTTTCTACTCCAGGGAAGAGTGGAGTCTGGATCCTCCTTGTTGGTTTTAATTGTCTCCCTGTGATTTCATGATTGAGTTATTGATAATTGATAATTCTCTATTCAGACCTGAGGAATAAAAAATGACTGAAGAAACATAAGACAGTGCTCAAATCCTTTGTCATCAGCCAAATGCAAATCAAAACAACTCTGAAAAACATGAGATCAAGCTGCTCTAAAGGTAAGAGAATGTAGAGAAGTTTATTTTATTTTCAATAAATAGGAAAGGATTATGGTAGAGGTGATTATTGTAATGGTACTGTTTCCTTTCTGGAAATGAGAAAATTGAAGCATACAAAATAGGCTTAAATACACATCAATGTACTTGAATGGCATAATGGTGCTTTTGTTTCCAAGTTTTTATCACTATAGGCATGTTGTAGCTTGAGAGACTGGTAAATATGTCTAACTCAATAAATAAATAAATAAATAAATAAAATAAGAGAGAAAGGGGTGAAAGAAAGAAAGAAAGAAAAAGAGCCCTGCTTTATTTTTGTGAGAAAATCAGTGAGGCTGTAAGGTTAGTCCATTGGAGGGTATGCTAATTTTAGCATGTGGGAAGTGTAGTGACATAGTCCTTCTGTGGCACTGTCCTCGCCCATTGGGAAGTTTGGTTATAGAATGAGCAAGTAGGACATTTCCTTACTATTTCCTTGGCTTGTTCCCAAGTGATAGAAAAAATCCCTTTTAAACCTTTGCTGTTCACTGGATGAGTCCTCTTTCTGATAGTATCTTGTAACTGTATAAACAATGAAGTTAATTCTGTATTGTCAGGAATAAATTCTGCAGTCTCAATGTGAAAACGACACTCTCTGCATATTGAGAGTCAGTAACTATATTGAGAGGTTCTTTAAATCCATAAGTACCTGAGATGGCATACACTTCTGCATTTTGTACAGAATTGTAAGGGCTTTGAACCACTTTGCTATTTTTTCCTGATTTATTATATCAGGCCTTACCCAATTTTTTGCATTAGTGTAGAATGTATGAAATCCAGAAATAGGTGCTTTCGTACAATGCGTGGAAGGATCCACATAGTTTTCTTTATCAATTTGATTCTCTCAGTTTTGAGATAGTTGTTGCTAATAGTTCCCTATAAAAATTACTGCTATCTCTCTGCCAATATTCGTTATCTTTCCATAAGGAGGACCATTTCCTCATTAGTTAAAGGTACTATAATTTCTGCTGGGTCCCTTCCTATTAGCTGATGAAGTCTTAATTTATCTTTTATAATCAAGTCAGAGATCTTTCTATATGTGTTTTTAGTTTTTTATTCTCTTTATGTGGTAGGAATATCCATTCTAATATGATATCTTCTCTCTGCAACAAAATCCCTGAAGGATATTCTCTAGATGGTAATATAACCAGAATACAGTCTAGGTTTGGATCCACACGGTCCACATGTGCTTCTAGTATCCTCTTTTCTACCCATTCTAATTCCTTTTCAGCTTTAGCTGATAGTATTCTTGGACTATTCAAGTCCTTATCTACTTTTAGGGACATTTTCAGGTTTTTCAAATCTTGCCCTTCTACTCCAATAATTGTTTGCAGTTGAGAAATCTCTCTTAGTAAATTTTGAAGATCATTAAGAGTCTTGTAGTGATCTCTTCTGATATGTACTTTTTTATGGTCTAATTTTCTGTAGACCTGTTTTATATCCTAAGTAGTTGATAGACTCTCCTTTTTGTGTTTTTTTCAGGTGCAATTTGTAATCCCCAGCCAGGTAAATATTCCTTTACTTTCTCAAACATTTTTCATAATATTTATCCTTTAGAGTCATCTAACAATATATTACCCATGTAATGATAGATTATGGAAGGCAAAGGACACAGTTGACAAGACCAAATGGCATCCCACAGACTGGGAAAATATTTTCACCAATCCTACATCTGACATATATATATATATATATATATATATATATATATATATATTGTATGTATATTATAATATATATATATATATAATTTATATATATACATATATATGTATATTATAATATATATATATTTTTATATTATAAAATAAGCAAGAAAACAGTCATCAAAACACCAAATAATCCTATTAAAAAACAGGGTACAGAACTGAAAAGGATTTTAAAAGAAGAATTCAAAAAGGATGAAAGACACAAAAGAAACTGATCAACATCCTTAGCTATCAGGGAAATGCAAATCAAGAGAACTTTGAGATACCATCTTACTCCAGCTAGAATGGCTAAAATTAAGAACACTAATGATAACTTATTGCAGGTGAGGATGTGTAGAAAGAGGAACATTCTTGCTCTGCTGTTCAGAGTGCAAACTTGCACAGCCATGTTGGAGGTCAGTGTGGCAGTTCCTCAGGACATTGGGAATCAGTCTACCAAACAACCTGGTGATCCCCCTCTTTGTCATATAACCGAAGAATACACATCCATGCAACTAAGACATGTGCTCAGCTGTGTTCATGGCTGTATTACTTGTAATACTAAGAACCTTGACTCAATCTAGTTGCTGATCAACTGAGAAATGGATAAAGAAGATATGATGGCACATCACCTGCAGCACATTTCTCTGCTCGGCCCCCCAGTGGAAACACTCTAGGTATTCACAGAGATGGCTAGAATGGAGGGAAAGTTTCATCATCACAGTCACAGCCTCTTTTCCTTGACTTTCGGGATGATGCGCCACTGGTTGGGTCTCTCTGACAACATCTGGAAAGCAGACACCATCCTATGTTCAAGCACACACGTTCCAGAAGTTATGATGGGAATCCAGAAAATCAAGCACCTTTAATTTGCAATTCCTGTTGGTCAAACAAGAAGGGGCTTCAAATGGCAGGACTACCAATGTATAATCGGCTTTCACCTCACACATCCACTTCCCTTGAATGCATCCTGGAAATCAAGACTCAAAAGTTCCCTTTCTAGGGGCTGGCTACAGAGGCTGAGTTAGACTCATTGCGTGTTGACTACATCTCCTAGCAGTGTGCTCCATGCACCACAGTCTCTTTTTATTTATTCACTTCTCTGAGAAAGCTCTGATTCAACTTGATCCACATTCTGAACTCTGTAGTCACTTCTCTCCATCCACACTCTTCCCCTCCATGTCACATTTTCTTAGTCACCTAGGTTGATCCTTCTGCTGAATCACCAAAACAAGGCTACCCAGCACAGCCTTCAAGATCTCCAGGTCAGGAAACTTCATCAGGTCTCCCAAGGGAAGGCACCTGAAAGGCCCGGGTGCCACCATAGCACTCAGGATCTTTGTTTGTTTCCCCATAAAGGCATCTTTGAATAGCGGTGGGAAGAGCTCCATGGGTAGCTTATTCAGAGCAGAGATAGCCAAGGCTTCATTTTTGAGCAGACTACTTCTTGCCAGCATCTGGAGTGTCAATGGCGAACTCATCTTGACCTTCACACAGACAGGTGCTATGGTAATATTCAGAGGAATTAACCCTTCCAGACAAGTCAATTTTAGAATGTCTCTTTGTCCCTTCATGGCATAAACCCTGTCGGGCTTTGGTCACTACTCTAGAAATGTTGGAAACTCCGTATTTCCTATTACACACTGTCTGACTTTCTCATAGCCATAGTCCCTTCAAAGACCTCATGCTCATGGACATGAGCCACGATGGCAACAAATCTCCCCATTATTCTGCTAATCAAAAAGACTGCTCCCCAGAATACTACAGCCCTGGGCAATGAGAGAGTGGAAAAGTAAACAAGAGCTAGACTCTTTTGTGGGAAATCATCTTCAAATGTCTTTCTTGCCCTCAAGATCAAAGTTAAAAATCCCACAGCCAAGTTTACTTTGCATTCAATCAGTGGAGGTTGTTGGGAGAATATGTGAAATGGAGACAGTCACTGTCATTTCTAATATTTTAGACCTGCAGCCAAGATGAGCCCCAGACCACTCTTTAGGAGTTTGAGTACTGACAATTTGTCAACATGATTCTTCGCTGAGACTCATGGCCATCTGTGGGCTTCTACAGAATTTTCTTCATCTTCAGTTAACAAGTCCATAATCACATTGAATTAAATCATTTTAAGCCAGATTGGAGTTGTTGGTCGGTACTTGCTCAGTGTGTCTTAACCCCTGAATATCGCAACCTCATCATTCTCTTAGATGGCACAGCAGGTTAGCACCTGTGCTCCATGTACCACTGTCTCTTTTCATTTATTCACTTCTCTAAGACAGCTCTGATTCAACTAGACCCACATTCTGAACTCTGTAGTCACTTCTCTCCATCCACACTCTTCCCTTCCATGTCACACTTTCTGACTTACCTAGGTCAATCCTTCTGCAAAATCAACAAATCTCATAACACTCTCATAACATTAAGCTTCATGTGGAGGTCTAGGCTAACCGGGGATAAATGAGATTTTCAGCTTCAAATAGCAAAACCAAACATAATAACAAAGCCAAGGTTACTAAGATGGCCCAAGGGACTGGAGATCCTTAGTAAGGTTGTATGTCCTCATGGGCTTGAATGGCTTACCTGATCAGCACATACATAACAGGTGTTCCAATCCCAGCAGTTGTGTAAGTGACTTGAGGATCCAAACAACTCTGTTTACCCTGGCCAGGATAACCCTTATATGCCCATATCCCCTTACATCTTCCATTCATATCCCCACCTGCAGCCATATTCTGCCATCTGATTGGATAATTGAGCATATCACCACCCAATCATACTTGAGCTTTCACAGCTGTTGCTTATTTGAATCAGAAGTGGGAAAGGGGAGGGGGGCCCAGATTGTACCAAAGACTCAGGTTAACTCTAACACTAGTCCATGCACAGGCATTGGTGACTCACACCTTTAGTCCCGGCACATGGGGCACAGAGGCAGGCAGATTTCTGTGAGTTCAAGAGAAGCCTATTCTACAGATTGAATTCCAGTACAGCCTGCAATGCAGTACACAGAAACCGCATCTTGAAAAACCAAAAATTAACAAAACAAACAAGCAAACAAAGCTTCTCCCCCAATTTTCAATTCTGGGATTTACTCTCATGATGACATGTAGACAGTTGTAAGATTTCCATATTAATTGGATCAATGAAGCTCAGCCCTATCTAAACTCTTTTTTTCATTCTGAGCTGACATGGAAATCTCATTAATCCTCCTACCTGAGCTTAGTGCTATAGGTTGTATGTGACCAGTTTGATTGGATCTCCCATCAGGAAACAGATTGAACTGAGTCTATGGTAACAGTAAAAACCCATTCTCCATGTCATCTCAAACTCTAAGCATCTGTCTCTGTATTGTTAAATAATTAGCTTTATAGTCTTTAATCAGCTTTCCATTTTATGTAACCATTGCCATGACCACTGGAATCTAACCAGGGCTTCAGTAACCTTCCAATCTTAGTGGAAGAATAACGAAACAAGACATGTTCGTGTTAATTACGTCTACTTCCAGGACAGAGATTGAACTGAGTTTGATCGTTTTGAAAAATTACAAAATCAATTGTATTTTTTTGAGACAGTGTTTGTCAGTGGTCACACCCTACATTCCTGGTACTAGCTCTAAGACCGTGCTATGCTACCCTACAACTCACAGAGATCTGACTTCCTCTAACTCCCATGTGCTGCCAATAATGTTGAGTGCAGCAAGATACATAGCAGATCCAGAGAAAGCCAAGCCACTACCTCTTACCTTTATGTCAGGAAGAAAGCGCTATTCCTGTCTCCACAAACTCTCACCAAGTTCAGACACCTTCCTCTCCTTGGAGGGGCTGGAGAATTCTGAGACTGACTCCTCAATCCCCTGCTTCTACCTTTTAAACCTCTCTAGGGCTGGGATAAAATGTGTGAACTCTGTGAGCTCCAGACAATATTCAGGTCATAACTTGAAAACCTGTACTCCACAAACCTTGAGAATGCAAAGGAAATGAACAAATTTCTTGAAAATTATCATCAAAATAAAATCAATAACAGACAAACAACTTAAATAGACCTATAAACCCCTAACGAAGTAGAAGCAGTCATCAAAAGCCTTCCACCACACACACACACACACACACACAGAGAGAGAGAGAGAGAGAGAGAGACAGACAGACAGACAGACAGACAGACAGACAGACAGACAGACACACAAAAAAGACCAGGGCCAGAAGGCTTCAGTCCAGAATTCTACTGGAAAATCAAGGAAGATCTAAATTTAGTACTCCCAAATTGTTCCACATAATAGAAACAGAAAGTTCATTTCCAAACACTTTTTTTTTTTTGGAGGCCACAATCACCTTGGTATTCAGGCCACACAAAGACACAACTCGGAATAAAAACTACAGCCCAATATCCCTAATTAATATTGATGCAAAAATAAAAATTAAATACTGGCAAACCGAATCCAAGCATACATCACAGAAATCACCCACCATGACCAAGTAGGCTTCATCACTGGTATGCAGGGGTTGTTTAACATTCTAAAATATATCAAGGTGATCCACCTTACAAAAAAACTGAAAAAGATAACCACCCGATAATCTCCTTAGATTCTGAAAAAGCCTTCAGCAAAAATCAACACCCTTTCACGAAAAAGGCCTTGGAGCGATCAGGGGTAACAGGAACATATCTAAACATAAAAGAGCACTATTCATAGACCAACAGACAATATCAAATTGAATGGAGGGAAGTTTAAGGGGATTTCTCTAAAATCAAGAACAAGACAAGGCTGTCATCTCATTCCATATCTCCAATATTGTACTTGAAGTACTAGCTAAAGCAATAAGAAAACAAAGGTAGATCAGGAGACACAAAATGGAAATGAAGAAATCAAACTTTCTCTATTTGCAGATGATATGATAGTTTATAAAATTGAACCCCCACCCAAAAAAAAACAAAACAAAACAAAAACAAAAACAAAAAACAAAAAAACAAAACAAAAAAATCCCCATCTTCTACCAGGGATCTTACCTGAGGCTTACAAACACCTCCAGCAAACTAGGAGGATACAAGATATTCTCAAAAAAGATGAGTAATCCTACTTTATTCAGACAACAAAGGGGCTGAGAAAGAGATCTGAGAAACATCATCATTTACAATAGCCACATACAACATAAGAATACCTTGGGGTAATGCTTACCAAATAAGCAAATGACCTAATAATAAGAACTTTGTGGCTTTAAAGAAAGAAATTCAAGAAGATAGCAGAAAATGGAAAGATCTCCCATGCTCTTGGTAGGATGAACATTATGGGAATGGGCACTCTTGTCGAAATCAATCCATAGATACTGTGCCATGCCCATTAAAATCCCAGCACAATTCTTCACGAACCTTGAAAGGATAATAATAATGGACTTTATATTGGAAAACAAGAGAACCAGGATAGGGAAAGTATCCTGTACTATAAAGGAAGTTCAGAGGTCATCACCATTCCGAAACTCCAAGCTCTACTACAGAGCAATCCCCCTGAAAAAGGGCCTGGTGTTGCCAAGAAATAGAGCAGTAGACCAATGGATTTGAATTAGAAAATATGATAATAACGCACACACTCTTCGAACACCTGATTTTTGACAAATCATTTAAAAAACTATACAATGGGAGGAGTAAATCATCTTCAACAAATGATGCTGGAGACACCGTGGATGATGGTGGTAGAACTGCAGATAGAACCATATCTATCGCCATGCACAAGCTGACCTCAAGTCAAGCGGATTCAAACACATCGTGATAAATCCTGCCACACTGAACCTCTTAGAAGAGAAAGTGGGAGGTACCCTTGAACAAATTGGTATAGAAGACCCCTTCGAAACTTAATTCCAGACACTGAGATTGACAGAAATTCAGTAAATGGGACTTCTCCTCAAACTTAGAAGCTTCTATAAAGCAAAGGACACAGTTGACAAGACCAAATGGCAGCCCACAGACTGGGGAAGTTTTCACCACTCCACATCTGACACAGGGGCAGATCTCCAAAATATACCAAAAAAAAAAAAAAAAAAAAAAAAAGCAAGAAAATAGCCATCAAAACACCAAATAACCCTATTAAAAAACCGGGGTACAGAAATGAAAAGTATTCTCAATGGAGGAATTCAAAATGGCCAAAGACACGAAATGAAGTGATCAACATCCTTAACTATCAGGGAAATGCAAATCAAAAGAACTTTGAGATGCCATCTTACTCCTGCCAGAATGGCTAAAATTCAGAACACCAATGACATCTTATGCTGGAGTGGATGTGGAGAAAGGAGATCACTCCTTCTCTGCTGCTGAGAGTGCAACCACACAGCCAATTTGGAGGTCAGTGTGGCGGTTCCTCAGGAAATTGGGGAATGAGTCACTAAGACCGGCTCATTCCTCTCTTAGTCCTTATACCCAAAAGGATGCACATCAATGCAACGAAGACATGTGCTCAACTGTGTTCGTGGTGCATTAATTTGTAACAGCAAGAACGTGGATGCAACCTAGATGCCCCTCAACTGAAGAATGGATAAAGAAGATATGGTGGCACTTCTACACAATGGAATACTACTCTGTGGGGGAGAAAGAAAAAAACAATGGAATCTTGAAAATCTCAGGCAGAAGAGGATGGAACTTGAAGAAACCATCCTGAATGAAGTAACACAGTCACAAAAAGAAGGACATGCTATGTACTTGCTCACATATGTATTTTAGACATAGAGCAAAAAGGATCACCAGCATATAATTGACAACACCAGAGAAACTGATACACAAGGAAGATCTAAGATATTCATATAATGTCCCTCAATGAAGGTGGAAACAAAAAATTCTCCAGAGCACAAGAAGAGGGGATTTGGGAGCCGTTAGTGAGGTGGGGACTAGGAGAAATAGAATGGGAGGAGGGGGAAACCACACGTGGGATTAGGAAGACTGAGTCAGCAAAGGAATAGAAGAGAGAAAAAGAAGAGAGAGACCATAAAAGGGGAGCCATTATAGGATTAAAGAGAAAACTGAACCTAAAGAAATGTCCAATACCCTACGAGAATGACCCCAGTTAAAAAATTTGTAGCAAAGGCTACCATAAATGCCTTTCCATGATAATGAGATCAACAACTAATTTATCGAACACCATGGAGCCATCATCTAGTACCTGATGGAAGCATAAGCAACCACCCACAACTAAACACTGACCGACTCAGATCAAGATGCAGGCAGGGAGGACAAGGCCAGGCTGCAGAAACACATAGGGACCGTTTACCGCAACTGTCTATGTGGGAATCTAGCTGGATTCCCACATGGGCGTCATCAGTCTACTTGCTATTATTTTTTTCATACTTTGATGGGTTAAACCCTGTGGGAATGTCCACCTCTGGGTGGATTCTTGTTTAATACTATAAATTCATTTGTGTTTTTCCATACTTTAACTTTACTTATCTTTAAGAAAATGTCTTTTGAAGGGCATGTGTGTGGTATGTGTGTATGTATATGGAGGTAACAGCAAGCGCTTTCAGAAACCAGAAATGAATGTCAGATATCCGGAAAGAGGTCCACGTGTTTCTGCCCGCTAAGATCAAACACTGGTCCCCAGAGAAGTTATGAAGCACCCTCATTTGCTGAGTCATCCATCATTCCAAGAGTTTATCTCGGACTTTATGATGAGATTACATGAAGCTGAGGTATAAAAATCCCAAGAGTGTGGCGTGTTAGGTTAGCATCTGCCTGAAAGTTCTAAGACGCAGAAGGTATAGAGACAAAGAGACACAAGAGGTATGCAAACACAGTGCGCGCAGTGCACAAGTCTGGGATTGTCAGGGAAAACCTTAGGTAAATTAAAAGTATGCAACACACTCTCTCATGCAAAAGCATTTTTTATTGAGCTTATTGGAAACTGTAACATTTAAGGATGGTAGGCGAGGCAAGTAATATCCCAGCTTAAATGCCTCTCATAACCACAGAAAGACAGATCTCAGTTGAAAAGGAGAGGACCGTGCTCTCAACAACAGTTCATTCTACAGTCAATGTTACTCTTCAAAGAAATATATATTTACATATTGCAAATCTTTATGTAAGTCAGGCAAGAAAAGGTGGAGGCAGAGACATGGAACACATTTCATCCAGTCCATGGTGCTCTTTGTCCTATGCTCTGTCTTTATCCCCTCCCCTGTGTATCTGAACTCTCACACACTGACTGTGGTGGGGTCAGTACCTGATTCACTCAAATCCCTTTTCCTATCTGGGGTTGGGTCTTCACCGTTGGCCCTGAGCAGATGAGCAGGCCCTGATTGTCCATGTCAAAGCTTCTCTCTCTCTCTCCTCTGATTCCTTGGTATGACATTGTCTCCGTGTCTCCAAAACACCTTGAATGGAACAAAAAGTGTGTCTCTCTAAAGAGTCACTGGAGTCCTTGATTTCCTTTCTCAGGCCAGCAGTAATCTCTCATCCTTTATTCCCAACATGAACATAGGGAGGCCTCTTGGTATTGAGACACAGAATCGCCTGCAATCTAGACACTTCTTACTCACAAGTAGACCTCCTTTGGCTGTCTTATTGCTCTAAGAGGCCTGTCCAGAGCTCAGAACAACATTGGACAAATCTGTCTGGCAGGACATCACAAAAGTCATCATACACTTCACCAGGGCAGGATACATCTCCAAGGTGAGCTGTGTCAGGTGGGCAGTGTGCTGAAGCAGCTTCATAAGGCTGGTCAAAGACAGAGTTCTTCATGAAATTCGCCTCCACCAGCTGGGAACACTGGCTCAGGGCAGGCAGGATGACATCCATTGGAAATCCATGAGCATACAACCCTTCCAATTTTAATGTCTGCAGGGTAGCTGTCAATCTCTCTAGCAGTCTTCCCAGAAGTGGATGACTTAAATTTAAAAAGGTGACACCACTCAGGTCCAGATGTGTGAGCCGATGGACGCTTGGGCACTGGGACAGGTAACTCATGTCTGATTCTGATAGTGAGCAGCGAGTGATTGCTAGGGTCTCTAAGGGACTCTCCAGTTCTCCGAAAGACAAGGCCAGATTATCTCAGTAAGTTTAATAGTGGTAGAGAAAGGGCACACAACCTGAAGTGAGCAGTGGTTAGTGTGTCCTAATGTCGGTTCTGAGATCTTGGTGGAGGTCAATTCCAGAATGCTCTCAAGATGGAGAAGTAACAACACAGGCAAAATCATGTGACTGCTTAGGTCCTATAACCCTGGATTTCCCCACCCTTTGTCAAACTCAAAGCCTCATCAGATGACAAATGGGGCCAGCAGGAAGCCAAGAAGAAGACCTGGTGGCAACTGGATCTCCCATCAGGAAACAGATTGAACTGAGTCTATGGTAACAGTAAAAACCCATTCTCCAAGTCTTAAACTTAAGCATCTTCTCTGTATTGTTAAATAATTAGCTTTATAGTCTTTAATCAGCTTTCCATTTTATGTAACCATTGCCATGACCACTGGAATCTAACCAGGGCTTCAGTAACCTTCCAATCTTAGTGGAAGAATAACGAAACAAGACATGTTCGTGTTAATTACGTCTACTTCCAGGACAGAGAATGAAATGAGTTTGATCGTGTTGAAAATTACAAAATCAATTGTATTTTTTTGAGACAGTGTTTGTCAGTGGTCACACCCTACATTCCTGGTACTATCTCTAAGACCGTGCTATGCAACCCTACAACTCACAGAGATCTGACTTCCTCTAACTCCCATGTGCTGCCAATTATGTTGAGTGCAGCAAGATACATAGCAGATCCAGAGAAAGCCAAGCCACTACCTCTTACCTTTATGTCAGGAAGAAAGCGCTATTCCTGTCTCCACAAACTCTCACCAAGTTTCAGACACCTTCCTCTCCTTGGAGGGGCTGGAGAATTCTGAGACTGACTCCTCAATCCCCTGCTTCTACCTTTTATACCTCTCTAGGGCTGGGATTAAATGTGTGAACTCTGTGAGCTCCAGACAATATTCAGGTCATAACTTGAAAACCTGTACTCCACAAACCTTGAGAATGCAAAGGAAATGAACAAATTTCTTGAAAATTATCATCAAAATAAAATCAATAACAGACAAACAACTTAAATAGACCTATAAACCCCTAACGAAGTAGAAGCAGTCATCAAAAAGCCTTCCACCACACACACACACACACACACACACAGAGAGAGAGAGAGAGAGAGAGAGAGAGAGAGAGAGACAGACAGACAGACAGACAGACAGACAGACAGACACACAAAAAAGACCAGGGCCAGAAGGCTTCAGTCCAGAATTCTACTGGAAAATCAAGGAAGATCTAAATTTCGTACTCCCCAAATTGTTCCACATAATAGAAACAGAAAGTTCATTTCCAAACACTTTTTTTTTTGGAGGCCACAATCACCTTGGTATTCAGGCCACACAAAGACACAACTCGGAATAAAAACTACAGCCCAATATCCCTAATTAATATTGATGCAAAAATAAAAAATAAAATACTGGCAAACCGAATCCAAGCATACATCACAGAAATCACCCACCATGACCAAGTAGGCTTCATCACTGGTATGCAGGGGTTGTTTAACATTCTAAAATATATCAAGGTGATCCACCTTACAAAAAAACTGAAAAAGATAACCACCCGATAATCTCCTTAGATTCTGAAAAAGCCTTCAGCAAAAATCAACACCCTTTCACGAAAAAGGCCTTGGAGCGATCAGGGGTAACAGGAACATATCTAAACATAATAAGAGCACTATTCAGTAATCCAACAGACAATATCAAATTGAGTGGAGTGAAGTTTAAGAGGATTTCTCTAAAATCAAGAACAAGCCAAGACTGTCATGACATTCCATATCTCCAATATTGTACTTGAAGTACTAGCTAAAGCAATAAGAAAACAAAGGTAGATCATGGAGACACAAAATGGAAATGAAGAAATCAAAATTTTTCTATTTGCAGATGATATGATAGTTTAAAAAATCGAACCCCCACCAAAAAAAAACAAAAACAAAAACAAAAAACAAAACAAAACAAACAAAAAAAAACAAAAAAAAAAAAAAAACACCATCTTCTACAAGGGAACACCTGAAGCTTATAAACACCTTCAGCAAACTAGCAGGATACAAGATATTCCCAAAATAATGAGTAGCCCTTCTTTATTCAGACAACAAAGGGGCTGAGAAAGAAATCTGAGAAACATCAACATTTACAATAGCCACATACAACATAGAATACCTTGGGGTAATGCTTACCAAATAAGCAAATGACCTAATAATAAGAACTTTGTGGCTTTAAAGAAAGAAATTAAAAAAGATAGCAGAAAATGGAAAGATCTCCCATGCTCTTGGTAGGATGAACATTGTAAAAATGGCAATCTTGTCGAAATCAATCCATAGATACTGTGCCATGCCCATTAAAATCCCAGCACTATTCTTCACGAACCTTGAAAGGATAATAATAATGGACTTTATATTGGAAAACAAGAGAACCAGGATAGGCAAACTATCCTGTACAATAAAGGAAGTTCTGAGGTCATCACCATTCCCAACTTTAAGCTCTACTACAGAGCAATACTCCTGAAAAGGACCTGGTATTGCCAAGAAATAGAGCAGTAGACCAATAGAATTGAATAGAAAACCTGATAATAACGCACACACCTTCGAACACCTGATTTTTGACAAAACAGTTAAAACTATACAATGGGAGGAGTAAATCATCTTCAACAAATGATGCTGGCACAACTGGATGATGGTGTGTAGAACTGCAGATAGAACCATGTCTATCGCCATGCACAAACCTCAAGTCAAACGGATTAAACACATCGTGATAAATCCTGCCACACTGAATCTCTTAGAAGAGAAAGTGGGAGGTACCCTTGAACAAAGTGGTATAGAAGACCCCTTCCAAAACTTAATTCCAGACACTGAGATTGACAATTAGTAAATGGGACCTCCTCAAACTTAGAAGCTTCTATAAAGCAAAGGACACATTTGACAAGACCAAATGGCAGCCCACAGACTGGGAAGAGATTTTCACTAACCCTACATCTGACAGAGGGCTGATCTCAAAAAAAGCAAGAAAATAGCCATCAAAACACCAAATAACCCTATTAAAAAACGGGGTACAGAAATGAAAAGTATTCTCAATGGAGGAATTCAAAATGGCCGAAAGACACGAAATGAAGTGATCAACATCCTTTACTATCAGGGAAAGGCAAATCAAAAGAACTTTGAGATACCATCTTACTCCTGCCAGAATGGCTAAAATTAGGAACACCAATGACATCTTATGCTGGAGAGGATGTGGAGAAAGGAGAACACTCCTTCTCTGCTGCTGAGAGTGCAAACTTATACAGCCAATTTGGAGGTCAGTGTGGTGGTTCCTCAGGAAATTGGGAATGAGTCTACCACAGGACCGGCTGATCCCTCTCTTAGTCATATACCCAAAGGATGCACATCCATGCAACAAAGACATGTGCTCAACTGTGTTCGTGGTACATTATGTGTAACAGCAAGAACGTGGATGCAACCTAGATGCCCCTCAACTGAAGAATGGATAAAGAAGATATGATGGCACATCTACACAATGGAATACTTCTCTGTGGGGTGAAAGAAAAAAACAATGGAATCTTGAAATTCTCAGGCAAGAGGATGGAACTTGAAGAAACCATCCTGAAAGAAGTAACACAGTCACAAAAAGAAGGACATGCTATGTATTTGCTCACATATGTATTTTAGACATAGAGCAAAGGATCACCAGCATATAATTGACAACACCAGAGAAACTGATACACCAGGAAGATCTAAGATATTCATATAAGGTCCCTCAATGAAGGTGGAAACAAAAAATTCTCCAGAGCACAAGGGGATTGTGGAGCCGTTAGTGTGGTGGGGACTAGGAGAAATAGAAGGGGAGGAGGGGAAACCACGTGGGATTAGGAAGACTGAGTCAGCAAAGGAATAGAAGAGAGAAAAGAGAGAGAAAGAGAAAGAGAGAGACCATAAAAAGGGGAGCCATTATAGGATTGAAGAGAAAACTGAACCTAAAGAAATGTCCAAATACCTACGAGAATGACCCCAGTTAAAAATCTGTGCAACATTGCAAAAGCTACCATAAATGCCCTTCCCTGATAATGAGATCAACAACTAATTTATCGAACACCATGGAGCCCTCATCTAGTACCTGATGGAAGCATAAGAAAATACCAACAACTAAACACTGAGACAACTGGAATCAAGATGCAGGCAGGGAGGACAAGGCCAGGCTGCAGAAACACATAGGGACCGTTTACCAGAATCTATGGAGATTCCCACATGGGTATCACCATTCTACTTGCTATTATCTTTTTCATACTTTGATGGGTTAAACCCTGTGGGGATATCCACCTCTAGACTGGCTTCCTGTTTAATACTATAAATATATTTATGTTTTTCCATACTTTAACTTTACTTATCTTTAAGAAAATGTCTTTTGAAGGGCATGTGTGTGGTATGTGTGTATGTAGATGGAGGTAACAGCAAGCACTTCCAGAAACCAGAAATGAATGTCAGATAACCAGAAAGAGGTCCAAGTGTTTCTGCCCGCTAAGATCAAACACTGGTCCCCAGAGAAGTTATGAAGCACCCTCATTCGATGAGACATCCATCATTCCAAGAGTTTATCTCGGACTTTATGATGAGATTACATGAAGCTGAGGTATAAAAATCCCAAGAGTGTGGCATGTTAGGTTAGTATCTGCCTGAAAGTTCTAAGACACAGCAGGTGTAGAGACAAAGAGACACAAGAATATGCAAACACAGTGAGCACAGTGCACAAGTCTGGGATTGTCAAGGGAAAACCTTAGTAAATTAAAAGTGTGCAACACACTCTCTCATGCAAAAACATTTTTTATTAAGCTTATTGGAAACTGTAACGTTAGGGAGTGTGGGTGGGGCAAATAATATCCAGCTTAAATGCCTATCATAACCACAGAAAGACAGATCTCAGTTGAAAAGGGACAGGACCGTACTCTCAACAACATTTCATTCTATAGTCAATGTTACTCTTCAAAAAGGAAATATATGTGCACATATTACAAATCTTTATGTAAGTCAGGCAAAGAAAAGGTGGAGACAGAGACATGGAACACATTTCATCCAGTCCATGGTGCTCTTTGTCCTATGCTCTGTCTTTATCCCCTCCCCTGTGTATCTGAACTCTCACACACTGACTGTGGTGGGGTCAGTCCACAGTGTTCTCAAATCCCTTTTCCTATCTGATGTTGGGTCTTCACCATTGGCGTTGAGCAGATGAGCAGGCCCTGGTTGTCCATGTCAAAGCTTCTCTCTCTCTCTCCTCTGATTCCTTGGGATGGCATTGTCTCCAAGTATATCCAAAACACCTTGAATAGACAAGCTCTGTGTCTCTCTAAAGAGTCACTGGAGTCCTTGCTTTCCTTTCTCAGGCCAGCAGTAATCTCTCATCCTTTATTCCCAACATGAACATAGGGAGGCCTCCTGGTCATAGACACAGAATCGCCTGCAATCTAGACACTTCTTACTCACATAGTAGACCTCCTTTGGCTGTCTTATTGCTCTAAAAGTGTCCAAGAGCTCAGAACAACATTGGACAAATCTGTCTGGCAGGACATCACCAAAGTCATCATACTCTTCATCAGGGGCAGGACACTGGTGAGCTGTGTCAGGTTGGCAGTGTGCTGAAGCAGCTTCTTAAGGCTGGTCAAAGACAGGAAGTTCTTCATCAAATTCATCTCCTCCAGCTGGGAACACTGGCTCAGGGCAGGGAGGATGACATCCATTTGGAAGTCCATGAGCATACAACCCTTCAATTTTAATGTCTGCAGGGTAGCTATCAATCTCTCTAGCAGTCTTCCCAGAAGAGGATGACTTAAATTTAAAAAGGTGACACCACTCAGGTCTAGATGTGTGAGCCGATGGACGCTTGGACACTGGGACAGTTAACTCATGTCTGATTCTGATAGTGAGCAGGGAGTGATTGCTAGGGTCTCTAAGGGACTCTCCATGTTCCTACAGAAAGACAAGGCAGATTATCTCAGTAAGTTTAATAGTGGTAGAGTAAGGGTACCAACTTCAAGTGAGCAGAGGTTAGTGTGTCCTAATGTCGTTCTGAGATCTTGGTGGAGGCCAATTCCAGAATGCTCTCAGATGGAAAAGTAACAGTACAGGCAAAATCATATGACTGCTTAGGTCCCCAACCCTGGTCCCTCTGCACTATAAAACTCCAAGCCTCATCACATGACAAATGGGGCCAGCAGAAAGCCAAGAAAGAAGACCTGGTGGCAACTCAGAGCCTTCTCTGTGTGTGCTAACATTGGTCCTCATGAGTCCCACCTCCTAGCACAGCCTCTATACTACTGAGAGGTCTTCCTTGTGACCCACCCTAATCACTTCACTCTCAGTTATTTTCCATTGTCGTAGACACTACCTGTGCTCAGAGAGCCCCCGTCCCTTGGAAAATCAGAGAGAGATGTAGACTGTGCATACAGTTCTGAGGACAGTGCTGACATGGGGCAACTTGTGACTTAAAACACCCTCCCCTCTGTAGGTCAGGTTTCAAAGACCGTTTCTCGTTGATGGTTGCATGAATAGCAGAAAGACTACTAGAGCAATCATTCAGAGGTCATATCCGTGTGTAGTCACCAGTGGCTGGCAAGACCCAGGTGTACACTGATGTTTCATGTAACATGGAAAGGCTGTTCTCTGGCCTGTGAAACAAGCTCTCTATCCTTCCTTACCTGATCACTTGTTGCAGTCTTGCATTCAGGAGGAAGACATGATTCATACAGAGAAGCTGGTGCTTGTTTAGTTGGGAGAACTGAGAAATGATCTGTCGAAAACTCTGTCGTTTCATCTCTTGGTACCATAACTAATGCAAGGATGTGAAGACTTCTTGAAGAAGGAGTTTCTGAAGGTTTTTCATCTGGCCCAGGCCAGGGGCAAACTTTGCAAGGGTCCTCAGGTCCCAGCGAGCATTCACTTCCTGTTCCCGTATACTGCATGGCACAAATACCTCCAGAAGCTCTAGGGCGTTATAGACAGGGAGGGCCCCAAACTCCAGCTTTTCACAGATCACCTGCAGCACTTTTTTTCTCTGCTGGGCCCAGCAGTGGAAATATTCCAGGTATTCACAGAGATTTCTGGAATGGAGGGAAAGGATCATCACCACAGTCACAGCCTCTTTTCCCTGTCTCTCGGTATGATATACCACTGGTGGGTCTCTCTGAAGACATGTGGAGAGCAGACACCATCCTCTGTTCCAACCCACACATTCTAGAATTTATGATGGGCATCCCGAAAATCAAGCACCTCTAATTTGAAATTCCTGTTTGTCAAACTAAAAGGGGATTCAAATGGCAGGACTTCCAATGTATAATCGGCTTTCACCTCACACATCCACTTCCCTTGAATGCATCCTGGAAACCAAGAGTCAAAATTTCCCTTTCTAGAGTCTGGCTACAAAAGCAGATCAAGGGGATTCAAATGGGAATGAAGATATCAAACTGTCTCTATTTGCATATGATATGATAGTTTACATAAACGACCCAAGAAACTATATCAGCCAACTCCTACTGCTGATATACACATTTACCAAAGTATCAAGATACATGGAATCTCAAAAAAAAAAATCAATAGTCCTACTTTACTCAAATGACAAATAGACTGAGAAAGAAATAGGAGAAGCATAACCATTTTTAATAGCCTCAAACTACATAAAGTATCGTGGTGTACCAAACAAGTGAAAATCCTACATGATAAATTTTTGTGGTTCTAAACAAAGAAATTAACAAAGATACCAGAAAATGGAAACATCTCCCAGGTTCCTGGATATCTAGGTTAATATGGTAAAAATGGCAATCTTGTCAAAAGCAATCTAGAGATTCAATGCAATCTCCATTTAAATCCCACCACAATTCTTGAAAGTATAATAACGAACTTTATATGGAAAACAAAAGAACCAGGATAGCCAAAGCAGCCCTGCACAATATAAGAACGTCAGAAGACATCATCATCCCTGAGTGTAAGCTCTAATACACAGCTATAATCCTGAAAAGAGACTAGAATTGCTACAAAAAAAGAAAGAAAACATAAAGGTAGACCAGTAGAATAGAATTAAAAATTCTGATATAAACCCACACTCGTATAAGCACCTGATTTTCGACAAAACAGCTAAAAGTATATAATGGAAAGAGGAAAGCATCTTCAAGAGATGGTTTTGGCACAATTGGATGATGGTTTTTTTAAGACTGAACATAGACCCTAGTCTGTCACCATAAACAAAACTCAAATCCAAAGGGATCAAAGACCCTCAACATCAATGCAGCAACACTGAACCTCTTAGAAGAGAACGTAGGAGGTACCCTTGAACAAATTAGTATAGGAGACCAGTTCCTGAACATAACTCCAGGAGCACAGACATTGAGAGCCACAATTAAAGAATGGGACATCTTCAAACTTAGAACTTCTATAAGGAAAAGGACACAATGAAAAGACCAACTGACAGCCTACAGACTTGGAAAAGATTTTCACCCATACTATATCAGACAAAGGGCTGATTCCAAAATATACAAAGAACTCAATACACTAATCAAACAAAACACGAAACAACCCTATTAAAAAAAATGTGGTACAGAACTGAAGAAAGAATTATCAACAGATGAAATCAAAAAAACCTTAAAAACACTTAAGAAAATGTCAACATCCTTAGCTATCAGGGAAATGCAAATCCAAACAACTTTGTGATACCATCTTATTCCTGCCACAATGGCTAATATTAGAAACACAATGACAACTTATACCAGAGAAGACATGGAGAAATGGGAACACTCCTCTACTGCTGGTGGGAATGCAAACTCATACACCCATTTTGGAGATCAGTATAGTAGTTCCTCAGGAAAATGGGAATTAGTTTACCATCCCCTTTTTAGACATATTCCCAAATGATCCACCTCCATGCAACAAAGACATCTGCTCAGCTATGTTGATAGCAGCATCTTTTGTAAAAGCAAGAACCTGGAAGCAACCTAGATACCTCTCAATTGAAGAATGGATAAAGAAGATGTGGCACATCTTCACAATGGAATACTACTCTGCAGAGAAAAAATAATGGAATCTTGAAATTCACAGGCAAATGGATGGCTCTTGAAGTAACCATTCTGAATGAGGTAACCCAATCACAAAAACATGAACATAGAATATACTCACTCATATATGTATTCTAGAGCAAGAGCAATGGATCACCAGCCTATAATTCACACCACCAGTGAAACCAGGATAGAAGGTGTATTCTAAGAGATTCATATAAAGTCCCTCACACAAGGTTGAAAGGAGAAGTCCCCCAGAGCACATGGGAGGTTGGGGGGGTCACAGAATGTAGAGAGAATTAGGAGAAACAGAGTGGGAGGAGGAAAGCAGGGGATCCTATGAAGATTGAGTCAGGGTAGGAATAGAAGACAGAAGAGAGAGAGAATGGGAGTGAGAGAGAGAGAGAGGGAGAGAGACAAACAGCATAATAGAGGGAGCCTTTAGCAGTTTAAAGAGAAAACTTAATCTAAAGAATGGTCTAGAGACCTACAAAACTGTTTCCAAATAACAATTTGAGCAACCATGGAAAAGCTACCATAAATTCCCTTCATGGGTACTGAGGTCAACAACTACCTTATTCACCATCAGGGAACCCTCCTCTAGTACTGTTGGAAACAGAAGCAAACACCCATACCTAAACACTGAGTCGAAATAGAATCTAGATGCAAAGGGAGAGGAAAAGACCAGTTTGTAGAAACATACAGACAGCTGACCGGAACAAGGAGTAGATAATGGGCCTCTAGACTGATAGCTTGGCATCCAGAATGGGACTGACTCAGGTGTCTCTGAATATGAGTCTCAGCCAGAAGGACTGAGCAGTCTTGGGGACCTCAGAGAGTGGATCCAGGATATATTGTGGTGCAAAAAAGGAACTTGCAGACACATGGAGAGACTCCCTTATCCTAGAAATAGGAGATAAGTCCTAGCCCCTACTTCAATTGACTTGACAGATATACGTGACCACACCAGGATGGCATTGCCATTCATGTGGAATTGGGGTGGGGGGATGGACGGGAGGATGGTCAGGGTTCATGAGAGGGGGCAGCACGAGGAATGGAGGGAGGGAGAGGGAACTGGGATAGGCATGTGAAATAAAAAATAAAATAGAATATTAAAAAAACAAAGCAAAAACAAATAGAAAAATCACCCAGGCCAAGAACGTACAGGCTGCTGGTAATGCAGAACACCAGGGTAAACAGCACCAGGCTCTTCCTGGTACAGAAGTCCTAAGCAATGCTCATCCAGGAGCCATGCTGGTTTGTTGATGGGCTAGGTGCATTGGGCCAGCTTTTGGGCAGTGAGAGAGGAGAGGAATTCTGAAACCCTACCAGCAAATGACTGAAGTTGCCCCTGGCCCATCCCTCCTCTCCTCAGGTGGCAGTGACTGTGATTGTAGGGACCGGGGTGGGGGTGAGGGTGGGGAGGTGGAAGATAAGGGGGTGTTGGGGAAATTAAATCTGGTAAAGATTTTTATGTCAACTAAAAAAAATACAACTAATAAAATAGATGGTAAATAGATGAGATTGGTATGTGCAGACTTGTTACAATCAGTCTGAAGCAAAGAAGTAAAAATAAGATAACAGTGGTCTAGTAGACAGGTCAAAAGGCCTGTAGATTTATAGGTCAATGCAACTCATCAAAGCTGCACAGAGAACATCAAAAGGAACTTCAGGTGTTACGAGTATGATTCCACTTCTCTGGGCAATAAAACGTAGAACAGGAAAAAAGGCTTGGCCAGATCCATAGGAGTCAAAAAGAGATAAAAATAAATTGATGATAATGAAAGATAACATAAAAGGAGATCTGGTGTACCCCACATAATCCGAATAAGGACCCAACAGTTAAGAGAGCAGAAGTTGCAGAGAGGCTCAGGGGAAAGCACCAATGTAAGAACGTACAGTCAGGAATTAAATAAATAAGATGTTCACTTCAGGCATGTACCTCTGAGTAAAAGTCACTTATCAGAAAAAAGAAAAAGAAAAAGAGAAAAGGAGAGATTTTTCTATGCTAGGGATGTCTGAGAAAGTCAGAGAAAAAGACTACAGGTAATGTAAAAAGATAAAGAGGTTCAAAGAAAAGTCGTAAAAAAGTAAGAACAAGATGAAAACTGTTTGCTGTGGGCTCTGAATCTACAAATATAAATTTAAGATTAGTAATATGAGTTAAAAATTTTGACCATACTAGGTTAATTGTTTAAAATTTCCGTTTATTTCTCTCAGGAAAAATGTATGTACTTGCTAAAAAGGTCTATCTGTGTTTCCTGTTGGAAACTTGTTTTATTACAAGAACATAGCTAAAACAAAAATGGTTTAAATGTTTTTGCTGTCTAATGCTAATAGCCCTCAGCTCAAAATTTACCTCTGAGTGCTGGTCATTAAATTCAGATTGTCAGAAAATCAGATGTCTTTTTAATGTAGATGACATTAATACTGTTCTATGTCTAAAGCTGTTAAAAATTGAAATTACTTAAAAAGTTACAATTATTAACACTGGAAATTAACATAAATTAACATGCACCAAGGTGACAATAGGTTTAAAGGCATAACGTGTGCTTAAATTAGACATCACAGAAAGAAAGTACAGGAAGGTTAATTGTTGTGTAAAACAGTTTATAAATATTTAAATTCAGAAGGTTACATCATATTTGTGCGTTTTTTACATTGTTAATGTATTACTTAAATCAAAGGGCTGAAATTTAAGATCACAGCCATACACTGTATGTACTAACCAAAAGTGGAGATGATGCTCATTTTTTTATGACACAGAAGGCAATCCGTCCTTGTTTTTGCTAAATTTTGTAAGCGTAAGTTATTTAGATAAACTGAGTCACATAGATGTTTTATGTTTCCTTAAAGAAGTTTCAAATTATAATGAGTATTTTTAAAGCTAAACGTGACAATGCAAAGTTCTAGTTTTATAAAAGCTGGTAACCTATTATAAAAGGTTAAAAAACACAAGTTACCAGCAATCCTTATTGATTAACTGTTGGTTATATTCAAACTAAGTATTAATGACTAATAACAGGAATAAACTTCACTATGTCTCCCATACATGTTCTAAAAGTGTAAGCTTAAAGCAAGTAACTTACAACCAAGTCATCTATTAAGATCTACCTAGAAAGACTTTTAATACTACAGAGATCTGTAGAATAAGGCATTTAAATGTTAACTAAAAAGCTGTAATAACATCAAACAAAGATCACAGAACCTAACAATGACACAAGGTCTCTAAAGAACATTGTGGGGCAGCATGAATTGTGATGACATGGACCGGTGAGCAAGATGCTCACACACAATGCCTGATGCTAGATAGGACCTAGCTCAGACTGTGTTGTAGGGTACTGGAAAATTGTCTGTGCCACATTTGCCTAGACAATATAAGGTCAGACTTTTCCAAGTCCTAGTTACACAGAGAAAAACAACAAACAAGAAACAAAAAAATAAACAAACAAAAAAAAATCTCTCACATTATGTAATTGGTGAAAAACTTCTCCCCTCAATGCCATAGACAATTGGTTATGGTAGGAATATAAGGTATGGTCCCTGTCGTTTTATTTAATACATTCAATAGTTACATAAAATTTATCCTTCTCAAATCTCTGATACGACTGATGGCTTGGCTAAACAAAACTTTGTGAGATTTACAGTATTAGTTGGCCTTAATATGGCTCCTAAATAAGGATCTAAAAATATAAAAACATAAAACTCATTTTAGAACAATTATTTGTTAATTATGCATACAGTGTTCTGCCTGCATATATCTGCAGGTCCAAAGAGGGTATCAGATCTCATTATAGATGTTTTTGAGCCACAATGTAATTGTTGGGAATTGAACTCAGGACTTCTAGAAGAGCAGCCAGTACTTTTAATCTCTGAGCCATATCTCTAGCTCAAGACATATAAGTCTTAAAGATATAACAATAATTTACAATGTAAAAATTCAGAGCTTAACTTTTAATTAAGTTCTGAAAGCTATCCAGAAGTGTCTCCCAGCTATTTAGTCACAAGCTCAAGATTTTATATTTATTTTGGTTGTCATCTATGTGTAAATGTGAAGGACATTTCATCAGGACTAAGGTACTTCTGACCAATCTATACAAGGATCTCTCTTGACAGAAGAAAAATATACAAGCTTCTAACCCAAATCTGTCGTTTTTGCTAGGACTCAAAGGCATAAGTACATTCCTGCTGTTTTACAGATACCTAATATCTACTTTTTCTACAATACAGATTTAAGTACAGATTGGTGATGATAATATATCTAAAACATTTATGTCATTTTATACAACAAAGTTTATATAGGTTTCAGAGCATCAAATGTTGTAAAGCTAGGATCCACTTCTTACTGGTCAAAAGGACTGCCGAAAAGCAGGAAAGAGGAAGTAGTAAGGAGGAGTCAAGATGGAGAGAACTGGGAGACCAGAAGCCTGCCCTACTTCCTGGTAAGGAGACCACGTGGAAACACATAGAAATGGGTTAATAATTAAGACATAGCTAGCCGATAAGAAACAAGTAACTGGCAACAGAATTGTATCTAATTCAGAGTCTTGGTGTGATAATTGGGGCTGGTGTGTAGGCGGGACAAGATCTTACTCCTTACAAATGGCGCCCAAGTGGCTAATAAGAACTTCCACTTAAAATTTAACAAAAGTTTAAAATAGGGTTTTAGAAACAAAAGAACAAAGACAAACATGGTTTCTTGGTAGCAGCATTTTTCTTGGCTGGACTGTGCTTTGCAAGAGACAAGCAGATATTTGTGTGTCTCTTTAAGGGAGGATTTCTGACTCAGCACAAGAGGCAAAAAAACTGCATGGCTTTGAAGAAGCACTGCAAATAATTTATTGGTGTGTACAACAGCTTGCAATGACAGTGACCACATCTCCAAGCCGGCAGCATGGAGACCAAGGCAGTGAACACAGTTCTCAGTGCAGGCAGTAAAATAGACACCGCCATCTTTGATAACCGTGGCAGAAACAACAAAGACTTTCATTTTAGCAATGTTGTTGTTTACCAGATAAAAGACTCATGGCCAGAAAAAGATAAAGATTTACAGTAAAGACAGATTCATATTAAGAAAAAGCTCCAAAGGTTTACAGTGTGTTTTAAAATATATGTAGACATGGGAAAAATAAAATAAAATGGTTTTAAAAAGACAGAGAACATCTGGGTGTGGTGGCACACACCTTTAATCCGAGCACTCCAGAGACAGAGGCAAGCAGATCTCTGTGATTAGCAAATTAAACCTGGTATGTATGCAGAGTGAATTTCAGGACAGATAAAAGTTACACAATGAAACCCTATCTCAAAAAATAAAAAATAAAAAGTAAAAGAAACGGAGTAATAATAAAGCCAATTAAAGATGAAAATCTCAGAGAGATCCTGGTTACTGTATGGTATTATATTGTCTTTCTATTGTTTGACTGCTGAGGAAACAGCTGTTAAAACAAGTGCTGCTGAATTAACTCAATTTATATATTTTAAAAATGATTTGACTCCAAAATTTAAGTCTATGGACAAATTACTGGGGAAAGGATTTCTATTTTTGTTTCGACAGAAAATAAACAGCTGTGGATTCCTTCCAGACTAATGTGGTTTGATTAAGCCAGACCCCCTGAAACAGAATTCCTGGTGATCCAACATTCAAAACAGCTTGACCAAGGCAGCCTTGCAGACTACAGCCAGGATTTCTGTATCTTCTTAGGATCCCCATAACAGTGCCCCCTATCAGCAGGAAGTAGTTTGGAAAAAAAACAACGCACCAATTCTCAAATATTTTTTATAAATGTTTGTTTTCATTTAAATATGGTTGGTTATAAATGATTAATGAGCACAACCAATATGTTTTTAAAGGTAAAAAGGGTATAATTGTATGCATATGAATACTTTGTTTTGGAATGGATTTTCATTTATTGATACATTTTAAGGTCAATTTTGTGACATGTATATTTCTCCTCTTGTTTAGGTACTGTGTTTATATAGCTCAGTTAAAAATGTAATGTATAATTCAATACAAATTTTAGATAGTTACCTATAATAGTCAAAACTTACAGCTAGGTGAGTTATGTTTTCTAGATATGTGGAGATGTATTTGAGATGAATAGGCATTTTTCAAACCTTTCAAAGACCTACAGAATAGGACATTTAAAATGGTTTAGGGATTTTCTTGACAGTGAGACATGAATGCTCCTGAAAACACCGCCTATGTCAGAAAGGAAGATGGACATCAAAGAAACATGTATGGAGTTTGCTTCCAGTATGGTGAGACTAGCCATTTCGACAAGATACTGCTCTTGTTGGACTTTTTGACTTTATGCTGTATAAACTGGATATGCAGGACCCACAGAAATGTGACTGCTGATGCAAAATGGACATTGCTACAGAGTTCCTTCTTCATGGAAGTGCCTACCAGACATTCTGCTGAACACAAAGAAAAGTGACTGACAAACTGCCAATACAAGAAGACAGTTTAAAGTTTCCTGCTTTGCAGAAAAGTCTGCCAGACATACTGTGGCCTATGAGCTGAAGAAGGAAGATTACAAAAGAACTTTGGGTGACCAGGCAGTGAGTTGTCTCTGTCATTTCTAGAGTTTATCTACTATCCTTCTGTGGTCTTTGAAGGAGTTGAAGGCAGATAGTTATGGTTATAGTTTTTCTTAGTTAGGAGTAAAGATAAATTGCATATAGGACTTTTGACTCGCAAATATAGGATAGATGATAGAATAGTTTCTTAAACTTGCTAAATGTTAATGGACTAAATAGTGTTAACTGTGATTCTTATTTCATAACTGTTGTGTTATATATTTTGCTATGTTAAGGTTAAAACCCTCCTTTTAATTTAGACAGAACAGAGATGTTGGGAGATGTCATTCTGTATATATTTCTCATACTGGTTAATGAATAAAGCACTGTTTGCCAATAGAAAAGGAAGAAAGGAGGGACTAGGAGGCAAGGAGGAAAGAGGAAGCAGTAAGGAGGAGTCAAGATGGAGAAACCGGGAGACCAGAAGCCTGACCCACTCCCCGGTAAGGAGACCATGTAGAAATACATGGAAATGGGTTAATAAGACGGAGCTAGCCAATAAGAAACAAGTACCTGGCCAACAGAATTGTATCTAATGCAGAGAATTGGTGTGTTAATTGGGGCAGGCATGTAGTCGGGACAAGACCGGCTGCAGGAGGAAAAACCTTACTCCTTACAATCTGCAGTCCTTTCAACCTATAAGAAGTGGATCCAAGCTTTATGACATTTGATCCTCTGAAGCCAATATAAACTGTGTTATATAAAAGGACATAAAAGTTTTAGATATATTACCATTACCAATCTATGCTGAAATCCATATTTTAGAAAAAATAGAAATCCATATTGTAGAAAAAGTAGATGTTGGGTATTTGTAATAGAGCAGGAATGTCCTTATGCCTTTGAGACATATATGCAGGCAGAACACTGTATGCATAATTAATAAATAAATGTTCAAAAATGACTTTTATATCTTTCTATTTTTAGATCCTTATTTAGGAGCCAAATTAAGGCTGCCTAACACTGCCAAGCCCTCAGTTATGGTTAGCCCAGCCATCAATACTGTCAGACCTGAGAAGGATATATTTAATTGAATGACAGGGACAAGTCGATATACTCCTAGACATAAAAAATTATCTATGGAATTAAGGGCAGAAATTCTTCACCAAGGACATAATGTGAGAGTTTTTTTTTCTTTGTTTGTCTTTTCTCTGTGGAAGAGGGACATGGAAATCTCTGACCTTATCTTGTCTAGGCAAAGGTGCAAAAACATTTTCAGTACCCTGCAGCCTCTACAAAGACTAAGCTGGGCCCTACCTGGCAGCAGACATTGTATTTGTGCATCTTGCACCCTGGTCAGTTTCATAACAATCTATGCTGTCCCATAATTTTCTTTAGAGGCTTAGAGTCATTGAAAGGATCTGTGATTCTTTGTCTGATATTATTACAGCTTTTTAGTTAACATTTGGAAGCCTTATTCTATACAGATCCCTGTAGTATTAGAAGTCTGTCTTGGTATATCTAAATAGACAACTTTGTATCAGTTCCTTGTTTAAGCTTAAACTTTTAGAACATGTATGGGAGACAGAGTGAGGTTTATCCCAGTTATTAATTATACCCAACAGTTAATTTATAAGGATGGCTAATAACTTGTGTTTCTTAACATTTTATAATAAGTTAAAAACAGCTTTTATAAAACATGAACTTTGTATTGTCAGGTTTAGCTTTAAAAATACTGCTTTCAATATCAAACTCCTTTTAGGGAAACATGAAACATCTTTGTGACTCAATTTATCTAAATAGCTTATACTTACCAAATGTAGCAAAAAACAAGGACACATTGCCTTTTGTATCATAAAAAATGAGCACCTCAACTTTTGGTTAGTATATAGAGCTTATGGCTATGATGTCAAATTTTAGCCCTTTGATTTAAGTACAAACATTGAAAATATAATAAAAGCACAAATAACTTGTAACCTTATAAATTTAAACATTTAAATCTGTTTTTAAAACATATCCTGTAATGTATTTTTGTGGTATCAAATATAAACTGACCTTTATATATTTAAACACATTATGACCTGGGTGACTGTTGAATTTATGTCAATTTCTAGTGTTAATAATTGTAAACTTTTAACTGGTTTCAGTTTTTCACACCTTTGGCCAAAAAAAAAAAAAAACAGTGTATCATCTACAATAAAGGACATCTGATTTTCTGATCATCTGAATGTAATGACCAGAGTTCACAAATATATTTTGAGCTTAGGGCTGTTAGCATTAGGCCCCAAAAACATTTAAACCATTTTTGTTTTAGATCTATTCTTGTAATAAAACTTAGGTTTATAACAGGAATCACATATAGAAGTTGTTTTTCAGTTCATTAACATTTAGTAAGATTTAAAGAAAATATTCTATGATCTATACAGTCTTTGTGAGTCTAAAGTCCTATATGTAACTTTAATCCCAACTAAGGAAAACTATAACCTTAGCTATCAGTCTTCAACTCCATCAAAGAACACACAAGAATAATATATAAACTCTACAAATTGAAATGGACAACTCACCTGGTCCGATCTGGCATTCTTCTGTAATCTTCCATCTTCAACCTATAGGCCATGGTGTGTAGAGCAAGTGTAAGGAGTACGGTTTTTCTGCCCGCCACCTTGTCTTGTCCCCGCCGCCGCAAGCCCCAATTAACACACTGAGACTCTGTATTAGATATAATTCTGTAGGCCAGGTACTTGTTTCTTATCGGCTAGCTCTGTCTTAAGTATTAACCCATGTCTGTTGATCTATGTATTTCTCTTACAGGGGAGCTGGCTGGCATACTGCTTTCTCCAGACTCTCCATCTTGACTCTCCACACTAATTTCTCTTTCCTCCTTATCTTCTAGTCCCGCCTATCTTGCTTTACTATTGGCCAACAGTGTCTTATTCATTAAATAGTTTGAGAAACATATACAGAATGACATCTCCCATCATCTCCTCTTTTCTGTCTAAAATAAAAAGAAGGGTTTTAACCTTAACATAGCAAAATATATAACACAACAGTTATCAAGTAAGAATCACAGTTAACAATATTTAGTCCATTAACATTTAGCAAGACTAAAAGAAACTATTCTATCATCTATCCTATATTTGTGAATCTAAAGTCCTATATGTAACTTATCTTTAAACCTAACTCCATCAAAGACCACAAATGGTTAATATATAAACTCTAGAAATGACAGAGACAAATCACTGCCTGGTCACCCGAAGTTCTTTTGTAATATTTCATCTTTAACCCATAGACCATAGTGTGTCTAGCAGACTCTTCAGCAAAGCACGGAACTTTAAACTGTCTTCTTGTATTGGCAGGTTGTCAGTCACTTTTCTCTGTGTCCTGCAGACTGACAGACTCTTCCATGAAGCAGGAACTCGGTAGTAATGTCCATCTTGAATCAGCAGTCACTTTTCTGTGGGTCCTGCATGTCCAGTTTATACAGTATATAGTCAAACAGTCCAACAAGAGCAGGGCTCTTTTTTTGAGTCATACCTAGTTACTAGTCTCTCAAGCTATAACATTCTTATAGTGATATAAGCATGAAAACGAAAGCATCATTATGCCATTCAAGTACACTGATGAGCATTTAAACATATTTTCTATGGTTCAATTTCTCATTTCCAGTATGCAAACAATACCATTAATCACCTCTACCATACTCATTTTCTGTTTACTGAAAACGAAATAAACTTCTATTCATTCTCTAATCTTTAGATCATCTTGATCAAATAGTTTCTGAGAGTTGTTTTGATATGCATATCGCTGATGGCTAAGGATTTTGAGCACTGTAATATGTTTCTTTAAGTCATTTTTGATTCCACAACTGATAATTCTCTGTGGAATCCTGTATCCCAATTTATAATATGGTTATTTAGAGTTCTTTAGAATTGGTGGTGAGTCATGTTATCAGCCCAACAGAGTTCATCTGATAAGATTAGCTCATCATGAGATTATTCTGTTACTCCATTTTTAAACTCGGTGGTGACTTTGCCCTTCAAGTGTCAATTCTGTTGCAAACTATCAGAAACTTATGGTGCGAAACAATACAGTTTTTTATATATCGTGTAATCATTCGATTGTAAAAAATCTTCTATTATGTAATCAGTAACCACTGGATAACGCAGGGTCCCTCATTCTCTGGGCACTGCTTCTCGTACCGATCTCCCACTGTGTCAGTCGAACAGCAGCCAAATGATGGATGACACCATCATTACTTATGCAATCAAATAAGTTAATAATTGGATAGTCCTGCATACTTAACTATCATAAGATGGAACCAAACTCCAGTGATTGTCAAGGAAGGAGTACTTCCTAGCCACGATTAACTCCCATGGAGGAATGGCCAGATTCCAGTGAAGAAGAACATCTTCATTGATTTAAATAATTAATATAGAATGAAAAATGATTGAAAAATGACTTGGTGGTGCATACTTAAATCCCACATGGAGTAGTCAGACTGATCTCTTAATGGAATAATGATGTTTTTAAAAAATTAAATTGATAATTAATTACTGGGCCTTTTATACTAACACTGACGAGATGGCACCAAAGTCATAATCCTATCGCTGATGTAAAGATCTATTTACAAAGCTAAATGATGAAGTAATGAGACGATATTACATCATCAACTCACAAAATCTGACTCCAAAAGGGACTTATGGTCCACAACATTACCACTATTTTAAATACGTAAATTAAATGATCAATTATTACTTAATTTCCTAGTTTAACAGTTAAAGGAGTAAGTGTAGATTTAGATGATGTGATTGTGTGGCACAATTGTCTCCCATAAGGAGGCTCAAAACTCCAGTGATCACTGAATACATACTGACAGATTTTCATAATTAAATAAATAAACCTTTAGCAAGTGGATGGTGTTTTATGCGTGAAGCCTAAATGATTACTCAATACTGAAGAGTCATTGAGTTCTTAATCATAGATTTAAACAAAAAATGAATGAATAAAGAGATAATATCTCATAATACACCCCTAGAGTGATAAGAAATTGATATCAACATTGATTTAAATAAAAAAAGAAAGAAAGAAAGAAAGAAAGGAAGAAAGGAAGAAAGAAAGAAAGAATTCACAAGATAAAATTTAACACCAACAAGGTGGATCCAGACTCCACTCTTCCTGGAGTAGAAAAAGACAGATTTGAATAATGAAATAATCAGATAGTTAGATCGTCACACGTGAGTCACACAAGGGGGCACCAAACTTCAGGGATCACAAATTATATAATGAAAGAATTTAATAATTACATCTTTAAATATGTAAGACGTTGACATTTTTTTCTGTCATCAATTCCTGGGCAGACTTGCCAGATATAAAAATGTATGCTGTCATCACGCATTTTTAACATGCCATCAGTTAATGGTCAGATAAACATACTGTCTTGCCTGATGAATTCTTTGGACTGACATCATCACCAGCACCTGAATCTCTGTTGTGGTGCAGCAGGACGTGAGACAATAGGCGCAAACCTGGTGTAGCAGTAGTAGCTACAATGTTGATATCAGCTGAAAAGATGGCTGCACCAGGGGCATCACCAGCATAAATGACTGAGATAATCTTCCGTGTTCTGAGTCATCATCCTTTTGCCAGTTCTCGATGATGGTGCCGACCTCCTAGTGCCACTCCTTCTTTTCATGGTAGATCACAACCAATGTGAAGATTTGGAGGAAGAGCAGGTAGTCAACACCCAGACCAACGTGCCAGCCTTGGTGAAGTCCTTGTACTTCTCGGTTGGCACCGTGCAACCTTCTGGACTCAATCATCCAGCCTCCCTCTTACTCTGCGAGATGCATAGATCATTCAGAAAATGCTCTGCCCATGTCTACAACTTTCCTAACCTTGTACCTGACAGATTTTTGCACCCGAACCCTAATCGGTAATGGCACTGTCTGTCGTTTACTTATTTTAAAGAATTAAATAAGTCAGTAATAATTAACTGTCACAATAAATAGGGGATGTAGCATATTACTGGCAGGGAAGCATGGCCAGACTCCAGTGGTGAAGGATGTCATCATCAATTGAAACAATGACTCATAAACTGTGATGATTATTGCACATTAACGCCACAAGAGGGAGCTTAACAGGTCTCTTCATGGAATGGTGGAATTTTGGTTTACAGAATTATACAAATAATTATATTTTCTTGGGTATTAACAGGAATTGACATTTTAAATACTTTAATTATGTAATTAGATGATCTGTGGAACCAAATTCCAGGTGTAATAGATGATATAATCATTGTTTTATATAATTAAATAATCAAATAATGAGTTCATGTAACATTATCCACTTCCCAAAGGTGGCTCCAAACCAGGCTCATGAACGATGCTGTCGTGATAAATTTAAATATTTTAACTACATAAATGATATTTAGATGGTCTGTAATTATTGCCTCCCACATCGCGGAACGACAATCCACTGATCAGGGATTATCTAATGTCCTATTTCAATAATCAAATAACATAATCAGAGAATGAAATTGTCTTCCATACTCAACACAGTTGACTCTTACTTGACTCCCACATGATTGTGTGAAACTTGTAGGTTCATGCCTTATTTAATCGCAGAGTTGAGTAGTAAAAAGTTTAATTGCTGAAATGTCATTGTGTATGCAGGGATTTAAGAAGATATCACTTATTTAATGTCGGACGGCTACCTCAAACGGATGGACTGCAATCCAATAATCCCTAAGTCTACTCTAACAAATGGATTATCACCTTCCTGAAGAAAGTTAACAATGGAAAACACAACTTTTGATTAATGATCGTGAGACTTATTTATCTTTTGTTCCATAGTTATACTTCTAAGGAGAGAAAGCATCCATAAACAGAAGACTTTGAACTGTTTCTCCACAGACTAACTATGTTCTCCGATAATTAGGTAATCTTGAATTTGGTAACCAGTAAAAGCTGTAGGCACACTTCCAGAGGTATGGCTATGACTTGTTTACGCGAATCAAATGCTCTCATTAAAAGGTTTAGGAGACAGTTATCTTGAGAGACTGTAAAGTCCCATGATAACACTTTCTCGATGTTGCTCTCTGATCCGTGGCCCATGAAACCAGGATACAGAAAGCAAGCAGGATTGCCAGGCAACATTTATGAACCAAAATTCTGTCACATTTTAGTTCCCCTCTCTCATGCTAAAAGGAGTATACCCACCGATGAACTAACCTTACAGCCTCACTGACTTTCCACAAAAACAAAGCAGGGCTCATTCTTTTGAGTTCTACATATTTACCAGTCTCTCAAGCAACAACATGCCTATAGTGACATAAGCATGAAAATGAAAGCATCATTTTTGCATTCAAGTACAATAATGAGTAATTTACCGTTTTCTATGCTTCAATGTTTTAATTTCTACAACGGAAACAATACAATTAATATCCTCTGCCATAATCCCTTTCTCTTTATTGAAAATGAAATAAACTCTTCATTCTCTTACCTTTAGAGGAGCTTGGTCCCATGGTTTCTCAGGGTTGTTTAGATTTGCATTAGGCTGAAGATTAAGGATTTTCAGCAGTGTCTTATGTTTCTTTCAGTCATGTTGAATTCCTCAATTGACTGTTCTCTATTAAGCATTGTACCCCGCTTTCTAATATGGTTATTTAGAGTTATTTATTGTTGGTGGTGTGTCATGTTATCAGCCCGACAGAGTTCATTAGATGAGATTCTCTGATCAGGAGATTAGTCAGTTATTCCATTTTTAAATTCGCTGGTCACTGTGTCCTTCATGGGTCAGTTCTGTTACAACCTCTCAGAAAACAATGATGCAAAACAGTACAGTTTTTTTAAAATCGTGTAATCATTCGATTGATAAAAAAATCTGCTATTACATAATCAGTAATCACTGTATAAAGTAGTGTCCGCCATTCTCTGGGCACTGCTTCTGGTAACGATCTCCTGCTGTGTCAATCCCACAGAATCCAAATGACGGATGACACCATCATTACTTACTCAATCAAATAAGTTAATAATTGGAGAGTCCTCCATACTTAACTTTCATAAGATGGAACCAAACTCCAGTGATTGTCAAGGAAGTAGTACTTAGATAATTAAATAATGCCACATTATTTACTGCTGTGGAGGAATGGCCCTACTGCAGTCAAGGAGAACAACATCTTCATCGATTTAAATAATTTATATAAAATAAAAAATGGTTGAATAATGACATGGTGGTGCATCCTTAAATCCCACATGGAGTAGTCAGACTGATCTCTGCCTGCAATAATGATGTATTTAAAAAAATAAATTCATAATTAATTAGTGGGTTTTTTATAGTAACACTGACGAGATGGCACCAAAGTCCTAAACCTATCGCTGATGTAAAGATCTATTTACATAGCTAAATGATGGAGTAATGAATTGATATTAAATCATCAACTCCCAAAATCTGACTCCAAAAGGACTTATGGTCCATAAAATTACCTGTATTTTAAATACGTAAATTAAATGATGAATTATTACTTAATTTCATAGTTTAACAGTTAAAGAAGTAAGTGTAGTATTAGATGATGTGACGGTCTGGTACAACGGTCTCCCCTAAGGAGGCTCAAAACTCCAGTGATCACTGAATACATAATGACAGATTTTAATAATTAAATGAATAAACATTAAACAAGTGGATGGTGTTTTATGTGTGAAGCCGAAATGATTGTTCAATACTGAAGAGACATTGAGTTCTTAGTCATAGATTTGAACTTAAAAATGAATGAATAAACAGATAATTTCTCATAATTCCCCCCTAGAGAGATAAAAAAATGATATCAACATCGATTTAAATAAAGAAAGGCAAAAAGAAAGAAAGAAAGAAAGAGAAAAGAAAGAAAGAATTCACAAGATATAATTTAACACCAACAAGGTGAATCTAGACTCCACTCTTCCTGGAATAGAAAAACACAGATTTGAATAATGAAATAATCAGATAGTTAGATCGTCTGTCACACTTGAGTCACACAAGATTGCGCCAAACTTGAGGGATCACAGATTTTATAATGAAAAAAATTGATTAATTACATCTTTAAATATGTAAGCCATTGACCTTTTTTGTATCATCAATTCCTGGGCAGACTTGCCAGGTAAGAAATTGTATGCTGTCATCACACATTTTTAAAATGACATCAGTTAATCGTCAGATAACCATACAGTCTTGCCTGATGAGTTCTGTTGGCCTGACATCATCACAAGCACCTGAATCTCTGCTGTGGTGCAGCAGGACGTGAGATATTGGGCCCAATCCTGGTGTAGCAGTAGTAACCACAATTTTGATAACAGCTGAAAAGATGGCTGCAGCAGGTATATCACCAACATAGCTGAGAGAGAGATGTTCTTCTGTGTTCTGAGTCGTCATCCTTTTGCCAGGACTCGGTGATGGTGCCAATCTCCTAGTGCCACTCCTTCTTCTCATGGTAGATCAAAAACGATGTGAAGATGTGGAGGAAGAGCAGGTAGTCAACATCAGACCACGATGCCGGCCTTGGTGAAGTCCTTGTAATTTTCGGAGGGCTCCTTGCAACCTTCTGGACTCAATCATCCAGTATCCTTCGTACTCTGAGAGATGCATAGATCATTCAGAAAATGCTCTGTTCATGTCTACAACTTTCCTAACCTTGTCCCTGACAGATATTTTCATCCGAACGGTAAAGGGTGATAGCACTGTCTTTCGTTTACATAATTTAAAGAATTAAATAAGTCAGTAATAGCAAACTGTCACAATAAATAGGGGATATAGCATTTTACTGGCAGGGAAGCATAGCCAGACTCCAGGCACAAAGGATGTCATCATCATCAATTGAGTCAATGAATCATGAAACATGATGACATTGCATATTCACTCCACAAGAGGGAGCTTTATAGGTCTCTTCATGTAATGGAGGATTGTTGTTTACATAACTATACAAATATTTACATTATCTTGGGGATTAACACAGATTGTCAACTGAAATACATTAATTATGTAATTAGATGGTGTGTGGCACCAGATTCCAGGTGTCATGGACGGTATAATCATTGTTTTATATAATTAAATAATCAAATAATGAGTTCATGTAACATCATCCACTTCCCTGAGGTGGCTCCAAACCAGGCTCATGAACGATGCTGTTGTAAATAATTTAAATATTTTAACTACATAATTGACGTTAAGATGGTCTATAATAATTACCTCCCACATCGCGTCACAACAATCCACTGATTATGGTATATCTAATGTCCTATTTTAATAATCAAATAACAACACAATCGAAGGATGAAATGCTCTGCCATACTCCACACAATTTTCTCTCAGTTGACTCCCACATGATTGTGGGAAACTCACAGTTTCATCCCTTATTTAATCGCAGAGCAGAGTACTAACATGTTTAAATGCTGAACTGTCATTGTGTATGTAGGGTTTTTAGAAGATATCACATGTTTAATGTTGGAAGGCTGCCTCAAAAGAGATGGACTGATATCCAACAATCACTAAGTCTACTCTAACAAATGCATTATCACCTTCCTGAAAGAAGTCAACAAGGGCAATCTCACATTTTGACGAATAATTTTGAGTCTTATTATCTTTTGTTCCATAGTTTCACTTCTTAGGAGAGAGAATATTCATAAAGGGAAGACTTTGTACTGTATCTCCACAGACTACGTTCTCTGATGATTAGGTAATCTTGAATTTGGTAACCAGGAAAAGCTGTAGGCACACTTTCCAAGGTGTGGCTATGACTTGTTTAGCCCAATCAAATGCTGTCTTGAAAAGTTTTAGTAGATAGTTATCCCATGATAACACTTTCTACAAGCTGCTCTCTTGTCCTTGGCCCATGTTACCAGGATACAGAATGCAAGCAGGATTGCCAGGCAACATTTATGAACCAACATTCTGTCACATTCTAGTACCCCTCCCCCATGCTAAAAGGAGTATACCCACCGATGAACTAACCTTACAGCCACACTGAGGTTCTCACAAAAACAAAGCAGGGCTCTTTCTTTTGAGTTCTACATATTTACCAGTCTCTCACGCTACAACATGCCTGTAGTGACATAAGCACCAAAACGAAAGCATCATTGTGCCATTCAAGTACAATGATTAGTATTTTAAACCTGTTTTCTATGCTTCAATTTTCTAATTTCTACAATGGAAACAATACAATTAATCGCCTCTACCATAATCCTTTTCCCTTTATTGAAAATAAAATAAACTCCTCTTCATTCTCATACCTTTAGAGGAGCTTGATCCCATGGTTTCTCAGAGTTGTTTAGATTTGCTTTAGGCTGATGATTAATGATTTTGAGCAGTGTCTTATGTTTCTCTCAGTCATTTTGGATTCCTCAATTGACTGTTCTCTATTAAGTCCTGTACCCTGCTTTCTAATATGTTTATTTACAGTGATTTATTGTTGGTGGTGTGTCATGTTATCAGCCCGACAGAGTTGATTAGATGATATTCCCTGATCGGGAGATTATTCAGTTATTCCATTATTAAAATCGGTGATCACTGTGTCATTCATGGGTCAGTTCTGTTGCAACCTCTCAGAAACTGATTATGCGAAACAGTACAGTTTTTTAAAATCGTGTCATCATTCGATTGTTAAAAATCTTCTATTATGTAATCAGTAATCACCATATAGGCTGTGACCCCCATTCTCTGGGCACTGCTTCTGGTACCGATCTCCTGCTGTGTCAATCCCACAGCAGCCAAATTACGGATGACACCATCATAACTTACACAATCAAATAAGTTAATAATTAATTAGTCCTCCATACTTAACTTTCATAAGATGGAATCAAACTCCAGTGATTGTCTAGGAAGTAGTACTTAGATAATTAAATAATGCCACATGATTAACTCCCATGGACAATTGGCCCGACTCCAGTCAAGAAGAACAACATGTTCATCGATTTAAATAATTAATATATAATGGAATATGATTGAATGATGCCATGGCGGTGCATACTTAATACCCACATGGAGTAGTCAGACTGATCTCTTCCTGGAATAATGATGTGATGTTCTGGCACAATGGTCTCCCCTAAGGAGGCTCAAAACTCCACTGATCATTGTATACATAATGACAGATTTTCATAATTAAATGAATAAACCTTAAACAAGTGGATGGTGTTTTATGCGTGAAGCCTAAATTATTGCTGAGTATTGAAGAGACATTTAGTTCTTAATCATAGATTTGAAATAAATATGAATGAATAAAGAGATAATTTCTCATAATTCCCCCCTAGAGAGATAAAAAAAAAATTATATCAACATTGATTTAAATAAATAAATAAATAGAGAAAGAAAGAAAGAATTCCCAAGATACAATTTAACACCAACAAGTTGGATCCAGACCCCACTCTTTCTGGAGAAGACAAAGACAGATTTGAATAATGAAATAATCAGATAGTTACATGGTCTGTCACACTTGAGTCACACAAGGTGGCACCAAACTTCAGGGATCACAGATTATATAATAAGAGAATTTAATAATTACTTCTTTAAATTTTAAGTCGTTGAACTTTTTTTGTATCATCAATTCCTGGGCAGACTTGCCAGATATGAAAATGTATGCTGTCTTCACGCATTTTTAAATTGTCATCAGTTAACTGTCAGATAATCATACTGTCTTGCCTGATAAATTCTTTTGGCCTGACATCATCACCTGTCACATTCCAGTGCCCCTCCCACATGCTAAAAGGAGCATACCTAAAGATGAACTAACCTTGCAGCCTCACTGAATTTCTAACAAAAACAAAGCAGGACTCTTTCTTTTGGGTTCTATATATTTACCTGTCTCTCAAGCTACAACATGCCTATTGTGACATAAGCATCAAAACTAAAGAATCATAATGCCATTCAAGTACAATGATGAGTTTTTTAAACCTTTTAATAAATTAAAGTGATAATAAATTACTAGGCATTTTATATTAACACTGACAAAATGGCACAAAAGTCCTAAACATATCGCTGATGTAAAGATCTCTTTATATAGCTAAATGATGAAGAAATGAGATGATGTTACATCAACTCCCAAAATCTGACTCCAAATGGTACTTATGGTCCATAACATCACCTGTGTTTTAAATTCATTAATTAAGTGATGAATTATCATTTAATTTCCTAGTTTAACAGTTAAGGACGTAAGTGTATTATTAGATGATGTGATGGTCTGGCACGATGGACTCCCCTAAGGAGGCTCAAAACTCCAGTGATCACTGAATACATAATGACAGATTTTCATAATTAAATGAATAAACTTTAAACCAGTGAATGGTGTTTTATGCATGAAGCCTAAATGATTGCTCAATACTGAAGTGTCATTGAGTAGTTAATCCAAGATATGAACAAAAAATGAATGAATAAAGAGATAATTTCTCATAAGTCACCCCTAGAAAGATAACAAATCGATATCAACATTGATTGAAAGAAAGAAAGAAAGAAAGAAAGAAAGAAAGAAAGAAAGAAAGAAAGAAACCAAACGAGACAATTTAAAACCAACAAGGTGGATCCAGACTCCACTCTTCCTGGAGTAGAAAAAGACTGATTTGTATAATGAAATAATCAGATAGTTAGATCATCTGTCACACTTGATTCACAAGGTCGCACCAAACTTGAGGATTCACAGATTATAAAATGAAAGAATTCATAATTACATCTTTAAATATGTAAGTCATTGACCTTTTTTTGTATCTTCAAATCCTGGGCAGTCTTGACAGATTTGGAAATGTATGCTGTCATCAAGGATTTTTAAAATGCGATAAGTTAATCGTCAGATAATCATACTGTCTTGCATGATGAATTCTGTTGGCCTGACATCATCACCAGCACCTGAATCTCTGTTGTGATGCTGCAGGATCTGAGATAATGGGCCCATTCCTGGCTTAGAAGTAGTAACCAAGATGTTGCTATCAGCTGAAAAGATGGTTGCAGCTGGGGCATAACCAGCATATCTGAGAGACAGATGTTCTTCCGTGTTCTGGGTCGTCATCCTTTTGCCAGGTCTCGGGGATGGTGGATCACAACCGATGTGAAGATGTGGAGGAACAGCAGGTAGTCAACACCGAGACCACCATGTCGGCCTTGGTAAGTCCTTGTACTCCTCAAATGGCCCTGAGCAATCTTCTGGACTTAATCATCCAGCATCCTTTTTACTAAGGGAGATGCATAGATCATCCAGAAAATGCTCTGCCCATGTCTACATCTTTCCTAACCTTGTCCCTGACAGACATTTGCACACTAATTCTAATCGGTGATGGCATTGTCTGTCCTTTACATAATTTAAAGAATTAAATAAGTCAGCAATAGCTAACAACTGTCACAATAAATAGGTGATGTAGCATTTTACTGAGAGGGAAGCATGGCCAGACTCCAGTTATGAAGGATGTCATCATCCTCACTTGAATCAATGTATCATAAAATGTGATTATATTGCACATTATCTCCACAAGAGGAAGCTTTACAGGTCTCTTCATGGAATGGAGGATTTTTGGTTTAAATATCTTTACACATAGTTACCTTATCTTGAGTATTAACACAGACTGTCAATTTAAATACTTTAATTATGTAATGAGATGATCTGTGGCACAAGATTCCAGGTGTCATGGATGATATATTCATCATTTTATATAGTTAAATAATCAAACAATGAGTTCATGTAACATCATCCACTTCCCTATGGTGGCTCCAAACCAGGCTCTTGAACGATACTGTTGTGATTAATTTAAATATTTTAACTACAAAATTGATATTTATATGGTCCATAATAATTGCTTCCCACATCGTGGAATCTACTAATCATGGAATATCTAATGTCCTATTTTAATAATAAAATAACAACATAATCAGATGATGAAATGGTCTGCCATACTCAACACAATTGACTCTCACTGACTCTTAAATGATTGTGGGAAACTCCCAGGTTCATCCCTTATTTAATCGGAGAGCAGAGTCGTGAAATGTTTAAATGCTGCAATGTCATTGTATATGCAGGGTTTTTAGAAGATCCTACATATTTAATGTTGGACGGCTGCCTGAAAAGAGATGGACTGCAATCCAATAATCCCTAAGTCTACTCTAACAAATGGATTATCACCATCCTGAATTCAATTAAAAATGACAAATTCACCTTTTGATTTATAATTGTGAGTCTTATTATCTTTGTTTCCATAGTATTAATTCTTAGGAGAGAGAAAATTCATAAACAGAAGAAATTGAATGTTCTCTGATAATTAGGTAATCTAGAATTTGGAGACCAGTAAAAGCTGTAGGCAAACTTCCAGAGATTTGGCTATGACTATCTTAGGGAAATCAAATGCTGTCATTGAAAGTTTTAGGAGATAGTTATCTTGGGAGACTATAATGTCCCATGATAACACCTTCTCGAAGCTGCTCTCTGGTACTAGGCGCATGATAACAGAATACAGAATGCAATCAGGGTTGCCAGGAACATTTTTGAACCAACATTGTGTCACATTCTAGTGCACCTCCCACATGCTAAAAGGAGCATACCTAAAGATGAACTAACCTTACAGCCTCACTGAGTTTCTCACAAAAACAAAGCAGGGCTCTTTCTTTTGGGTTCTACATATTTACCCGTCTCTCAAGTTACAACATGCCTTTTTTCTATGCTTCAATTTACTAATTCCTAGAATGGATACAATACAATTAATTGCCTCTACCACAAACCTTTCCTCTTTTTTGAAAACAAAATAATCCCTCTTCATTCTCTGCCCTGTAGAGGAGCTTGATCCCATGGTTTGTATGCATTGTTAAGATTTGAATTGGTACTGAACAGCCAGGGCCAGGGCCAGGGCCAGGGCACAGGGCCAGGGGCCAGGGGCCAGGGGCCAGGTTCCAGGGCCAGGGGCCAGGGGCCATGGGCCAGGGGCCAGGGGCCAGGGGCCAGGGGCAGGGCCAGGGCCAGGGGCCAGGGCCAGGGGCCAGGGCATGGGGCCAGGGCCAGGGGCCAGGGGCCAGGGGCCAGGGCCCATGGGCCAGGGGCCAGCGGCCAGGGGCCAGGGGCCAGGGGCAGGGCCAGGGCCAGGGCGCAAGATGATCAAATAAAATGTCTGCTGCCATGCAGGACCCAGCTTAATCTTTGTAGATGCTGAAAAATTATTTGCACCAGCTTTGCCTATACAAAAGAAGGTCAGTATTTTCCATGTCTCTCTTCTACAAAGAAAAGACAAACAAACAAACAAAAAGCCTCTCACATTAAGTATTTGGTGAAGAACTTCTGCCCTGAATCCTGTACGCAATTGGTTATGGATTGAACAGTTAATTAACTATATCCTTCTCACATCTGATAGTTTTGATGGCTGTGCTAACCATAACTTTGTCAGCTTGGAAGTATTAGGCAAGTTTAATATGGCTCCTAAATAAGGATTTAAAATCATACAAGTCATTTTTGAACATTTATTTATTAATTATGCATACAGTGTTCTGCCTTCATGTGTCTGCAGGCGAGAAGAGGTAGTCAGATCTCATTACTGATGTTTGTGAGCCACAATGTAGTTGCTGGGGATTGAACTCAGGACTTCTAGAAGAGCAGCCAGTAATCTTAACCACTGAGCCATCTCTCTATCCCAAGACATATAAAATTAATTTACGATATAAAAATCCATAGCTTAACTTTTAATCAAGTTCGGATAAGCTAGTCTTGCAGGGACTCCCAGCTGTTTAGTCACAAACTCAATGTTTTATGATTTATGTTGGGTGTCATCAAAGTGTAAATATGAAGGATATTTCATTAGGCCTAGTGCACCACTGACCAATCTATACATGGATCTCTCTTGACAGAAGAAAAATGTACAAGTTTGTAACCCAAATCTGTAGTTTTTGCTAGGACTCAAAGGCATAAGTACATTCCTGCTGTTTACAGATACCCAATATCTTCTTTTTCTACAATATAGATTTCAGTACAGAGTAGTGATGATAATATCTCTCACACTTATGTTCCAAATTTAACCATGTCTCAGTAGATTTGAGCTTCTTGCAGATGAGCATCCGTTACTGACTACATTCTGCTCCTAAATACTGTTCTAGACTTACTGTGAACCAGCACAGCCAATGTATCTTCAACAGGGTCTATAAACTAATTCTTCTGATAAATGTGCAATTTGCTGAAGCACCCCTACTTTTTCTACTTTTTTTGTATTGGTTTTATATAGCATTTTAGCCATCTCATGCCCAAGAAAACACTGCAAAGGAAAGCAGGAAGTAGTACAGGAAAAGATTACATTTAACCTTTTCCCTGGTTGAGATGCTATATCAAAAGTAAACAAAAGTAAACTCCTATACATAGGAGGCAATGTGAATAACCTGTACCCCAAAAAACACCAGAAGTCTTTTACCTATTGGAGGCCCAAATATTGGGCCTCTAATGTTTGTTGCAAAGAGGAAATGTGATGGAAAAATTAATAACTAAAAGTTATAAAATTAGGGCTTATTGCAAGAAGGAAAAAATGAGAAGAAGAATTTCTGCCAATACATAAATCCCTGACTACAGAGTACAGAACCCACATCCTGTTCTCAGGAGAAGAAGTAAAAACAAAGAAAAAACACCAACCTTTCAGGTGTGCTTATCAATCTTGCATAAACAAATGCTGGATAATATTAACTTAGTTCCATGATGACCTTGTAAATAAATTTGTACTCTATGAATTGCCTGTATCTTGGAAACCTTGTGAACTGAGATTAGTGGTCTCAAGTTTCCCTTTCTGTTTACCCTGTTATAAACCCCTCACAATTTTAAGCCACTACCTTACTTTTCTTACATAGTGAGGTCCCAGCTGGTTTGATTTTTAATAGTAAAAACCATTTGCTTTTGCAGCCAGGAGTCACTTCCTTGGAAGTTGAGGAAACCAGTAGGCATAATAGTAACAAGCTGCTCAAGGAGGCTTTATAGGCTATAGAACTCCAGGTGACAGCTATTTGAAAATCAAAACAATGTTGTTTGAGCGACATGCTGTACTACTTCCTGCTTACTTTTGCAGTGTTTTCTTAGCTGCAAGTAGGCTAAAATGCTAGACAATACCAACAAAAGAAAGTGGGATTCAGGAAATGGACCATTTATCAGAGGCATCAGTTTGTAGACACTGTTGAAGATTCACTTTGGCTGGGCTGGTTCACAGTAAGTAGGGAGAGCAGTATAGAGGAGCAGGCTGTAGTCAGCAACTGATATTCATCTGCCAGAAGCACAAATTGTCTGAGACATGTTTAAACTGGGAACAAAGGTTAAAATGTATATATTTAATTGGAACTCTTTGTTCCTTACCTTTGGTGATCAAGAAAGACAGCAAGACCAGGGAGAAAATTCCATCCTCAGGATAGCTGTATTAATCTGCAGTCCTTTTGACCTGTAAGAAGTGGATCCAAGCTTTATGACATTTGTTCCTCTGAAGCCTATATGAACTGTGTTATATAAAAGGACATAAAAGTTTTAGATATATTATCATCACCAATCTGTGCTGAAAACCAGATTGTACAAAAAGTAGGTTTTGGGTATCTATAAAACAGCAGGAATGAACTTATGCCATTGAGTCCTAGCAAAATTTACAGATTTGGGTTAGAAGCTTTTTCTTCTGTCAAGAGCGATCCATGTATAGATTGGTCAGTGGTGCCTTAGGCCTAATGAAACATCCGTCATATTTACACTTCGATAACACCCACTATAAATCATAAAACTTTGAGTTTGTGACTAAACAGCTGGGAGGCCCTGCTCTATTAGCTTATCAAAACTTGATTAAAAGTTAAGCTCTGAATTTTTATATTGTAAATTAATTTTTTACATCTTTAAGAAATATATATCTTGGGCTAGAGAGATGTGGCAGAGGTTAAGATTACTGGCTGCTCTTCTAGAAGTCCTGAGTTCAATCCCCAGCCACTACATTGTGCTCACAAACATTTATAATGTGATGTTCTATCCTCTTTGTGTGTGCAGACATGTACGCAGCCAGAACAATGTGTGCATAATTAATAAATAAATGTTCAAAAAAGATATATATATATATATATATATATATATATATATATATATATTTAAATTCTTATTTAGGAGCCACATCAAGGATGCCTTTATTGCCAAGCTCACAAAGTTTTGGTTAGCCAAGCCATCAATATAATTAGAGATCTGAGAAGGATAAACTATATGTTACTTTTGAATCTATTAAAAAAACCACAGGGACCATTCCTTATATTCTTAGCCATATCCAATTTTCTATGGCATTGAGGGGAGAAAGATTTCACCAAGTACATAATGTGAGAGGTGCCCCACCCGTGGAACCTGGAATTGGAAAAGTCTGAACTTATTTTGTCTAGGAAAAGGTGCAGAAAATTTTCCAGTACCCTGCAGCCTCTACACAGTCCGAGCTGCATCCTATTATGCTGTAGGCATTGTGTTTCAGCATCTTGCTCCCTGGTAGTGTCATCACAATCCATGCTGCCCCACAATGTTCATTAGAGACCTTTGATCATTGTTAGGTTCTGTGATTCTTTGTCTGAAATTATTACAGCTTTTTAGTTAGTATTTAAAAGCCTTATTCTACAGATCTCTGTAGTATTAGAAGTCTTTCTAGGTAGATATTAATGGACAACTTGGTTTTCAGTTACTCTATTTAAACTTAAACTTTTAGAATATGTATAGGAGACAGAGTGAGGTTTATTCCTGTTATTAATCACTAATACTTAGTTTGACTATATCCAACAGTTAATCTATAAGGATGGCTGGTAACTTGTGTTTCTTAACATTTTATACTAGTTACCAGATTTTATAAAAGTAGAACTTTGCATTGTCAGTTTTAGCTTTAAAAATACTGATTTTAATTTCAAACTCCTTTTAGGGAAACATAAAACAGCTATGTGATTCAGTTTATATAACTAACTTATGCTTACCAAATTTATCAAAAACAAGGATGGATTATCCTATGTATCATAAAAAAAATGAGCTTCTGAAATTTTGGTTAGTATATACAGTGTATGGTTATGATCTTAAATTTTAGCCCTTTGATTTAAGTACAAATATTAACAATGTAATAAAGCACAAATGTATTGTAACCTTCTGAATTTAAATATTTAAAAACTGTCTTATAAAAAAATTAATCATCCTGTAATTGCTTCTTATAATATCAAATAATTTTAGCACCCTTTATGTCTCTAAAACCATTGTTACCTTGGTGCCTGTTAAGTTTATGTTAATTTCAGTGTTAATAATTATATCTTTTTAACTAGTTTCAAATTTTGACAGCTTTCGACATAAAACAGAATTAATGTCACCTGCATTAAAAAGACATCTGATTTTCTGATAATCTGAATTTAGTGACCAGCACTCAGAGGTAAATTTTGAGCTGAGGGCTATTAGCATTAGACAGCAAAAACATTTAAACCATTTTTGTTTTAGCTATGTTCTTGTAATTAAACAGGATTCTAACAGGAAACACAGATAGAACTTTTTAGCAAGTACATACATTTTTCCTGAGAGAAATAAACGGAAATTTTAAACAATTAACCTAGTATGGTCAAAATTTTTAACTCATATTACTAATCTTAAATTTATATTTGTAGATTCAGAGCCCACAGCAAACAGTTTTCATCTTGTTCTTACTTTTTTACGACTTTTCTTTGAACCTCTTTATCTTTTTACATTACCTGTAGTCTTTTTCTCTGACTTTCTCAGACATCCCTAGCATAGAAAAATCTCTCCTTTTCTCTTTTTCTTTTTCTTTTTTCTGATCAGTGACTTTTACTCAGAGGTACATGCCTGAAGTGAACATCTTATTTATTTAATTCCTGACTGTACGTTCTTACATTGGTGCTTTCCCCTGAACCTCTCTGCAACTTCTGCTCTCTTAACTGTTGGGTCCTTATTCGGATTATGTGGGGTACACCAGATCTCCTTTTATGTTATCTTTCATTATCATCAATTTATTTTTATCTCTTTTTGACTCCTATGGATCTGGCCAAGGCTTTTTTCCTGTTCTACGTTTTATTGCCCAGAGAAGTGGAATCATACTCGTAACACCTGAAGTTCCTTTTGATGTTCTCTGTGCAGCTTTGATGAGTTGCATTGACCTATAAATCTACAGGCCTTTTGACCTGTCTACTAGACCACTGTTATCTTATTTTTACTTCTTTGCTTCAGACTGATTGTAACAAGTCTGCACATACCAATCTCATCTATTTACCATCTATTTTATTAGTTGTATTTTTTTTAGTTGACATAAAAATCTTTACCAGATTTAATTTCCCCAACACCGCCTTATCCTCCACCTCCCCACCCTCACCCCCACCCCAGTCCCTACAATCACAGTCACTGCAACCTGAGGAGAGGAGGGATGGGCCAGGGGCAACTTCAGTCATTTGCTGGTAGGGTTTCAGAATTCCTCTCCTCTCTCACTGCCCAAAAGCTGGCCCAATGCACCTAGCCCATCAACAAACCAGCATGGCTCCTGGATGAGCATGGCTTAGGACTTCTGTACCAGGAAGAGCCTGGTGCTGTTTACCCTGGTGTTCTGCATTACCAGCAGCCTGTACGTTCTTGGCCTGGGTGATTTTTCTGTTTGTTTTTGCTTTGTTTTTTTAATATTCTATTTTATTTTTTATTTCACATGCCTATCCCAGTTCCCTCTCCCTCCCTCCATTCCTCGTGTTGCCCCCTCTCATGAACCCTGACCATCCTCCCGTCCATCCCCCCCACCCCAATTCCACATGAATGGCAATGCCATCCTGGTGTGGTCACGTATATCTGTCAAGTCAATTGAAGTAGGGGCTAGGACTTCTCTCCTATTTCTAGGATAAGGGAGTCTCTTCATGTGTCTGCAAGTTCCTTTTTTGCACCACAATACATCCTGGATCCACTCTTTGAGGTCCCCAAGACTGCTCAGTCCTTCTGGCTGAGACTCATATTCAGAGACACCTGAGTCAGTCCCATTCTGGATGCCAAGCTATCAGTCTAGAGGCCCATTATCTACTCATTGTTCCGGTCAGCTGTCTGTATGTTTCTACAACCTGGTCTTTTCCTCTCCCTTTGCATCTAGATTCTATTTCGACTCGGTGTTTAGGTATGGGTGTTTGCTTCTGTTTCCAACAGTACTAGAGGAGGGTTCCCTGATGGTGAATAAGGTAGTTGTTGATCTCAGTACCCATGAAGGGAATTTATGGTAGCTTTTCCATGGTTGCTCAAATTGTTATTTAGAAACAGTTTTGTAGGTCTCTAGACCATTCTTTAGATTCAGTTTTCTCTTTAAACCACTAATGGCTTCCTCTTTTATACTGTTTCTCTCTCTCTCCCTTTCTCTCTCTCTCTCTCTCTCTCTCTCTCTCTCTCTCTCTCTCTCTCACTCTACTGTCTTCTATTCCTACCCTGACTCAATCTTCATAGGATCCCCTGCTTTCCTCCTCCCACTCTGTTTCTCCTATTTCTCTCTACATTCTGTGACCCCCCCCCAACCTCCCATGTGCTCTGGGGGACTTCTCCTTTCAACCTTGTGTGAGGGACTTTATATGAATCTCTTAGAATACACCTTGTATCCTGGTTTCACTGGTGGTGTGAATTATAGGCTGGTGATCCATTGCTCTAGCTCTAGGATCCATATATGAGTGAGTATATTCTATGTTCATGTTTTTGTGATTGGGTTACCTCATTCAGAATGGTTACTTCAAGAGCCATCCATTTGCCTGTGAATTTCAAGATTCCATTATTTTTTCTCTGCAGAGTAGTATTCCATTGTGAAGATGTGCCACATCTTCTTTATCCATTCTTCAATTGAGAGGTATCTAGGTTGCTTCCAGGTTCTTGCTATTACAAAAGATACTGCCATCAACATAGCTGAGCAGATGTCTTTGTTGCATGGATGTGGATCATTTGGGAATATGCCTAAGAAGTGGATGGTAAACTAATTCCCATTTTCCTGAGGAACTACTATACTGATCTCCAAAATGGGTGTATGAGTTTGCACTCCCACCAGCAGTAGAGGAGTGTTCCCATTTCTCCATGTCTTCTCTGGTATAAGTTGTCATGGTGTTTCTAATATTAGCCGTTGTGGCAGGAATAAGATGGTATCACAAAGTTGTTTTGATTTGCATTTCCCTGATAGCTAAGGATGTTGAACACTTTCTTAAGTGTTTTTAAGGTTTTTTTTTTATTTCATCTATTGAGAATTCTTTCTTCAGTTCTGTACCACATTTTTTAATAGGGTTGATTCGTGATTTGTTGATTAGTGTATTTAGTTCTTTGTATGTTTTGGAATCAGCCCTTTGTCTGATATAGTATGGGTGAAAATCTTTTCCAAGTCTGTAGGCTGCCATTTGGTCTTTTCATTGTGTCCTTTTCCTAACAGAAGTCTCTAAGTTTGAAGATGTCCCATTCTTTAATTGTGGCTCTCAATGTCTGTGCTCCTGGAGTTATGTTCAGGAACTGGTCTCCTATACTAATTTGTTCAAGGGTACCTCCTACTTTCTCTTCTAAGAGGTTCAGTGTTGCTGCATTGATGTTGAGGGTCTTTGATTCCTTTGGACTTGAGTTTTGTTTATGGTGATAGACTAGGGTCTATGTTCAGTCTTAGAAACACCACCATCCAATTGTGCCAAAACCATCTCTTGAAGATGCTTTCCTCATTCCATTATATACTTTTAGCTGTTTTGTCGAAAATCAGGTGCTAATATGAGTGTGGGTTTATATCAGAGTTTTTAATTCTATTCTACTGGTCTACCTTTATGTTTTCTTTCTTTTTTGTGGCAATTCCAGGCTGTTTTCAGGATTATAGCTGTGTATTAGAGCTTACACTCAGGCATGGTGATGTCTCCTAACGTTCTTATATTGTGCAGGGCTGCTTTGGCTATCCTGGGTCTTTTGTTTTTCCATATGAAGTTCGTTATTATACTTTCAAGAATTGTGGTGGGATTTTAATGGAGATTGCATTGAATCTCTAGATTGCTTTTGACAAGATTGCCATTTTTACCATATTAACCTAGATATCCAGGAACCTGGGAGATGTTTCCATTTTCTGGTATCTTCGTTAATTTGTTTAGAACCACAAAGTTTTATTATGTAGGACTTTCACTTGTTTGGTAAGTGTTACTCCACGATACTTTATGTTGTTTGAGGCTATTAAAAAGGGTTATGCTCCTCTTATTTCTTTCTCAGTCTATTTGTCATTTGAATAATGTAGGACTACTGATTTTTTTGAGATTCCATGTATCTTGATACTTTGGTAAATGTGTGTATCAGCAGTAGGAGTTGGCTGATATAGTTTATTGGGTCGTTTATGTAAACTATCATGTCATATGCAAATAGTGACAGTTTGATATCTTCATTCCCATTTGAATCCCCTTGATCTGCTTTTGTAGCCAGACTCTAGAAAGGGAAATTTTTACTCTTGGTTTCCAGGATGCATTCAAGGGAAGTGGATGTGTGAGGTGAAAGCCAATTATACATTGGAAGTCCTGCCATTTGAATCCCCTTTTAGTTTGACAAACAGGAATTGCAAATTAGAGATGCTTGATTTTCAGGCTGCCCATCATAACTTCTGTAATGTGTGGGTTGGAACAGAGGATGGTGTCTGCTCTCCACATGTCTTCAGAGAGACCCACCAGTAGTGCATCATCCCGAAAGACAGGGAAAAGAGGTTGTGACTGTTATGATGATCCTTTCCCTCCATTCCAGACATCTCTGTGAATACCTGGAATGTTTCCACTGCTGGGCCCAGCAGAGAAAAGATTTGCTGCTGATGATCTGTGAAAAGCTGGAGTTTGGGGTCCGCCCTGTATATAACCCCCTAGAGTTGCTGGAGGTATTTGCGCCATGCAGTATACGGGAACAGGAAGTGAATGCTCGCTGGGACCTGAGGACCCTTGCAAAGTTTGCCCCTGGCCTGGGCCAGATGAAAAACCTTCAGAAACTCCTTTTTCATGAAGTCTTCACACCCTTGCGTTGGTTGTGGAACCAAGAGATGAAACGACGGTGTTTTCGACAGATCGTTTCTCAGGTCTCCCAACTCAACAAGCTCCAGCATCTCTGTTTGAATCATGTCTTCCTCCTGAATGCAAGACTGAACCAAGTGCTCAGGTAAGGAAGGATAGAGAGCTTGTTTCACAGGCCAGAGAACAGCCTTTCCATGTTACATGAAACATCAGTGTACACCTGGGGCTTGCCAGCCACTGGTGACTACACACGGATATGACCTCTGAATGATTGATCTAGTAGTCTTTCTGCTATTCTTGCTACCAACACCGAGAAATGGTCTTTGAAACCTGACCTACAGAGGGGAGGGTGTTTTAAGCCACATGTTGCCCCATGTCATCACTGTCCTCAGAACTGTATGCACAGTTCACATCGCTCTCTGATTTTCCAAGGGACAGGGGCTCTCTGAGCACAGGTAGTGTCTACGTCAATGGAAAATAACTGAGAGTGAAGTTATTAAGGTAGGTCACAGGGAAGACCTCTCAGTAGTACAGAGGCTGTGCTAGGAGGTGGGACTCATGAGGACCAATGTTAGCACACACAGGTAAGTCTCTGAGTTGCCACCAGGTCTTCTTTCTTGGCTTCCTGCTGTCCCCATTTGTCATGTGATGAGGCTTTGAGTTTGACAGCGCAGAGGGACCAGGGTTGGGGACCTAAGCAGTCACATGATTTTGCCTGTGCTGTTACTTTTCCATCTGAGAGCATTCTGGAATTGGCCTCCACCAAGATCTCAGAACGACATTAGGACACACTAACCTCTGCTCACTTGAAGTTGGTGCCCTTACTCTACCACTATTAAACTTACTGAGATAATCTGCCTTGTCTTTCTGTAGGAACTTGGAAATTCCCTTAGAGACCCTAGCAATCACTCCCTGCTCACTATCAGAATCAGACATGAGTTACCTGTCCCAGTGTCCAAGCGTCCATCGGCTCACACATCTAGACCTGAGTGGTGTCACCTTTTTAAATTTAAGTCATCCTCTTCTGGGAAGACTGCTAGAGAGATTGATAGCTACCCTGCAGACATTAAAATTGAAGGGTTGTATGCTCATGGACTTCCAAATGGATGTCATCCTCCCTGCCCTGAGCCAGTGTTCCCAGCTGATGGAGGTGAATTTGATGAAGAACTTCCTGTCTTTGACCAGCCTTAAGAAGCTGCTTCAGCACACTGCCAACCTGACACAGCTCACCAGTGTCCTGCCCCTGATTAAGTGTATGATGACTTTGGTGATGTCCTGCCAGACAGATTTGTCCAATGTTGTTCTGAGCTCTTGGACACTTTTAGAGCAATAAGACAGCCAAAGGAGGTCTACTATGTGAGTAAGAAGTGTCTAGATTGCAGGCGATTCTGTGTCTATGACCAGGAGGCCTCCCTATGTTCATGTTGGGAATAAAGGATGAGAGATTACTGCTGGCCTGAGAAAGGAAAGCAAGGACTCCAGTGACTCTTTAGAGAGACACAGAGCTTGTCTATTCAATGTGTTTTGGATATACTTGGAGACAATGTTATCCCAAGGAATCAGAGGAGAGAGAGAGAGAGAAGCTTTGACATGGACAATCAGGGCCTGCTCATCTGCTGAGGGCCAACGGTGAAGACCCAACCTCAGATAAGAAAAGAGATGTGAGAACACTGTGGACTGACCCCACCACAGTCAGTGTGTGAGAGTTCAGATACACAGGGGAGGGGATAAAGACAGAGCATAGTACAAAGAGCACCATGGACTGGATGAAATGTGTTCCATGCCTCTGCCTCCACCTTTGCTTTGCCTGACTTACATAAAGATTTGTAATATGTGCACATATATTTCCTTTTTGAAGAGTAACATTGACTGTAGAATGAACTGTTGTTGAGAGTACGGTCCTCTCCCTTTTCAACTGAGATCTGTCTTTCTGTGGTTATGATAGGCATTTAAGCTGGATATTACTTGCCCCACCCACACTCCTTAACGTTACAGTTTCCAATAAGCTCAATAAAAAATGACTTCTTTCTCAGCCCCTTTGCTGTCTGAATAAAGTAGGGCTACTGATCTTTTTTGAGAATATTTTGTTTGCTAGTTTGCTGAAGGTGTTTATCAGCTGTTTCCTGGTAGAGGATTTTTTTTGGGTGGAAGTTTGCTTTTGTAAATTGTCATATCATCTGCAAATAGAGAATGTTTGACTTCTTCATTTCCATTTTTTGTCTCCATGATCTACCTTTGTTTTCTTATTGCTTTAGCTAGTACTTCAAGTACAATATTGGAGATATGGAGAGAGATGACAGCCTTGTTTTGTTACTGATTTTAGAGGAATCCCTTAAACGTCTCTCCATTCATTTTTTTTTATTTTCTGTTGGTTTGCTGAATAGTGCTCTTATTATGTTTAGGTATGTTCCTGTTACCCCTGATCTCCCCAAGGCCTTTATCGTGAAAGGGTGTTGATTTTTGCTGAAGACGTTTTGAGAATCTAAGGACATTATCATGTTGTTTTCTTTTTCTGTTTATTTATAAGGTGGATCACCTTGATAGATTTTCGAATGTAAAACCATCCCTGCATGCCAGTGATGAAGTCAACTTGGTCATGGTCGGTGATTTCTGTGATGTATGCTTGGATTCAGTTTGCCATTATTTTATACAGTATTTTTGCATCAATATTCATGAGGTATATTGGTCTGTAATATTTATTCCTCGTTGTGTCTTTTTGTGGCCTGGATACCAAGGTGATTGTTGCCTCCAGAAAAGAGTTTCGTAATGAACATTCTGTTACCATTGTGTGGAACAATTTGTGGAGTATGGGAATTAGCTCTTCCTTGAATTTCCCGTAGAATTCTGCACTGAAACCATCTGGCCCTGGTCTATTCTCTCTCTCTCTCTCTCTCTCTCTCTCTCTCTCTCTCTCTCTCTGTCTCTCTCTGTCTCTCTCTCTGTCTCTCTCTCTCTCTCTGTGTGTGTGTGTGTGTGTGTGTATTTTTGTGTGAGTATTTGTGTTGGAAGGCTTTTGATGACTGCTTCTATTTTGTTAGGGGTTTATATGTCTATTTAAGTTGTCTGTCTCTTCTTGATTTAATTTTGGTGATAGTTATCCAGAAATTTTTTAATTTCTTTGAATTCTCAAATTTTGTGGAGTACAGGTTTTTAAAGTATGACATGAATATTGTCTGGAGCTCACAGAGCTCACACCTTTAATCCCAGCCCTAGAGTGGTATAAAAGTTAGTAGCAGAGGATTGAATATTCATTCTCAGAATTATCCTGCCTCTCCAAGGAGAGGAAGGTGTCTGAAACTTGGTGAGAGATTGCGGAGATAGGATCAGCGCTTTCTTCCTGACATAAAGGTAAGAGGCAGTGGCGAGGCCTTCTCTGGGTCTGCTATGTATCTCGCTACACTTAGCATTATTGGCAGCACATGGGAGTTAGAGGCACTCAGATCTCTGTGAGGTATAGGGTAGCATAGCATGGTCTTAGAGCTAGTAATGTAGGGTGTTACCACTGAGAAAAACTGTCTCAGAAAATGCAGTTGATTTTGTAATTTTCAATAGGATCTAACTCAGTTGATTCTCTGTCCTGAAAGTAGATGTAATCAACATGAACATATCTTGTTCCGTTATTCTTCCACTAAGCTAGGAAGCTTACTGAAACTCTGATTAGATTCCACTGGTCATGCCAATGATTTCATAAAATGGAAAGATGATTAAAAACTATAAAACTAATTATTTAACAATACATAGACATACCCTTAGTGTTTGAGATGACTTGGAGAAAGGGATTTTACTGTTACCATAGACTCAGTTCAATCTGGTTCCTGATGGGAGATCCAGTCAAACTGGTCAAATACTAGCTACACCACTACACTCAGGAAGGAGGATTCATGAGATTTCCATGTCATCTCACAATGAATAAAGGGTTTAGATAGGGCTGAGCTTCATTGATCCAATGGATAGCGAAATCTTACAAATATCTACATGTAATCAAGAGAGTAAATCACAGAATTGAAAATTGGGGGAGAAGTTTTGTTTGCTTGTTTGTTTTGTTTTGTTGATTTTTGTTTTTTCAAGACAGGGTTTCTGTGTATTGCTTTGCAGTCTCTACTGGAATTCAATCTGTAGATCAGGCTGCTCTTGAACTCAAAGAGATCTGCCTGCCTCTATGCTAAAAATGATGGGATTAAAAGTGTGAGTCACCAATTCCTTTGCATGGACTAGTGTTAGAGTTACCCTGACTCTTTCCTACAATCTGGGCTCTCCCCCTTTCCCACATTTGACTCTCTCAAACCACAGCTGTGAAAGCTCAAGTATGATTGGATGGGAATATGCTCAATTATCCAATCAGATGGCAGAATAGGGCTGAAGGTGGGGATAAGAATGGAAGGTGTAAGAGGATATGGTTATAGAAGTGTTATCCTGGCCAGGATAAACCGAGTTGTTTGGATCCTCAAGTCACTAACACAACTGCTGGGATTGGAACACCTGTTATGTGTGTGCTGATCAGTTAAGCCATTCAACCCCATCAGTACATACAACCTTACTAAGGATCTCCAGTCCCTTGGGTCATCTTACGAACCTTGGTATTGTTATTATTATTTGGTTTTGCTATTTGAAGCTGAAAATCTCATTGAGCCCCAGTTAGCCTAGAAATCCACATGTAGTTTTGTGTTATGAGAACTGAGTGTTTGCACTAATCTGATGTGCCCTTTAAGAGATTGATGAGGTTGCGATATTAGGAGGTTAAGACACACTGAGCAAGTACCGACCAACAACTCCAATCTGGCTTAAAAGGATTTAATTCAATGTGATTATAGACTTGTTAACTGAAGATGAAGAAATTTCTGTAGAGGCCCACACATGGCCATGAGTCTCAGCAAAGCATCAACTTGACAAATTGTGAGTACTCAAACTCCTAAAGTGTGGCCTAGGGCTCATCATGGCTCCAGGTCTAAAATATTAGAAATAACAGTGACTGTCTCCATTTCACATATTCTCCCAACAACCTCCACTGATTGAATGCAAAGCAAACTTGGCTGTGGGATTTTTTAACTTTGATGTTGAGGATCAAGAAAGACATTTGAAGATGCTTTCCCACAAAAGAGTCTAGCTCTTGTTTACTTTTCCACTCTCTCATTGCCCAGGGCTGTAGTATTCTGGGGAGCAGTCTTTTTGATTAGCAGAATAAAGGGGAGATTTGTTGCCATGGTGGCTCATGTCCATGAGCATGAGGCCTTTGAGGGACCTATGCCTATGAGAAAGTCAGACAGTGTGTAATAGGAAATACGGATTTTCCAACATTTCTAGACTAGTGACCAAAGCCCGACAGGGTTTATGCCATGAAAGGACAAAGAGACATTCTAAAATTGACTTGTCTGGAAGGGTTAATTCCTCTGAATATTACCATAGCACCTGTCTGTGTGAAGGTCAAGATGAGTTCGCCATTGACATTCCAGATGCTGGCAAGAAGTAGTCTGCTCAAAAATGAAGCCTTGGCTATCTCTGCTCTGAATAAGCTACCCATGGAGCTCTTCCCACCGCTATTCAAAGATGCCTTTAAGGGGAAACAAACAAAGATCCTGAGTGCTATGATGGCAGCCGGGCCTTTCAGGTGCCTTCCCTTGGGAGACCTGATGAAGTTTCCTGACCTGGAGATCTTGAAGGCTGTGCTGGGTGGCCTTGATTTGCTGATTCAGCAGAAGGATCAACCTAGGTGAGTGAGAAAATGTGACATGGAGGGGAAGAGTGTGGATGGAGAGAAGTGACTACAGAGTTCAGAATGTGGATCAAGTTGAATGAGAGCTTTCTCAGAGAAGTGAATAAATGAAAAGAGACAGTGGTGCATGGAGCACACTGCTAGGAGATATAGTCAACACACAATGAGTCTAACTCAGCCTCTGTAGCCAGGCCCTAGAAAGGGAATTTTGAGTCTTGATTTCCAGGATGCATTCAAGGGAAGTGGATGTGTGAGGTGAAAGCCGATTATACATTGGTAGTCCTGCCATTTGAAGCCCCTTCTTATTTGACCAACAGGAATTGCAAATTAGAGGTGCTTGATTTTCCGGATTCCCATCATAACTTCTGGAACGTGTGTGCTGGAACATAGGATGGTGTCTGCTTTCCAGATGTCGTCAGAGAGACCCAACCAGTGGTGCATCATCCCGAAAGTCACGGAAAATAGGCTGTGACTGTGATGATGAACCTTTCCTTCCATTCTAGCCATCTCTGTGAATACCTGGAGTGTTTCCACTGCTGGGCCCAGCAGAGAAATGTGCTGCAGGTGATGTGCCATCATATCTTCTTTATACATTCTTCAGTTGATCAGCATCTAGGTTGAGTCCAGGTTCTTAGTATTACAAATAATACAGCCATGAACACAGCTGAGCACATGTCTTAGTTGCATGGATGCGGATTCTTCGGTTATATGACAAAGAGGGGGATCACCGGGTTGTTTGGTAGACTGATTCCCAATGTCCTGAGGATCCGCCACACTGACCTCCAACATGGCTGTGCAAGTTTGCACTCTGAACAGCAGAGCAAGAATGTTCCTCTTTCTACACATCCTCTCCTGCAATAAATTATCATTGGTGTTCCTAATTTTAGCCATTCTAGCTGGAGTAAGATGGTATCTCAAAGTTCTCTTGATTTGCATTTTCCTGATAGCTAAGGATGTTGAACACTTTCTTTTGTGTCTTTCATCCTTTTTAAATTCCTCTTTTGAAAATCCTTTTCAGTTCTGTACCCTGTATTTTAATAGGGTTATTTGGAGTTTTGATGACTGTTTTCTTGCTTATTTTATATAATATAATATATATATATATACACATACATACATACATACATACATACATATATATATATATATATATGTCAGATGTAGGATTGGTGGAAATATTTTCCCAGTCTGTGGGATGCCATTTGGTCTTGTCAACTGTGTCCTTTGCCTTCCGTAATCTATCATTACATGGGTGATATATTGTTAGATGACTCTAAAGGAGAAATATTAGTAAAAGTGTTTGAGAAAGTAAAGGAAGATTTACCTGGCTGGGGATTACAAATTGCACCTGAAAAAAATACAAAAAGGAGAGTCTATCAACTACTTAGGATATAAAATAAGTCTACAGAAAATTAGACCACAAAAAGTACATATCAGAAGAGATCACTACAAGACTCTTAATGATCTTCAAAATTTACTAAGAGAGATTTCTCAACTGCAAACCATTATTGGAGTAGAAGGGCATGATTTGAAAAACCTGAAAATGGCCCTAAAAGTAGATAAGGATTTGAATAGTCCACGAATACTATCAGCTAAAGCTGAAAAGGAATTAGAATGGGTAGAAAAGAGGGTACTAGAAGCACATGTGGACTGTGTGGATCCAAACCTAGACTGTATTCTGGTTATATTATCATCTAGAAAATATCCTCCAGGGATTTTGTTCCAGAGAGAAGATATCTTACTAGAATGGATATTCCTACCACATAAACAGAATAAAAATCTAAAAACATATATAGAAAAGATCTCTGACTTGATTATAAAAGATAAATTAAGACTTCGTCAGCTAATAGGAAGGGACCCAGCAGAAATTATAGTACCTTTAACTAATGAGGAAAGTTCCTCCTTATGGAAAGATAACGAATATTGGCAGAGAGATTGCAGTAATTTTTATGGGGAACGATTAGCAACAACTATCTCAAAACTGAGAGAATCAAATTCATAAAGAAAACTATTTGGATCCTTCCATACATTGTAAGAAAAACACCTATTTCTGGAGTTCATATATTCTACACTGATGCAAACAAATCGGGTAAGGCAGGATATAATATATCAGGAAAAAATAGCAAAGTGGTTCAAAGCCCTTACAATTCGGTACAAAATGCAGAATTGTATACCATTCTCATGGTACTTATGGATTTTAAAGAACCTCTCAATATAGTTACTGACTCTCAATACGCAGAGAGAGTCGTTTTACACATTGAGACTGCAGAATTTATTCCTGACAATACAGAATTAACTTCATTGTTTATACAGTTACAAGATACGATCATAAAAAGGACTCATCCTAGATATATATCACATCAGATCTCATACGTGTCTGCCCAGTCCTCTAGCACATGGGAAAGATGAAATTGATCGTTTATTGATAGGAAGTGTGCTAGAAGCCTCAGATTTTCATAAGAAACACCACGTGAACAGCAAAGGTTTAAAAAGGGATTTTTCTATCACTTGGGAACAAGCCAAGGAGATAGTAAGGAAATGTCCTACTTGCTCATTCTATAAACAAACTTGTTTACCACCAGGCAGTAACCCTAAAGGTTTAAATAGGAATTAAATATGGCAAATGGATGTGTTTCATTTTGCAGAATTTGGAAAATTAAAATATGTACATCACACTATAGATACATTTTCAGGGTTTCAATGGGCTACTGCTCTGAGCTCGGAAAAGGCTGATTCTGTTATCATACACCTATTAGAGGTAATTGATATTATGGGCATACCTGCACAAATAAAACCTGACAATGCTCCAGCATATGTCTCCAGCAATATGAAACAGTTTTTTGAGTATTATAACATAAAGCACAAAACTGGTATACCACACAATCCTACAGGACAAGCAGTGGTTGAGAGATCCAATCGTACTTTAACAGAAATGCTCCATAAACAGGCAGGAGAAACCAAAACACCCAAACACAGATTACATAATGCTTTATTAACATTAAACATTCTTAATGCTGATGAAAAAGGAAAAACAGCTGCAGAAAGACACTGGACAATAGAAAAAACTTCTGAACTAAATCAGCCAGTGTACTTCAAGGATGTACTTACCTCATAATGGAAAGCAGGATATGTGTTACGTTGGGGTAGGGGTTTTGCATTTGTATCTACAGGAGAAGAAAAACTATGGATACCATCTAAGTTAATCAAGATCCGAGTTGAACAAGAGAAACATCTTAATGAAGAGAAATAACAAGTCATCCAACAAATGAGGTCCCATGAGGTGTGCGGAGGCCTCTCAAAGGTAGGACAAGTGTTCTGTTGTTGTTCTCACAGGAAAACAGAGAAAACCTATCATCAAACAGCCAAAAGACACTGAATATGTAGGTACCTACAGAAGAGAAGACAGCTCTTCAGATATAAGGTGAAAAAATATTTAATTGTAGTAAACTATTTCTATACAGAAATTGATTTCTCTTTACTATCTAGTATTCCTGATGTCCCAATTCATGTAAACAAATGCTGGCTTTGGAGTTGGATTTGGCTTTTCTTCTCTAAATTCAAGCATGTTGTTAAGATTAAATTCATGGTTTCTGCCTTAAATCAAAAAGCCAATTGGTGTAAGGCAGAAGAAAACAAAATCTAGGGACTCATTTCTCAGGCAATTTTCTATGTGAAATCCTAATTTTCTCACATATGTTTTAATGCTTATTGTTGTCTTTCCTTAAAACTTGAAAATTTTACTTTAATATTGATGTGTAACTTTTCCACAAGGAATAATAACGATTCCTAACAGCAGTCTTTGAACTCTCCGGAAAGAAGATGGGGCCCCACATCGTTTCCACTTGACTCAACCTGATGCATCTGAACTACAAACATCACCTTAACACCTGTTTGAGACTGTTTTGCTTAAGATAACTCATGACTAGCTAGCTGTAATGGTGCACCTTCTTATTACACCCTGGCCAGAGTTTCAAACAGAAATACAGTCAAGCATTTTCTGTCACACAGTGACTAGCTACATATGTCACAGCCAGTTCTGTTGAGAATATCGGTTGCTAAAAATTTTCTTCCTACAGGATACATTGCAGCAATCGCCGTCCCATTTTAGCCAGAAGTAACCTTAAGATAACGATGCCCCCTTTCCCTACCCTTGGAATTTTGGGATAATAGTCATTTTCTTTGGGTTGGTTTTAGTTATTTAGGGTTGGCTATGGAAGGTGATGCTTACAATCGGGTTTATCTTTTAGAGAGGAATAGGGATTTGTTGGGAAAGGTATGGTTTCGATGGGATATTGGTAGATTAGCCTATTTTCTTGTGAATTTGAGTAAGAATGAGATACTATTTTACAGCTTACATTGTTATGTATTCTTATATGTGGTAAGCTATGTAAAATTAATTTTATATTTTGTTATATTGTGTGAAATCTTTCCACTTATGATGTTGTACGCACATTATTTTTTACCATATTCTATGTATGTATACTTTTCTTGTATGCAAGACATTTAATATATTGATACAATTTGAGATATTTATCATGCTGTCCTTTATAGTTCTACCTCTTGTCTTGACATTTCTACTCTACCTCTATTTTAGGGATTTATATGTATGTGTATGTATAGTTATATTGTTTAAATATGTGTTCCTGCTTTACTCAGGGAAGTTTTAATCAGTTTTTTAGCTAAGTTCCTGAGTATTACAGATTATCTTCACTCATGTTTCCTGTACCTATGAGATTAGTCAGATATAGATGCTTAATCTTCAATCACTTCATAAACATGCAGAACATGGCATTTAAATATTTTAATATTAGTACTCCATTGACATGAGACACTGTTGCTCCTGACAGCACTGTGCACTTTCCCGAAAATATGTTGGACACTGTTGATGCTCCTGCTGGAGTTCATACTCACCTCAGCTAATGGCCTGTTGGGCAAAGAATTGCCCCCACCTTGACCACTGATTTGGACATGCAGTCCTATGTGCTTGCAGGAGACAAATATAGAAGACTGCTAGACCTTGCCAAGTCAGAGTAAGACAGCCATTCTACCTCCCTGCTGTTGTTGTGGTCTGTCAAGTTCTGTTGGCCTTAGCCAAAACTGGGTGTACCAACGTTGCTGTGAGACCTAGGGTGACTGTCCAGGTGGCTTGCTATTTCTGTCCTTGCTGCAACTTTTGGAAGTTGTCCACCCGCACTTCTTGTGTACTCTAGTATCGTTATTTTCCTTCTCACGTCTTGATGAAGTTGAAGATTAAACTATCACAACTATTATTCTCTCTTCCTAGTTAGATATATTAGGTACTAGACTTACGTCTTCCAGCTTAGGACAACTCTATTGTAAACTCCGTTATGCCTTCACCCTAGGACTAGATATGTAGGTCATTTTCTTCTCCATTTTCCTTTTCTTAGATCACAATTGTTATTCACTGTTTTGTATATAGTTTTGTATTAGGCCTAAATCTTTTCCTTAGACTAAAAGGGGAATTGTAGTGAGATAGTCCTTCTGTGGCACTGACCACACCCATTGGTGGGTAGAGCCAGAAGGCGAAGTGCAGTGCAGAAGGGCACAAAAAATGAGAAGCGGTGAATCCCTTCTCAGGTCCGCTTTGGTGGCAAAGATCTCCTTTGCCATAAGGAAGAAGCAAATGTCCCAAATCTGTGGTGAGTCCACCTGGTTAGGCAAGGAACCCTGCCCCTTGGGGAATGTAGGGGAGGGGAGCGGCGTCTGCTGCCTCAGTGAAACCCAGGTCCCCTGAAAATCCTAATCCCGCTTCTGACACCAGATATTGTGGTTAAATAAGGTTCAGGATAAACTAATAGGCCAAATCCATGTTTATTCGGGGAGAAATAACTTACAACCTAGACAGATGAACACCAGGAAATTCCACTCGATGCTCACCTGTCCCAGTCACGTCAGCAAGAGAGCTTTTCCCAGCTCTACAACCTCCTTCAACAGGTCACTTCTGCCCATGATTCCACCCCGCAATGGGTGAAGTCAGTGCCACAGAAGGACTATGTCACTACACTTCCCAAATGCTAAAATTAGCATATCCTCCGATGGACTAACCTTACAGCCTCACTGATTTTCTCACAAAAACAAAGCAGGGCTACTTTTCTTTCTTTCTTTCTTTCTTTCTTTCTTTCTTTCTTTCTTTCTTTCATCCTTTCTTTCATTCATTCTTTCTTACTTACTTATTTATTTATTTATTTATTTATTTATTGAGTTAGACATATTTACCAGTCTCTCAAGCTACAACATGCCTATAGTGATAAAAACTTGGAAACAAAAGCACCATTATGCCATTCAAGTACATTGATGTGTATTTAAGCCTATTTTCTATGCTTCAATTTTCTCATTTCCAGAAAGGAAACAGTACCATTACAATAATCGCCTCTACCATAATCCTTTCCTATTTATTGAAAATAAAATAAACTTCTCTACATTCTCTTACCTTTAGAGCAGCTTGATCTGCTCTTTAGAGCAGAGTTGTTTTGATTTGCATTTGGCTGATGACAAAGGATTTGAGCACTGTCTTATGTTTCTTTCAGTCATTTTTTATTCCTCAGGTCTGAATAGAGAATTATCAATTATCAATAACTCAATCATGAAATCACAGGAGACAATTAACACCAACAAGGAGGATCCAGACTCCACTCTTCCTGGAGTAGAAAAAGCAAGACTCGAGTAATGAACTAATCAGATAGTTACATCGACTGTCACATTTGAGTCACACAAGACGGCCCCAAACTTCAGGGTACACAGATTATATATTGAAACAATGTAATAATTACATCTTTGAATATGAAAGCAGATGAACTTTTTTATATCATCAATTCCTGGGCAGTCATACTAGAACGATAAATTGTGCTGTCATCGCTGACTTTTAAAAATCCATGAGTTAATAATCAGATAATCAAACTGTCTTGCCTGATGAACTCTGCTGGCCTGACATTATCACCAGAGCCTGAATCGCTGTTGTAGTGGGCCCATACCTGGCATATCAGTAGTAGCTAAAATAGTGATATCAGCTGACAAAGATGACTGCAACAGGGGCATCACAAGCAGAGCTGAAAGAGAGCATTCCTTTTGTGTTCTGAGTCGTCATCCTTTTGCCAGGTCTCGGTTATGGTGCCCACATCCTGGTGCCAATACTTCTTTTATTCGTAGATCACAACCAATGTGAAGATGTGGAGGAAGATCGGGGAGTCAAACACCCAGACCATCAGGCCTGCCTTTGTGAAGTCCTTGTACTTCTAGGAGGGCACCCTGAAATCTTCTGGACTTAATCATCCAGCATCCCTATTACCCTGGGTGAAGCACAGATCATTCAGCAACTGCTTTGTCCATATCTACAACCTTCCAAACCTTGTCCCTGACAGATATTTGTACCCTAATCGTAATTGATGATGTCATTGTCCATCGTTTAAATAATTTAAATAATTAAAAAGTCAGTAATAGCTAACGGTCACAATAAAGAGGTGATGTAGCATTTTACTGGCAAGTCAGAATGGCCAGACTCCAGTCATAAAGGATGTCATCATCATCAATTGAGTCATTGAATCATAAAATGTGATGATATTGCACATTAACTCCACAAGAGGGAGCTTCACAAGTCTCTTCATGGAATGGACGATTGTTGTTTACATACCAATACAAATATTTACATTATCTTGGGGATTAACACAGATTGTCAATTTAAATTCATTAATTATGTAATTAGATGATCTGTGGCACCAGATTCCAGGTGTCATGGATGATATAATCATTGTTTTATATAATTAAATAATCAAATAATGAGTACATGTAATGAGCCACTTCCCTAAGGTGGCTCCACACCAGGCTCATGAACGATGCTGTCGTGATTAATTTAAATATTTTAACTACATAATTGATATTAAGATGGTCTATCATAATTGCCTTCCACATCTTGGAACCATAATCCATTGATCATGGATTATCTATAGTCATATTTTAATAATTAAATTATGACAAGATCAGAGGATGAAATGTTCTGCCATACTCAACACAATTTTTTTCTCACTTGACTCCCACACTGTTGTGTGAAAGTTCCCGGACCATCCCTTATGTGATCACAGAGTATAGTAGTAAAATGAGTAAATGTGGAAATGTCATTGTGAATGCAGGGTTTTAGAAGATATCACATATATAATGGTGGACAGTTGCATCAAAACAGATGGACTACAATCCAATTATCCCTCAGTCTACTCTAACAAATGAATTACCGCCTTCCTGAAGGAAGTAAACAATGGCAAACTCAATTTTGATGAATAATTGTGAGTCTTATTATCATTAATCCATAGTTTTACTTCTTAGGAGAGAGAGAGCATTCATAACCAGACGTCTTTGAACTGTTTCTCCACAGATTATGTTCTCTGATATTAGGTAATCTTGAATTTGGTAACCAGTAAAAGCTGTAGGCAAATTTCCAGAGACTTGGCTGTGACTTGGTGAGGTGAATCATATGCTGGGTTTAACATTTTAGGAGATAGTTGTCTTGGGAGATTGTAATGTGTCTTGATAATACTTGATCGAAGCTGCTCTGTGGTCTTTGGCCCATGATACCAGGATACAGAATGCAAGCAGGGTTGCCACACAATATTCATGAAACAACATTCTGTCACATTCTAGTGCACCTCCCACATGCTAAAATAGCATACCCACAGATGGACTAACCTTACAACCTCACTGATTTTCTCAAAATCCAAGCAGGACTCTTTTTCTGAGTTATACCTATTTACCAGTCTCTCAAGCTATATCATGACTATAGTGATTTAAGCATGAAAACGAAAGCATCATTAGGCAAATCAAGTACATTGATGAGTTTGAACCTATTTTCTATGCTTCAATTTTCTCATTTGCAGAATAGAAACAATGCCATTTATTGCATCTACCATAAACCTTTTCTATTTACTGAAAAAAAAAACATAAATTCTCCTTACTCTCATACTTTAAGAGCAGCTTGATCACATGGTTTATCATAGTTGTTTTGATTTGCATTTGGCTGATGACTAAGCCTGTTGAGCACTGTCTTAGGTTTCTTTCAGTTACTTTTGATTTCTCAATTGATAATTCTCTATTGAGACTTGTATCATATTTCTAATATGATTATGTAGAGTAATTTCGAGTTGGTGTTGTGTCAGTCTATCAGCCTGACAGAGGTCATTAGATAAGATTCTATGATCCTGAGATTGTTAAATTATTCAATTTGTAAAATCGTTGTTGACTGTGTCCTTCATGGGTCAGTTTTGTCGCAAAGTCCCAGAAACTGATGATGCAGAAATAATACAGTTTTATTTAAAATATTGTTTAATCATTTGATCGTTAAATATCTATTATTACATAATTAGTAATCACCCAGTGTCCCTCATTCTCTGGGCACTGTTTCTGGGACCAATCTCTTTCTTTGTCTATCACACAGCAGCCAAAACCATAATGGATGACAAAATCATTAGTCACGTAGTGAAATAAGGAAATAATTGAATAGTCCTGCATGCTTCACTTTCATAAGATGGAACCAAACTCCAGTGATTGTCAAAGAGGTAATATTTACATAATTAAATAATGCCACAGGATTAACTCCCATGGAAGAATGGCCAGAGTCGAATCATGAAAGCAACATCTTTATCGATTTAAATAATTAATATGTAATGAAAAATAATTGATTAAAGACACGGTGGTGCATACTTAAATCCCACATGCAGAAGTCAGACCGTTCTCCTCCTGGAATATTGATTTACTCTAAAAACTTAAATTGATAATTAATTAGTTGGCACTTTATACTAACTCTGACAAGATGGCACCAAACTTGTGAACGTATGGCTGATGTAATGATCTATTTCAGTAGCTAAATATTCAAGTTATTATATTATGTTACATCATCAACTCCCAAAATCTGAATTTTAAAGGGACTTATGGTCCATAACATCGCCTTATTTTAAATAAGTTAATTAAATAATGAATTATTATTATTTAAATTCCTAATTTGGCAGTTGAATAAGTAAGTGTAGTTTTAGATGTTGTGACAGTCTGGCATGACTGACTCCCATAAGGAGGCTCAAAACTCCAGTGATCACTGAATAAATAATGAGAGATTTTCATAATTAAATGAACAAAAATGAAACGAGTGGATGGTGTTTTGTATGTGACTCCTATGAGATTGCTCAAAACTGAAGAGATCATTGAGTTTTTAATCCTAGATTTGAACAAAAAAAGTAAATGAATAGTGAGATAATTTCTCATAATGCAACCCTAGAGAGATAACAAAATATCACCATTGATTTAAATAAATAAATAAATAAATAAATAAAATCACAGAAGACAATTAACACCAACAAGGTGGATCCAGACTCCACTCTTCCTGGAGTAGAAAAAGACAGATTTGAGAAATGAAATAATCAGATATTAAGATAGTCTGGTACAATGGAATGACACAAGGTGGTGCCAAACTTCAGGGTTCACAGTTTATATAATGAAACAATTGAAGAATTACATCTTTAAATATGTAAGTGGTTGAATTTTTTTTTTTGTATCATCAATACCTGGGCAGACATGGCACACATGATATTGTACGCTGCCATCGTGGATTTTTAAAATTCTATAAGTCAATAATCATATAATCATAATTCCTTTCCTGATGAACTCTGCTGGCCTGACATCATCACCAGAGCCTGAATCTCAGTTGTAGTGCGGCAGGACCTGACATCATGGGCCCATACCTGGTGTAGCAGTAATAGCTAAAATGTTGACATCAGCTCAAAAGATGGCTGCAGCAGGGGCATCACCGGCAGAGCTGACAGAGATCAGTTCTTCTGTGCTCTGGGTCATCATCATTTCTGCGAGGTCTCGGTGATGGAGCCAACTTCCTTGTGCCACTATTTCTTCTCATTGTAGATTACAACCAATTTGGAGATGTGGAGGAAGAGCAGGGAGTCAAACACCCAGACAACTCTACCTGCCTTGGTGAAGTCCTTGTACTTCTTGGGGGGTACCATGGAATGTTCTGGACCCAATCATCCAGCATCCCTATTACTCTGGGTGAAGCATAGATCATGTAGAAACTGCTGTGAAAATGTCTACAACATTCCTATCCTCGTCTCTGACAGATATTTGCATTGTCCATCGATTAAATAACTTAAATAATTGAAAAGTAAGTAATAGCTAATGGTCACATAAAAAGGTGATGTAGCATGTTACTGGCAAGTCAGAATGGCCAGACTCCAGTCATGAAGGATGTCATCATCATCAATTGAAACAATTAATCATAAAATGTGATGATATTGCATATGAGCTCCCCAAGAGGGAGCTTTACAAGACTCTTCATGGAATAGAGGATTATAGATTTACATAATTATACAAATCTTTACATTATCTTGGGTCTAAACAAGAACTGTCAGTTTAAATAATTTAATTATGTAATGAGATTATCTGTGTCACCATACTCCAGATGTCATGGATGATATAATCATTGTTTCACCTAACTTAATAATCAAATAAAGAGATGATGTAACATCATCCACTTCATTAACATGTCTCCAAACCATGCTGTCCTGATTAATTTAAATATTTTACTTACATAATATGTAGATGGTATAAAAACCTTGACTCCCACATCGTGGAACCATAATCCACTGATCATGGATTATCTATAACCCTATTTTAATAATTAATTTATAACACGATCTGAGGATGAAATGCTCTGCCGCACTTGACACAATTTTCTTCTCACTAGACTCACACACTATTGTGTGAAAGTCCCAAGTTCATCCCTTATGTGATCACAGAGTTTAGTAGTAAAATGTGTAAAGGTGGACATGACATTGCATATGCAGGGTTTTTAGAAGATATCAAATATTTAATGTTGGATGGCTTCCACAAAACTTATTGACTAGAATAAAACAATCTCTATGTCTTCTCTAACAAATGGATTGTCACCTTCCTCAAAGAAGTAAACAATGGAAAACTCACCTTTTGGTGAATAATTATGAGTCTTATTATCTTTTGTTCCATAGTTTTACTTCTTAGCAGAGAGAGCATTCATAAACAGAAGCCTTTGCACTGTTTCTCCACAGACTATGTTGTCTGATAATTAGGTTATCTTAAATGGGGTATCCATTAAAAGCTGTAGGCAAACTTCCAGAGATTTGGTTATGATTTGGTTAGGCAAATCACATGTTATCATTAAATTATAGGGGATAGTTATCTTGGGAGATTGCAATGTCACATGAAAAATATTTCTAGTAGCTGCTCTCTGCTGCTTGGCCCATGATACCAGGATACAGAATGCAAGAATGGTTGCCAGTCAACGTTTACAATCCAACCTTCTTTCACATTCTAGTGCCCCCCCCCACATGCTATAAGGAGCAAACCCACCTATGAACAAACGTTACATACTGACTGACTTTCTCACAAAAACAAAGCAAGGCTCTTTCTTGGGATTTCTACATATTTACCAGTCTCTCAAGACAAAACATGTCTATAGTGACATAAGCATGAAAATGAAAGCATCATTATACCAACCAAGTACATTGATGAGTATTTTAAACCTATTTTCTATGCTTCAGTTTTCAAATTTCTAGAATGGATTGCCGCTACCATAATCCTTTTCCCTTTATTGAAAATAAAATAAACTCCTCATCATTCTCTTACGTTTAGAGGAGCATGAACCCATGGTTTCTCAGAGTTGTTTAGATGTGCATTAGGCTGATGATTAAGGATTTTGAGCAGTGTCTTATGTTTCTTTCAGTCATTTTGGATTCCTCAATTGACTGTACTCTATTAAGTCCTGTACCCCGCTTTCTAATATGGTTATTTAGAGTGATTTCTTGTTGGTGGTGTGTCATGCTATCAGCCCGAAAGAGTTCATTAGATGAGATTCCCTGATCAGGAGATTATTCAGTTATTCCATTTTTAAAATCGGTGGTCACTGTGTCCTTCATGGGTCAGTTCTGTTGCAACCTCGCAGAAACAGATGATGCGAAACAGTACAGTTTTTTAAAATCATGTAATCATTCTACTGTTAAAAATCTACTAAAACGTAATCAGTAACCACTGTACAAGGCTGTCTCCCCCATTCTCTGGGCACTGCTTCTGGTACCGATGTCCTGCTGTGTCAATCCCTCAGCAGACAAATGACTGATGACACCACCATTACTTACGCAATCAAATAACTTAATAATTGGATAGTCCTCCATACTTAACTTTCAAAAATGGAACCAAACTCCCCCGATTGTCAAGGAAGTAGTGCTTAGATAATTAAATAATTCCATGTGATTAACTCCAATGGAGGAATGGCCTGACTCTAGTCAAAAGAACAACATCTTCATCGATTTAAATAATTAATATATAATGAAAAATGATTGCATAATGACATAGTGGTGCATACTTAAATCCCACATGGAGTAGTCAGACTTATCTGTTCCTGGAATAATGATGTTTTAAAAAAATAAAATTGATAATTAATTAGTGGGACTTTTATACTAACACTGACAAGATGGCACCAAAGACCTAAACCTATCGCAGATGTAAAGATCTATTTACATTGCTAAATGATGAAGTAATGAGATGATATTACATCATCGACTCCCAAAACCTGACTCCAAAAGGGACTTATGGTTCATAACATTACCTGTATTTTAAATACGTAAATTAAATGATGAATTATTACTTAATTTCCTAGTTTAACAGTTAAAAAAGAAATTGTAGTATTAGATGATGTGATGGTCTGCTACAACAGACTCCCCTAAGGAGGATCAAAACTCAGGTGATCACTGAATACATAATGACAGATTTTCATAATTAAATGAATAAATATCAAACAAGTGGATGGTGTTTTATGCGTGAAGCCTACATGATTGCTCAATATTGAAAACACATTGAATTCTTAATCATAGATTCGAACAAAAAATGAATGAATAAAGAGATAGTTTCTCATAATTCATCCCTACAGAGATAACAAAATGATATCAACATTGATTTAAATAAATAAAAAAAGAAAGAATGAAATAAAGAAAGAAAGAAAGAAAAAATTCACAAGATAGAATTTAACACCAACAAGGTGGATCCAGACTCCACTCTTCCTGTAGTAGAAAAAGACAGATTTGAATAATGAAAAAATATGATAGTTAGATTGTCTGTCACACTTAAGTCACGACAAGGTGGCAACAAACTTCAGGGATAACAGATTATATAATGAAAGAATGTAATAATTACATCTTTAAATATGTAAGCCGTTGACCTTTTTGGCATCATCAATTCCTGGGCATACTTGCCAGGTATGAAACTGTATGCTGTCATTATGCATTTTTAAAATGCCATCAGTTAATCGTCAGGTAATCATACTGTCTTGCCTGCTGAATTCTGTTGGCCTAACATCATCACAGCGCCTGAATCTCTGTTGTGGTACAGCACGACCGGAGATAATGAGCCCAATCCTGGCATAGCAGTAGTAGCCAAAATGTTGATAACAGCTGAAAAGATGGCTGAAGCTGGGGCATCACCAGCATAGCTGAGGGAGCGATGTTCTTCTGTGTTCTGAGTTGTCATCCTTTTGCCAGGTCTCAGTGATGGTGCCGACCTCCTAGTGCCACTCCTTCTTCTCATAGTAGATCACAACCGATGTGAAGATATGGAGGAAGAACATTTAATCAACACCCAGACCACCATGCCGGCCTTGGTGAAGTCCTTGTACTTCTCAGAGGGAACCGTGCAACCTCTTGGACTCAATCAACCAGCATCCCTCGTACTCTGGGAGATGCATAGATCATTCAGAAAATCCTCTGCCCATGTCTACAACTTTCCTAACCTTGTCCCTGACTGATATTTGCACCCTATCCATAATTGGTGATGGCACTGTCTGTCGTTTACATAATTTAAAGAATTAAATAAGTCAGTAATAGCTAACTGTCACAATAAATAGGGGATGCAGCATTTTACTGGCAGGGACGTATGGCCAGACTCCAGTCACGAAGGATGTCATCATCATCATTTGAGTCAATGAATCATACAATGTGAAGATATTGCACATTATCTCCACAAGAGGGAGCTTTACAAGTCTCCTCATGGAATGGAGGATTTTTGTTTACATAACTATACAAATATTTATATTATCTTGGGGATTAACACAGATTGTCAATTTAAATTCATTAATTATGTAATAGGATGATCTGTGGCACCAGATTCCAGGTGTCATGGATGATACAATCATTGTTTTATGTAATTAAATAATCAAATAATGAGTTCATGTAACAGCATCCACTTTCCTAAGGTGTTTCCAAACCAGGCTCAAGAACGATGCGGTCATGATAAATTTATGTATTTTAAATACATAATTGATATTAGGATGGTCTATAATAATTGCCTCCCACATTGCGTCACCACAATCCACTTTCCATGGATTATCTAATGTCCTATTTTAATAATCAAATAACAACATAATCAGAGGATGAAATGATTTGCCATACTCCACACAATTGAGTCTCTGTTGACACCCACATGATAGTGGGAAATTCCCAGGTTCATCAGTTATTTAATCGCAGAGCACAGTAGTAACATGTTTAAATGCTGAACTGTCAATGTGGATGCAGGGTTTTTAGAAGATATCACATATTTAATGTTGGGCGGCTGCCTCAAAAGAGATGGACTGAAATCCAATAATCACAAAGTCTACTCTATCAAATGGATTATCACCTTCCTGAAGGAAGTCATCAATGGGAAACTCACCTTTTGATGAATAATTGTGGGTCTTATTTGTCTTTTGTTCCGTTTTACTTCTGAGGAGAGAGAGTATTCATAAACAGAAGACTTTGAACTATTTCTCCACAGACTATGTTCTCTGATGATTAGGTAATCTTGAATTTGGTCACCAGTAAAAGCTGTAGGCACACTTCTAGAGGTGTGGCTATGACTTGTTTAGGCAAATTAAATGCTGTCATTAAAAGTATTAGGAGATAGTTATCTTGTGAGACTGTAATTTCCCATGATAACACTTTCTCGAAGCTGCTCTCTGGACCTTGGCCCATGATAACAGGATACAGAATGCAAGGAGGATTGCCAGGCAACATTTATGAACCAACATTCTGTCACATTCTAGTGCCCCTCCCGATTGCAAAAAGGAGTATACCCACCGATGAACTAAACGTACAGCCTCACTGAGTTTCTCACAAAAACAAAGCAGAGCTCTTTCTTTTGAGTTCTACATATTTACCAGTCTCTCAAGCTAAAACTTGCCTATAGTGACATAAGCATAAATTTGCCATCCAAGTACAAAGATGAGTATTTTCAACCTGTTTTCTATGCTTCAATTTTCTAATTTCTAGAACGGAAACAATACAGTTAATCGCCTCTACCATAATCCTTTCCCCTTATTGAAAATAAAATAATTTCTTCTTCATCCTATTCCCTTTAGAGGAGCTTGATCCCATGGTTTCTCAGAGTTGTTTAGATTTGCGTTAGGCTGATGATTAAGGATTTTGAGCAGTGTCTTATGTTTCTTTCAGTCATTTTGGATTCCTCAATTGACTGTTCTCTATTAAGTCCTGTACCCCGCTTTCTAATATGGTTATATAGAGTGATTTATTGTTGGTGGTGTGTCATGTTACCAGCCCGACAGAGTTCATTAGATGAGATACCCTGATCCGAAGATTATTCAGTTATTCAATTTTTAAAATCGGTGGTCACTGTGTCCTTCAAGGGTCACTTCTGTTGCAACCTCTCAGAAACTGATGATGCGAAAAAGTACAGTTTTTAAAAATCGTGTAGTCATTCGATAGTTAAAAATGTACTACTATGTAATCAGTAATCGCTGTATAAGGCAGTGTCCCCCATTCTCTGGGCACTGCTTCTGATACCGATCTCCTGCTGTGTCAATCCCACAGCAGCCAAATGACGGATGACACCATCATTACTTACGAAATCAAATAAGTTAATAATTGGAAAATACTCCATACTTAACTTTCATAAGGTGGAATCAAACTCCAGGGATTGTCATGGAAGGAGTACTTAGATGATTAAATACTGCCATGTGATTAACTCCCATGGAGGAATGGCCCTACTCCAGTCAAGAAGTACAAGATCTTCATCGATTCAAATAATTAATATATACTGAAAAATGAATGAATGATGTCATGGTGGTGCATACATAAATCCCACATGGAGTAGTCAGACTGATCTCTTCCTGTAATAATGATTTATTTATAAAATTAAATTGATAATTAATTAGCTGGCGTTTTATATTAACACGGACGAGATTGCACCAAAGTCCTAAAACTATCGCTGATATAATGACCTATTTACAGAGCTAAACGATGAAGTAATGAGATGATGTTACTTCGTCTCCTCACAAAATCTAACTCCAAAAGGGACTTAGGGTCCATAACATTACCTGTATTTCAAATACGTTTATTAAATGATGAATTATTATTTAATTTCCTAGTTTAACCGGTAAATAAGTAAGTGTACTATTAGATGATGCTATGTTCTGGCACGATTGACTCCCCTAAGGAGGCTAAAATCTTCACTGGTCACTGAATACATAATGACAGATTTTCATAATTCAATGAATAAACATTGAACTAGTGGATGGTGTTTTATGTGCAAAACCTTAAGATTGATCAATACTGAAGAGTCATTGAGTTCTTAATCATACATTTGAACAATAAAATGAATGAATGAAAAGGTAATTTCTCATAATTCACCCCTAGACAGATAACAAAATGAGATCAACATTGATTTAAATAAATAAATAATGAAATCACAAGAGACATTTTAACACCAACAAGGGGGCTCCAGACTCCACTCTTCCTGGAGTAGAAAAAGACAGATTTAAATAATGAAAGCATAAGATTGTTAGATCGTCTTTCACACTTGAGTCACACAAGGTGGCACCACACTTCAGGGTTCACAGATTATATAACGAAACAATTTAATAATTACATCTTTACATATCTAAGTCGTTGAAATTTTTCGTATCATCAATTCCTGGGCAGATTGGCCAGATATGAAAACGGATGCTGTCATCACAGATTTTTAATATTCCATCAGTTAATCGTCAGATAATCATACTTTCTTGCCTGGTGAATTCTGTTGGCCTGACATCCTCACCAGTGCCTGAATCTCTGTTGTGTTGCGGCAGGACCTGAGGAAATTGGCCCATTCCTGGCATACCAGTAGTAGCCAAAATGTTGATATCAGCTGAAAAGGTGGCTGCAGAAGGGGCATCAACAGCATAGCTGAGAGAGAGATGTTCTTCCGTGTTCTGAGTCGTCATCCTTTTGCCAGGTCTCGGTGATGGTGCCGACCTCCTAGTGCCGCTACATCTTCTAGACATAGACCACAACCGATGTGAAGATGTGGAGGAAGAGCAAGTAGTCAACACCCAGACCACCATGCAGACTTTGGAAAGTTCTTGTACTTCTCGGAGGGCACCATGCAATCCTCTGGACTCTATTCTCCAGCATTCCTAGTGGTCTGGAAGACGCATAGACATTCAGAAAATGCTCTGCCCATGTCTACAAGTTTCGTAATTTGTCGCTGACAGATATCTGCAACCTACTAATAATCGGTGTTGGCATTGTCTTTTGTTTAAGTAATTTAAAGAATTAAATAAGTCAGTGATAGCTAACTGTCTCAATAAAGACGTGATGTAGCATTTAATTGGCTGGGAAGTATGGCCAGACTCCAGTCATGAAGAATGTCATCATCATCCATTGAAACCATGAATCATAAACTGTGATGATATTGCACATTAACGCCACAAGAGGGAGCTTTACGGGTCTCTTCATGGAGTGGACAATTTTTGGTTTACATAATTACACTCATATTTACATTATCTTGGGGATTAACACAGATTGTCAATTTAAATACATCAATTATGTAATTAGGTGATCGGTGGCACCAGATTCCAGGTGTCATGGACGATACAATCATTGTTTTATATAACTAAATAATCAAATAATGAGTTCATGTAACATCATCCACTTCCCTAAGGTGGCTCCAAACCAGGCTCATGAACGATGCTGTCGTGATTAATTTAAATATTTTAACTACATAATTGATATTAAGATGGTCTATAATAATTGCCTCCCACATCTCGTCACCACAATCCACTGATCATGGATTATGTAATGTCCTATTTTAATAATCAAATAACAACATAATCAGAGGATGAAATGGTCTGCCATGCTCCACACAATTGAGTCTCAGTTGACTCCCACATGATTGTGGGAAACTCCCAGGTTCATCCCTTATTTAATCGCAGAGCAGAGTAGTACCATGTTTAAATGCTGAACTCTCATTGTGTATGCAGGGTTTTTAGAAGATATCACATATTTAATGTTGGACGGCTGCCTCAAAAGAGAAGGACTGAAATCTAATAATCGCTAAGTCTACTCTAACAAACGTATTATCACCTTGCTTAAGGAATTCAATAATGTCAAACTCACCTTTTTGATGAATAATCGTGAGTCTTATTATCTTTTGTTCCATAGTTTTACTTCTGAGGAGAGAGAGTATTCATAAACAGAAGACTCTGAACTGTTTCTCCACAGACTATGTCCTCTGATGATTAGGTAATCTTGCATTTGGTAACCAGTAAAAGCTGTAGGCACACTTACAGAAGTGTGGCTATGACTTGGTTAGACGAATCAAATGCTATCATGAAAAGTTTTAGGAGATAGTTATCTTGGCAGACTGTAATGTCCCAAGTTAACACTTTCTCGAAGCTGCTCTCTCGTCCTTGGCCCATGATACCAGGATACAGAATGCAAGGAGGGTTGCCAGGCAACATTTATGAACCAACATTCTGTCACATTCTAGTACCCCTCCCACAGGCTTAAAGGAGTACACCCACCGATGAACTAACCCTACAGCCTCATGAGTTTCTCACAAAAACAAATCAGGGCTGTTTCTTTTGTGTTCTACATATTTACCCATCTCTCAAGCTACCACATGCCTATAGTGACATAAACATGAAAACGAAAGCATCATTGTGCCATTCAAGTACAATGATGAATATTTTAAACCTGTTTTCTATGCTTCAATTTGCTAATTTCTAGAATGGAATCAATACAGTTAATCGCCTCTACCATAATCCTTTTCTCTTTATTGAAAATAAAATAAACTCCTCCTCATTCTCTTACCATTAGAGGAGTTTGATCCCATGGTTTCTCAGAGTTGTGTAGATTTGCATTAGGCTGATGATTAAGGATTTTGAGCAGTGTCTTACGTTTCTTTCAGTCGTTTGGATTCCTCAATTGACTTTTCTCTATTAATTCCTGTAGCCCGCATTCTAAGAGAGTTATTTAGAGTTATTTATTTTAGGTGGTGTGTCATGTTATCAGCCCGACAGAATTCATTAGGTGAGATTCCCTGATCAGGAGATTATACAGTTATTCCATTTTTAAAATTGGTGGTCACTGTGTCCTTCATGGTCAGTTCTGTTGCAACCTAGCAGAAACTGATGATGTGAAATAGTAGAGTTTATTTAATTCGTGTAATCATTCGATTGTTAAAAATGTACTACTGCTTAATCAGTAATCACTGTATGAGGCAGTGTCCCCCATTCTCTGGGCACTGCTTCTGCTACCGATCTCCTCCTGTGTCAATCCCACAGCAGCCACAAGACGGATGACACCATCATTACTTATGCAATCAAGTAAGTTAATAATTGAGTAGTCCTCCATACTCAACATTCATAAGATGGAACCTAACCCCAGTGATTGTCAAAGAAGGAGTACTTAGATGATTAAATACTGCCACTTGATTAACTCCCATGGAGGAATGGCCCTACTCCAGTCAACAAGAACAACACCTTCATCGATTCAAATAATTAATATGTAATGAAAAATAATTGAATAATGTCATGGTGGTACATACATAATTCCCACATGGAGAAGGCAGACTGACCTCTTCCTCGAATAATGATTTGTTTATATAATTAAATTGATAATTAATTAGCTGGCGTTTATATTAACACTGACGAGATGGCACCAAAGTCCTAAAACTATCGCTGATGTAATGACCTACTTACAGAGCTAAATGGTGAAGTAATGAGATGATGTTACATCGTCTACACACAAAATCTGACTCCAAAAGGGACTTAGTGTCCATAACATTACCTGTATTTCAAATACCTTAATTAAATGATGAATTATTATTTAATTTCCTAGTATAACAGGTAAATAAGTAAGTGTACTATTAGATGATGCTATGTTCTGGCACGATTGACTCCCCTAAGGAGGCTTAAATCTTCAATGGTAACTGAATACATAAGGACAGATTTTCATAATTCAATGAATAAACATTAAACTAGTGGATGGTGTTTTATGTGTGAAACCTAAAGATTGATCAATACTGAAGAGTCATTGAGTTCTTAATCATACATTTGAACAATAAAATGAATGAATGAAAAGATAATTTCTCATAATTCACCCCTAGAGAGATAACAAAATGATATCAACATTGATTTAAATAAATAAATAATGAAACCACAAGAGACATTTTAACACCAACAATGGGGCTCCAGACTCCACTCTTCCTGGAGTAGAAAAAGACAGATTTAAATAATGAAAGCATCAGAAAGTTAGATCGTCTATCACACTTGAGTCACACAAGGTGGCACCTCACTTCAGGGTTCACAGATTATATAATGAAACAATTTAATAATTACATCTTTACATATCTAAGTCGTTGAAATTTTTCGTATCATCAATTCCTGGGAAGACTTGCCAGATATGAAAACGGATGCTGTCATCACGGATTTTTAATATTCCATCAGTTAATCGTCAGATAATCATACTTTCTTGCCTGGTGAATTCTGTTGGCCTGACATCCTCACCGGTGCCTGAATCTCTGTTGTGTTGCGGCAGGACCTGAGGTAATTGGCCCATTCCTGGCATACCAGTAGTAGCCAAAATGTTGATATCAGCTGAAAAGGTGGCTGCAGCAGGGGCATCAACATCATAGCTGAGAGAGAGATGTTCTTCCGTGTTCTGAGTCGTCATCCTTTTGCCAGGTCTCGGTGATGGTGCCAACCTGCTAGTGCCACTACATCTTCTAGACGTAGACCACAACCGATGTGAAGATGTGGAGGAAGAGGAAGTAGTCAACACCCAGACCCCCATGCAGACCTTGGTAAAGTTCTTTTACTTCTCAGAGGGCACCAAGCAATCTTCTGGACTCTGTTCTCCAGCATTCCTAGTGGTCTGGAAGACGCATAGACATTCAGAACATGCTCTGCCCATGTCTACAAGTTTCCTAAATTGTCGCTGACAGATATTTGCAACCTAAAAATGATCGGTATTGGCATTGTCTGTCGTTTAAGTAATTTAAAGAATTAAATAAGTCAGTGATAGCTAACTGTCCCAATAAAGACGTGATGTAGTATTTAACTGTCAGGGAGGTATGGCCAGAATCCAGTCATGAAGGATGTCATCATGATGGAGTCAATGAATCATAAAATGTGTAGATATTGCACATTATCTCCCTAAGAGGGAGCTTTACAGGTCTCTTCATGGAATGGAGGATTGTTGTCTACATGAGTATACAAATGTTTACAATATCTTGGGGATTAACACAGATTGTCAATTTAAATTCATTAATTATGTAATTAGATGATCTGTGGCACCAGATCAGGTGTCATGGATGATATAATCATTGTTTTATCTAATTACATAATCAAATAATAAGTTCATGTAACATATACCACTTTCCTAGGTGGCTCCAAACCAGGCGCATGAATGATGCTGTCATGATTAATTTAAATATTTTAACTACACAATTGATATTAAGATGGTCTATAATAATTGCCTCCCACATCGCGTCACCGCAATCCACTGATCATGGATTATCTAATGTCCTATTTTAATAATCAAATAACAACATAATGAGAGGATGAAATGGTCTGCCATGCTCCACACAATTGCCTCTCAGTTGACTCCCACATGATTGTGGGAAACTCCCAGGTTCATCCCTTATTTAATCGCAGAGCAGAGTAGGAACATGTTTAAATGCTGAACTGTCATTGTTTATGCAGGGTTTTTAGAAGGTATCACATACTTATGTTGGGCGGCTGCCTCAAAAGAGATGGACTGAAATCCAATAATCACTAAGTCCACTCTAACAAACGGATTATCACAATCCTGAAGGAAGTCAACAATGGCAAACTCACCTTTTGATAAATAATTGTGAGTCTTCTTATCTTTGTGTCCATAATATTACTTGTTAGGAGAGAGAATTCATAAACAGAAGACTTTGAACTGTTTCTCCACAGATGATGTTCTCTCATGATTAGGTAATCTTGAATTTGGTAACCAGTAAAAGCTGTAGGCATACTTCCAGAGGTATGGCTATGACTTGGTTAGGCGAATCAAATGCTGTCATGAAAAGGTTTAGGAGATATTTATCTTGGGAGTCTGTAATGTCCCATGAAAATTCTTTCCTGAAGCTGCTCTCTGGTCCTTGGCCCATGCTACCAGGATACAGAATGCAAGCAGGGTTGCCAGGCATCATTTATGAAACAACATTCTGTCACATTCTAGTGCCCCTCCCACATGCTAAAAGGAGCATACCCACCGATGAACTAACCTTACCACCCCACTGAGTTTCTCACAAACACAAAGCAGGGCTCTTTCTTTTGAGTTTTACATATATACCCATCTCTCAAGCTACAAAATGCCTATAGTGACATAGGCATGGCAATGAAAGCATCATTATGCCATTCAAGTACAATGATGAGTATTTTGAACCTGTTTTCTATGCTGCAATTTTCTAATTTCTAGAAAAGAAACAATAAAATTAATTGCCTCAACCATATTCCTTTTCCCTTTCTTGAAAATAAAATAAACTCCTCTTCATCCTCTTACCTTTAGAGGAGCTTGATCCCATGGTTTCTCAGAGTTGTGTAGATTTGCATTAGGCTGATGATTAAGGATTTTGAGCAGTGTCTTATGTTTCTTTCAGTCATTTTGCATTCCTCAATTGACTTTTCTCTATTAAGTCCTGTATCCTGCTTTCTAATATGGTTATTTAGAGTGATTAATTGTTGGTGTTGTGTCATGTTATCAGCCCGACAGTGTTCATTAGATGAGATTCCCTGATCAGGAGATTATTCAGTTATTCCATTTTTAAAATAGGTGGTCACTGTGTACTTCATGGGTCAGTTCTGTTGCAACCTCTCAGAAACTGATGATGCGAAACAGTACAGTTTTTAAAAATCGTGTAATCATTCGATTGTTAAAAATCTGCTATTACGTAATCAGTAATCACTGCATAAGGCAGTGTCCCCCATTCTCTGGGCACTGCTTCTGGTACCGATCTCCTGCTCTGTCAATCCCACAACAGCCACATGAGGGATGACACCATCATTACTTACGCAATCAAGTAAGTTAAAAATTGGATAGTCCTCCATACTTAACTTTCAAAAGATGGAACCATACTCCAGTGATTGTCAAGGATGTAGTACTTAGATGATTAAATAATGCCACGTGATTAACTCCCATGGAGGAATGGCCCGACTCCCGTCAAGAACAACAACATCTTCATCGATTTAAATAATTAATATATAATGAAAAATGATTGAAAAATGACATGGTGGTGCACACTTAAATCCCACATGGAGTAGTCAGAATGATCTCTTCCTGGAATAATGATGTTTTTAAAAAATTAAATTGATAATTAATTAGTGGGCCTTTTATAGTAACACTGACGAGATGGCACCAAAGTCCTAAACCTATCGCTGATGTAAAGATCTATTTACACAGCTAAATGATGAAGTAATGAGATTATATTACATCATCAACTCCCACAATCTGACTCCAAAAGGGACTTATGGTCCATAACATTACCTGTATTGTAAATATGTCAATTAAATGATGAATTATTACCTAATTTCCTAGTTTAACAGTTAAAGAAGCAAGTGTAGTATTAGATTATGTGATGGTCTGGTACAACGGTCTCCCCTAAGGAGGCTCAAAACTCCAGTGATCACTGAATACATAATGACAGATTTTCATAGTTAAATGAATAAACTTTAAACAAGTGGATGGTGTTTTATGCGTGAAGCCTAAATGATTGCTCAATACTGAATACACATTGAGTTCTTAATCTTAGATTTGAACAAAAAATGAATGAATAAAGAGAAAGTTTCTCATAATTCACCCTTAGAGAGATAACAAAATGATATCAACATTGATTTAAATAAGGAAAGGAAGAAAGAAAGAAAGAATTCACAAGATACAATTTAACACCAACATGGTGGATAAAGACTACACTCTTCCTGGAGTAGAAAAAGACAGATTTGAAGAATGAAATAATCAGATATTTAGATACTCTGTCACACTTGAGTCACACAAGGTGGCACCAAACTTCAGGGATCACAGATTATATAATGAAAGAATTTAATAATTACATCTTTAAATATGTAAGCCGTTGATCTTTTACTGTAACATCAATTCCTGGGCAGACTTGCCAGGTATGAAACTGTATGCTGTCATCACACAATTTTAAAATGCCATCAGTTAATCGTCAGATAATCGTACTGTCTTGCGTGATGAATTGGCTTGAACTCATCACAAGCGCCTGAATGTCTGTTGTGTTGTGGCAGGACGTGAGATAATGGGCCCAATTCTGGCATAGCAGTAGTAGCCACAATGTTGATAACAGCTGAAAAGATGGCTACAGCAGGGGCATCACCAGCATAGCTGAGAGAGAGATGTTCCTCCGTGTTCTGAGTCGTCATCCTTTTGCCAGGTCTCCGTGATGGTGCCGACCTCCTAGTGCCACTCCTTCTTCTCATGGCAGATCACAACCGGTGTGAAGATGTGGAGGAAGAGCAGGTAGTCAACACCCAGACCACCGTGCCGGCCTTGATGAAGTCCTTGTACTTCTCGGAGGGCACCGTGCAACATTCTGGACTCAATCACCCAGCATCCCTCGTACTCTGAGAGATGCATAGATCATTCAGAAAACGCTCTGCCCATGTCTACAACTTTCCTAACCTTGTCCCTGACACGTATTTGCACCCTAACCGTAATCGGTGATGGCACTGTCTGTCGTTTGCATAATTTAAAGAATTAAATAAGTTAGTGATACCTAACTGTCACAATAAATAGGGGATGTAGCATTTTACTGGCAGGGAAGCATGGCCAGACTCCATTCATGAAGGATGTCATCATCACCAATTGAGTCAATGAATCATAAAATGTGTAGATATTGCACATTATCTCCACAAGAGGGAGATTTACAGGTCTCTTCATGGCATGGAGGATTGTTGTTTACATAACTATACAAATATTTACATTATCCTGGGGATTAACACAGATTGTCAGTTTAAAGTAATTAATTATGTAATTAGGTTATCTGTGGCACTAGATTCCAGGTGTCATAGACGATAAAATCATTGTTTTATATAACTAAATAATCAAATAATGAGTTCATGTAACATCATCCACTTCCCTAAGGTGGCTCCAAACCAGGCTCATGAACGATGCTGTCGTGATTAATTTAAATATTTTAACTACATAATTGATATTAAGATGGTCTATAATAATTGCCTCCCACATCGCGTCAACACAATCCACTGATCATGGATTATCTAATGTCCTATTTTAATAATCAAATAACAACATAATCAGAGGATGAAATGGTCTGCCATGCTCCACACAATTGAGTCTCAGTTGACTCCCACATGATTGTGGGAAACTCCCAGGTTCATCCCTTATTTAATCGCAGAGCAGAGTAGTAACATGTTTAAATGCTGAACTCTCATTGTGTATGCAGGGCTTTTAGAAGATATCACATATTTATGTTGGACGGCTGCCTCAAAAGAGATGGACTGAAATCTAACAATCGCTAAGTCTACTCTAACAAACGGATTATCACCTTCCTGAAGGTAGTCACCAATGGCAAACTCACCTTTTGATGAATAATCGTGATTCTTATTATCTTTTGTTCCATAGTTTTACTTCTGAGGAGAGAGAGTGTTCATAAACAGAAGACTCTGAACTGTTTCTCCACAGACTATGTCCCCTGATGATTAGGTAATCTTGCATTTGGTAACCATGAAAAGCTGTAGGCACACTTACAGAGGTGCGGCTATGACTTGGTTAGACGAATCAAATGCTATCATGAAAAGTTATCTTGGCAGACTGTAATGTCCCAAGATAACACTTTCTCGAAGCTGCTCTCTCGTCCTTGGCCCATGATACCAGGATACAGAATGCAAGGAGGGTTGCCAGGCAACATTTATGAACCAACATTCTGTCACATTCTAGTACCCCTCCCACAGGCTTAAAGGAGTATACCCACCGATGAACTAACCCTACAGCCTCACTGAGTTTCTCACAAAAACAAATCAGGGCTCTTTCTTTTGAGTTCTACATATTTACCCGTCTCTCAAGCTACAACACGCCTATAGTGACCTAAACATGAAAACGAAAGCATCATGGTGCCATTCAAGTACAATGATGAGTATTTTAAACCTATTTTCTATGCTTCAATTTGCTAATTTCAAGAATGGAAACAATGCAACGAATCGCCTCTACCATAATCCTTTTCTCTTTATTGAAAATAAAATAAACTCCTCTTCATCCTCTTACCATTAGAGGAGTTTGATCCCATGGTTTCTCAGAGTTGTGTAGATTTGCATTAGGCTGATGATTAAGGATTTTGAGCAGTGTCTTACGTTTCTTTCAGTCATTTGGATTCCTCAATTGACTCTTCTCTATTAAGTCCTGTACCCTGCTTTCTATTATTGTTAGAGTTATTTTTTGTTGGTGCTGTGTCATGTTATCAGCCCGACAGAGTTCATTAGGTGAGATTCCCTGATCAGGAGATTATACAGTTATTCCATTTTTAAAATCGGTGGTCACTGTGTCCTTCATGGGTCAGTTCTGTTGCAACCTCGCAGAAACTGATGATGTGAAACAGTACAGTTTTTTAAAATCGTGTAATCATCCGATTGTAAAAACGTACTACTTCGAAATCAGTAATCACTCTATGAGGCAGTGTCCCCCATTATCTGGGCACTGCTTCTGGTACCGATATCCTGCTCTGTCAATCCCACACTGAGCCATCATTACTTACACAATCAAGTAAGTTAATAATTGGATAGTCCTCCATACTTAACTTTCATAAGATGGAACCAAACTCCAGTGATTGTCAAGGAAGGAGTACTTAGATGATTAAATACTGCTACGTGATTAAGTCCCATGGAGGAATGGCCCTACTCCAGTCAAGAAGAACAACATCTTCATCGATTCAAATAATTAATATTTAATGAAAAATGATTGAATAATGTCATGGTGGTGCATATTTAAATCCCACATGGAGTAGTTAGACTGACCTCTTCCTGGAATAATGATTTATTTATAAAATTAAATTGATAATTAATTAGCTGGCGTTTTATATTAACACTGACGAGATGGCACCAAAGTCCTAAAACTATCGCTGATGTAATCACCTACTTACAGAGCTAAATGATGAAGTAATGAGATGAGGTTACATCGTCTACTCACAAAATCTGACTCCAAAAGGGACTTAGGGTCCATAACATTACCTGTTTTTCAAATACGTTAATTAAGTGATGAATTATTATTTAATTTCCTAGTTTAACAGGTAAATAAGTTAGTGTTCTATTAGATGATGCTATGTTCTGGCACGATGGACTCTCCTAAGGAGGCTTAAATCTTCAATGGTAACTGAATACATAAGGACAGATTTCCATAATTCAATGAATAAACATTAAACTAGTGGATGGTGTTTTATGTGTGAAACCTAAAGATTGATCAATACTGAAGAGTCATTGAGTTCTTAATCATACATTTGAACAATAAAATTAATGAATGAAAAGAAAATTTCTCATAATTCACCCCTGGAGAGATAACAAAATGATATCCACATTGATTTAAATAAATAAATAATGAAACCACAAGAGACATTTTAACACCAACAATGGGGCTCCAGACTCCACTCTTCCTGGAGTAGAAAAAGGCAGATTTAAATAATAAAAGCATCAGATTGTTAGATCGTCTGTCACACTTGAGTCACACAAGGTGGCACCACACTTCAGGGTTCACAGATTATATAATGAAACAATTTAATGATTACATCTTTACATATCTAAGTCGTTGAAATTTTTCGTATCATCAATTCCTGGGCAGATTTGCCAGATATGAAAACGGATGCTGTCATCACGGATTTTTAATATTCCATCAGTTAATCGTCAGATAATCATACTTTCTTGCCTGGTGAATTCTGTTGGCCTGACATCCTCACCGGTGCCTGAATCTCTGTTGTGTTGCGGCAGGACCTGAGGTAATTGGCCCATTCCTGGCATACCAGTAGTAGCCAAAATGTTGATATCAGCTGAAAAGGTGGCTGCAGCAGGGGCATCAACATCATAGCTGAGAGAGAGATGTTCTTCCGTGTTCTGAGTCGTCATCCTTTTGCCAGGTCTCGGTGATGGTGCCGACCTGCTAGTGCCACTACATCTTCTAGACGTAGACCACAACCGATGTGAAGATGTGGAGGAAGAGCAAGTAGTCAACACCCAGACCCCCATGCAGACCTTGGTAAAGTTCTTTTACTTCTCGGAGGGCACCAAGCAATCTTCTGGACTCTGTTCTCCAGCATTCCTAGTGGTCTGGAAGACGCATAGACATTCAGAACATGCTCTGCCCATGTCTACATGTTTCCTAAATTGTCGCTGACAGATATTTGCAACCTAAAAATGATTGGTGTTGGCATTGTCTGACGTTTAAGTAATTTAAAGAATTAAATAAGTCAGTGATAGCTAACTGTCCCAATAAAGAGGTGATGTAGCATTTAACTTGCAGGGAGGTATGGCCAGACTCCAGTATGAAGAATGTCATCATCATCCTTTGAAACCATGAATCATAAACTGTGATGATATTGCACATTAACGCCACAAGAGGGAGCTTTACGGGTCTCTTCATGGAATGGAGGATTGTTGTTTACATAATTACACTCATATTTACATTATCTTGGGGATTAACACAGATTGTCAATTTAAATACATTAATCATGTAATTAGATGATCTGTGGCACCAGATTCCAAGTGTCATGGACGATATAATCATTGTTTTATATAACTAAATAATCAAATAATGAGTTCATGTAACATCATCCACTTCCCTAAGGTGGCTCCAAACCAGGCTCATGAACGATGCTGTCGTGATTAATTTAAATATTTTAACTACATAATTGATATTAAGATGGTCTATAATAATTGCCTCCCACATCGCGTCACCACAATCCACTGATCATGGATTATCTAATGTCCTATTTTAATAATCAAATAACAACATAATCAGAGGATGAAATGGTCTGCTATGCTCCACACAATTGAGTCTCAGTTGACTCCCACATGATTGTGGGAAACTCCCAGGTTCATCCCTTATTTAATCGCAGAGCAGAGTAGTAACATGTTTAAATGCTGAACTCTCTTTGTGTATGCAGGGTTTTTAGAAGATATCACATATTTAATGTTGGACGGCTGCCTCAAAAGAGATGGACTGAAATCTAATAATCGCTAAGTCTACTCTAACAAACGGATTATCACCTTCCTTAAGGAATTCAATAATGTCAAGCTCACCTTTTTGATGAATAATCGTGAGTCTTATTATCTTTTGTTCCATAGTTTTACTTCTGAGGAGAGAGAGTATTCATAAACAGAAGACTCTGAACTGTTTCTTCACAGACTACGTTCTCTGATGATTAGGTAATCTTGAATTTGGTAACCAGTAAAAGCTGTAGGCACACTTCCAGAGGTGTGGCTATGACTTGTTGAGGCGAATCAAATGTTGTCTTTAAAAGTTTTAGGAGATTGTTACCTTGGGTGACTGTAATGGCCCATGATAACACTTTCTCGAAGCTGCTCTCTCGTCCTTGGCTCATGATACCAGGATAGAGAATGCAACAGGGTTGCCAGGCAACATTTATGAACCAACATTCTGACACATTCTAGTGCCCCTCCCACATGCTTAAAGGAGTATACCCACCGATGAGCTAACCTTACAGTCTCACTGAGTTTCTCACAAAAACCAAGCAGGGCTCTTTCTTTTGAGTTCTACATATTTACCAGTCTCTGAAGCTACAACTTGCCTATAGTGACATAACCAGAAAACGAAAGCATCATTGTTTCATTCAAGTACAATGATGAGTATTTTAAACCTGTTTTCTAAGCTTCAGTTTTCTAATTTCTAGAATGTAAAGAATACAGTTAATCACATGTACCATAATCCTTTTCCCTTTATTGAAAATAAAATTAACTCCTCTTCATCCTCTTACGTTTAGAGGAGCTTGATCCCGTGGTTTCTCAGAGTTGTTTAGATTTGCATTGGTCCAGACCATCCAGGGCCAGGGCCAGGGCCAGGGCCAGGGCCAGGGCCAGGGCCAGGGCCAGGGCCAGGGCCAGGGCCAGGGCCAGGGCCAGATTGTTATGACACTGACCAAGGAGCAAGATGATCAAATACAATGGACCCAGCTTAGTCTTTGTAGATGCTGAAAAATTATTTGCACCTTCTTTGCCTAGACAACAGGTCATTCTTCTCCATGTCTGTCTTCCACAGAGAAAATACAAACAAACTAACAAAAAGCCTCTCACGTTATTTAGTGGGTGAAGTACTTCTGTCCTCAATCCCATACACAATTGGTTATGGCTAGGAATATAAGGAATGGTCCCTGTCATTTTTTTAATAGATTGAACAGTTAATTAACTATATTTTTCTCACATCTGATAGTTTTGATGGCTGGGCTAACCATAACTTTGTCAGCTTGGCAGTATCAGGCAGCATTAATATGGGTCTAAATAAGGATCTAAAATCATAAAAGTCATTTTTGAACATTTATTTATTAATTTTGCATACAGTGTTCTGCCTTCATGTGTCTGCAGGCAAGAAGAGGTAGTCAGATCTCATTACTGATGTTTGTGAGCCACAATGTAGTTGCTGTTGATTGATCTCAGGACTTCTAGAAGATCAGCCAGTACTCTTAACCAATGAGCCATCTCTCTAGCCCAAGAAATCTATGTCTTAACATATATAAAATTAATTTACGATATAAAAATTCATAGCTTAACTTTTAATCAAGTTCTGTTAAGCTAATCTAGCAGGGACTCCCAGCTGTTTAGTCACAAACTCAATGTTTTATGATTTATATTGGGTGTTATCGAAGTGTAAATATGAAGGATATTTCCTCAGGCCTAAGGCACCACTGACCAGTCTATACATCAATCTCTCTTGACAGAAGATAAATGTAACCCAAATCTGTAGTTTTTGCTAGGACTCAAATGCATAAGTACATTCCTGCTGTTTTACAGATACCCAATATCTACTTTTTCTACAGTATAGATTTCAGAACAGAGTGGTGATTATAATATATCTCAAACTTATGTTCTAAATTTAACTATGTCTCAGCAGATTTGTGCTTCTGGCAGATGAGCATCAGTTACTGACTACACTCTGCTCTAAATACTGCTCTGGACTTACTGTGAACCAGCACAGCCAATGTGAATCTTCAACAGGGTCTATAAACTAATGCCTCTGATAAATGTGCAATTTGCTGAAGCCCCCCTCCTTTTAATACTTTTTTTATTGGTTTTATATAGCATTTTAGCCATCTCATGCCCAAGAAAACACTGCAAATGTAAGCAGGAAGTAGTACAGGAAAAGAATACATTTCACCTTTTCCCTGGTTGAGATGCTATATCAAAAGTAAACAAAAGTAAACTAATATACATAGGAGGCAATGTGAGTAACCTGTACACCAAAAAAACACCAGAACTCTTTTACCTATTGGAGGCCCAAAAAATGGGCCTCTAATGTTTGTTGCAAAGAGGAAATGTGATGGAAAAATTAATAACTAAATTTTATAAAATTACCACTTATTGCAAGAACGAAAAAATATTGGGAACAAGAATTTCTGCCAATAGATAAATCCCTGACTACAGAGTACAGAACCCACATCCTCAGGAGAAGAAGTAAAAACAAAGAAAAAACACCAACCTTTCAGGTGTGCTCATCAATCTTGCCTAAACAAATGATGGAAAATATTAACTTAGTTCCATGTTGACATTGTAAATAAATTTGAACTCTATGGACTGCCTGTATCTTGGAAACCTTGTGAACTGAGACTAGTGGTCTCAAGTTTCCCTTTCTGTTTACCCTGTTATAAACCCCTCACAATTTTAAGCCACTACCTTACTTTTCTGACAGAGTGAGGTCCCATCTGGTTTGATTTTTACCAGTAAAAACCATTTGCTTTTGCAGCCAGGAGTCACTTCCTTGGAAGTTGAGGAAACCAGTAGGCATAATAGTAACAAGCTGCTCAAGGAGGCTTTATAGGCTATAGAACTCCAGGTGACAGCTATTTGAAAATCAAAACACTGTTGTGCCAGCAACATGCCTGCACTACTTCCTGCTTACTTTTGCAGAGTTTTCTTAGCTGCAAGTAGGCTAAAATGCTAGACAATACCAACAAAAGGAAGTGGGATTCAGGAAATGGACCATTTATCAGAGGCATCGGTTTGTAGACACTGTTGAAGATTCACTTTGACTGGGCTGGTTCACAGTAAGGAGGGAGAGCACTATAGAGGAGCAGGCTGTAGTCAGCAATTGATACTCATCTGCCAGAAGCACAAATCGTCTGAGACATGTTTAAACTGGGAACAAAGGTTAAAATGTATATATTTAATTGGAACTCTTTGTTCCTTACCTTTGGTGATCAAGAAAGACAGCAAGACCAGGGAGAAAATTCCATCGTCAGGATAGCTGTATTAATCTGCAGTCCTTTTGACCTGTAAGAAGTGGATAAAAGCTTTATGACATTTGACCCTCTGAAGCCTATATGAACTGTGTTATATAAAAGGACATAAAAGTTTTAGATGTATTATCATCACCAATCTGTGCTGAAATCCAAATTGTACAAAAAGTAGGTTTTGGGTATCTATAAAACAGCAGGAATGTACTTATGCCTTTGAGTCCAATCAAAATTTACAGATTTGGGGTAGAAGGTTTTTCTTCTGTCAAGAGCGATCCATGTATAGATTGGTCAGTGGTGCCTTAGGCCTAATGAAACATCCTTCATATTTACACTTCGATGACACCCAATATAAATCACAAAAAGTTGAGTTTGTGACTAAACAGCCGGGAGTCCCTACTCTATTAGCTTATTAGAACTTGATTAAAAGTTAAGCTCTGAATTTTTATATTGTAAATTAATTTTTTATATCTTTAAGAAGTATATGTCTTGGGCTAGAGAGATGTGGCAGAGGTTAAGAGTAAGAGTACTGGCTGATCTTCTAGAAGTCCTGAGTTCAATCCCCAGCAACTAAATTGTGGCTCACAGACATTTATAATGTCATGTGGTATCCTCTTTGGGTGTGCAGACTTGTATGCAGGCAGAACACTGTATGCATAATTAATAAATAAATGTTCAAAACAGACTTATATATCCTTATATGTTTAAATCTTTATTTAGGAGCCATATTCAGGCTGCCTTTACTGCCAAGCTCACAAAGTTTTGTTAGCCAAGCCATCAATAGAATTAAAGATCTGAGAAGAAAAAAAATTATATGCTACTTTTGAATCTATTAAAAAAATCACAGGGACCGTTCCTTATATTCTTAGCCATAACCAATTTTCTATGGCATTGAGGGGAGAAATTTTTCACCAATGTGAGAGGTGGTTTTATTTTTTTTATTTTTATTTTTTCGTGTGGAACCTGGAATTGGAAAAGTCTGAACTTATTTTGTCTAGACAAAGGTGCACACAATTTTCTAGTACCCTGCAGCCTCTACACTACCCAGTCCGAGCTGGGTCCTTTCATGCTGCAGGCATTGTGTTTCAGCATCTTGCTCCCTGGTCAGTGTCATCACAATCCATGCTGCCCCACAGTGTTCTTTAGAGACCTTTGGTCATTGTTAGGTTCTGTGATTCTTTGTCTGAAATTATTACAGCTTTTTAGTTAATATTTACATGCCTTAGGACTTTTCCATCATGCCCTGAGAGATGCAGAATAAAATAGAGATCTTCCTATTAAACAGGGACGAGGGAATGCAATTGTCTGAGGTCAGGGCCTTTGTGTAGGTGTTTTTTCATATCCTGAGAACACAGCTCTTACTCCTGCTGACTTTCTAGTGTTCTCCCATTTCCTTCCATTTCCTCTTGAAAGCAGTAAAGAGGTAGCAATTCTTTATAAGAAGTTTACATAGAATAAGACATAAGTTAAGCAAGACCTCTCTGACCCAGGTTTTATCTTCTCTTTGTTCTGTCTTTCCTACCTTCCTCATCTTCTGGCACATCTGTGTCAGAACCTGTCATTAAAGTGTGACCTGCTGTTGCATGTCACTGGTGTACTATGAAATCATTATGGTACTTTTCTGTTGAAGTCTTTCATGGCCTTACTGGTCCGACTTGCAGTTTCCTGACCCTATTTAAATTCTTCAAATTGTCTGCTGGCATCTCACCCTGGAAGAACTTAAAAGTGGCAGCAATTGTGGAATGCAAAATATGTTTTAGGACCCAGACAGTCATGATGAATGCCTTTAATCACAGTCCTCAGAGGGCACATGCAGGCCAATTTCTGTGAGTTTGAGACTAGTGTGCTCTATAGAGCTAGCCCCACTACAACTAAGGCTATAGCACAGGAACCTGAGAAACTCTGTCCCAGAAAATTATCTGTTGTAGGCCTTCTCCTCTTTGAACATTAGTGAGAGATGGTTGCATGCTATCATTACAGATGTTGTTTGTTTGTTTGTTTGTTTTCTTTCTTTTAACCTCTTTAGTCTATGCAGCTATTTCTTACTGGAAAGGCAAAGTCTAGAACAGCTTTTCTCCCAGCATTTTAGAATTAATTTTCTGAGACATGATTTCTCATTGACAATGGTTGCTTTGATCCATCCCAGTATGTTGCTTTCCAGGACACTGTATTCTTTCATCTTAAACACACCTCATTAAATTAAGAGACTTTATACCCTCAGAAGGTAGAAGGTTTTTTTTTTTTTTTTTTTTTTTGACCAAGCATCTTAAACACCTAATTTGAGGATACCAATTACTTTTAAGGTGATATTTAATAAATGGAACACATTAATTTGTAACACTGCACATTGATTAAAAATATAATCCACCTCTACATCACAAATGATTTCAATGGCAATGAGATAAAGTATGGCCCCAGTGTTTTAAAATTGTCCATATGAGTTATGAAGTTGACTGTCCATTGCACTTACAGCAAAAAGATTTGCATGTGGAACATGGATGCTACCTTCAGAGCAGAATAGAAATAATAGTTTATTGCATGCACTGCAAGGAGAAACAGGGTGGATGTCAGTTATTGTATTAATCATAAAAAATGGCCATGATTGCTGCATTGTGATGATTTGAATGTGATTGCACCTATAATCTCATAGGGAATGGCAGTAGTATAAGGAGGAGCTTTGGTGCAGTGACTTTGGCATTTTAAGAAGAAGAGTATCACTGGTCATGGGTTTTGGGGTTTCCTAGGCTTTGGATATGGGCAAGTATATAAGATGCCCTACTGAGGCCTGCATATCAAGATGTAGCCAGCACCATATTCTTCTTGAAATCATGCTCCCTGCTATGATGAAAATGGACTCAATTTCTGAAACTGTGAGCCAATCCAATTAACTTTTTTTTTTAAATAAAATGTGTGGGGGATTTCTTTCTTGCAAGTAGAGTGATGATTCATCCCTGATTGTCAATGGCGAGTCTAGGGTTGGAATCCCTGACTGGGAGAGTTTTACCAAGGAGGCAGAGACAGGTTGATCTCTGTGAGTTAGGGACCAGGCTGTTCTACAAGAGCTAGTTGCAAGACAATCTTAAAAGTCACAGAAAAACCCTGTCATGAAAAACAACAACAGAACGTGTTGTGGTGGTCTTAGAACTTATACACAGGAATAAAAATCCTAACTTATATAGATTCAGTGGTTTTCTTCTTTAAATACTCAGGGTGTATTGAATCATGTCATGTGAATGAAGACAGACCAGATTTGTAGAATAAAATTTGGATATATTGAGCTGGGTGTAGCCAATGGTGTGATGTCATTGAGCTTTGCATTGATCACAGCTACTCTTGCCTTTGCTACTTCATGCTGGGAAGAAACTCCTACAATTCCTTTAGGAAAAAGATTTGAATGTTCATTTAGAAGGAAATATAAAGTTTACTTATTGACTGTTTTCCAATTCCCCAGGCAAATGACCACAGGAATATGTAAGAATTGAGTTCATTTAACAACTTTGAAGCTGGTGTAGGCACAGTGCAGAAAGAGGTGGGGGAAAGAAGGAACATGTGCAATTTCTTGCTTTCCTTTGGTGGAAATATCAGTGTGGAGCCTATAATCAATTGTAGATGGTTTATACAATGTCTGACTGGCCATTTCTTGGTGTCCATAGACAAGGACAATCAATAATCTTGATAAAGTACTGATGTGATAATGAAACCGAATTGCTGACTTTCATATAGAAGATACAATGAAATCCACAGCCCAATAGCATGGTCAGTGTGTAAGCTTCAGAGCCTAGCTGTCATTTATGCAGGGACAGGAATGGAACATGTGCCCTGTGCTGACCTGGGCAATGGCCCTTTTCCTCTTATCCTCCCTGAGTGTAGGTTCCCTTGGGTGAGTGAAATCTCCGTGTCCACACTGGGCTGTGGTGGCGCACAACTTTTATTCAAGCATTTGAGAGGGAGAGGCAAGAAACTATGTGATTTTGAGGCCAGTATGATTTTCAAAGAGAGTTATAGTGTGGGTCCCAAACATAAAGTGACACACCCAAACCTAAAGAGACACCCTGCTTTGAAAACCAAAGGAAAAAAAAACAAAACAAAACAAACAAACCAAAGGGAAACAAATATTGTTGTTCAATATGAATGACAAGGATTCTTTTGGTATATATTGGGAACATCCAAGGGAAAAACTGAAAGTTTGTTTATGGAATTCATGAATATTGCATTCTACATTCAGATTTGTCTTTATGTGTCACACACAGTTTATAAACCAGTGGAAATATGTCATTGGAATCATCTTTCTTCAATACATGCTCACAGCTCTTTTACCTTTCTACACTCACTAGCTACCATAGCATGTTTCAGGAAAGTTGAGTTCCTGGGAAAAAGGAATTTCTTATTTGCAGTTTCCTCAAGTGTGCATGGTGTTTAGTGGTGGACAGGCATTGTACATGTGTTCAGAAGCAGAAATTAAATCATTCTTCTGTATTAATATTTGTGTGGGCATCATGGGGCTGGTTTTGCCTTAAACCACAAGGAGCCTTGCAGAAGCATAGAAAGATATTACCCCCATTTTTAGAGAGAGATCTAAACCATGAGACATCTCCATTTGGAAAAATGTCAGTACATGGAGGAACAGAAGCAAAACAGAGTGCGCATTCTTCTGAATTAATTTTGTGGGAGTTATGAATTCTTTTTATTTAAGATCTAAACAACTGGCATGATGTGTAGCTGGTTAACATTGTTCGAGATCTTGGTTTTCCTGGCTGAGTTTCCTCTGGTGTTTTGATAAAAAGTTGATTATATTTTCCAGCTTTTGTTCTTGTCATTGTCTCTGCATCTCCCCTTTATCCTTTCCCAAATATTGTACACCTTCTTGAGCACCATACATTTGTTGTAAATATTAAAGTCTCAGTATGTCAAAGTATGACCTGAACGTTTCTGGGATTTCCTCTGTGTCCATTGTTATGTCCCCATTTTCATTTCTGATTTTATGAATTTGCATGTTCTCTCTCTGCTTTTTCATTAGTTTGGCTAAAGTTTTGTCTAGGTTGTTGATTTTCTTGTAAAACCAACCCTTTGTAATATTGATTTTTTGCATTGTTTCCTTGGTTTTTGTTTTATTGATTTCAGGCCTCAAATTTATTATTTTCTGGTGTCTACTCTTCCTGTGTGAGTTTGCTTCTTTTTGTCCTAATGCTTTCATTGGGGGGGGGGCGGTTAATTCTCTATTGAAACTATCCTCTGTTTTTTTTTTTTTTTTTTTTTTTTTTCATATGGGCACATCGTGCAATGAACTTCTCTGGTACCACTGCTTTCAAGGTGTCCCTTTAGTTTGGGTATGTTGTGTCCTCATTCTTGTTGAATTTTAGGATGTCCTTAATTTCTATATTTCTTCTTTGACACAGGTATGGTGCAATTTTACATTTTTAAATTTCCATGAGTTTGTAGGGTTTCTGCGATTTGTGTTGTTGTTGTAATCTAATTTTTAAAGCATGCTGGTCATATAAGATACAGGGGACTATTCCAATTCTCTTGTAATTCTCTTGTATCTGTTGAGGTTTGTTATGCCACCTACTATTTGGTCAATTTTAGAGAAGGTTTCATGTGGAGTAGGGAAGAACTTATATTCTTTTGTGTTTGGATGAAATGTTCTATAGATGTCTGTTAAACCCAATTGAGACGAAACTTCTGTTAATTCTTTTGTTACTTTGTTAAGTTTGTGACTGGTGGTCCTGTCTAGTGGTGACAGTGGTGTGTCGAAGTCTCCCAATATAAATGTGTGAGGTTTTATGTGAGGTTTGAGTTTTAGTAGAGTTTCTTTTATGAATGTGGTTGCCTTTGTATTGGAATCATAGTTGTTCAGAATTGAAACATTGTGTTGATGGATTTCTCCTGTGGTGGACATGGAATGACTGTTTTAATCTATTTTGATTAATTTTGATTGGACGTTTAACTTGTTAGAATTTAGGATAGCTGCACCTGTTTGCTTCTTGGGTCCATTTGATTGGAAGATCTTTTCTTAGCCTGAGGTAATATCTATCTTTGAAGCTTAGATGTATTTCTTGTATGTAGCAGTGAGATGGAGTCTGGCTTCATATCCACTTTGTTAGCTTGTGTCTTTTTACAAGCAAGTTAAGACCACTAATGTTGAAGGAGAGTAAGGACCATGGATCGTTAATTTTTGCTTGTTTTAGATTTGTTGCTGGCAGTGGTATTGTGAATTTATCAGTCCTGCTTTACCCTTGATTTGTGGTGCAGTGGATGATCTTTTGCCTACATCTTTGTGAGAATAGTTAACTTTCTTGGGTTGGAGTTTTCCTTCCAAATCATACTGTATGACTGGATATGTAGATACGTATTGTGACAATCTGGCTTTGTCATTAAACATTTTGTTCTCTCCTTCTATAGTGATTGACAGTTTTGTTGGGTATAGTAGCCTGGGCTGACATCCGTGGACAACTACTACAAAGTACTTGTAGAACATCTATCAAGGACCTTCTCATCTTGATGCTTTCCATGGAGTAGTCAGGTGTAATTTTCATAGGTCTTCCTTTATATGTTACCTGGAATATTTCCTTCACTGCTCTTAATGTAATTTCTTTATTTGTATGGTTAGATGTTTTGATTATTATATGTCGAGGTTTTTTTTTTTTTTTTTTGGTATTTGGTGTGCTCATTGTACTTTCATGGGCATGCACTTCTTCAGATTGTGAAAGTTTTCCATAATGATTTTGTTGAAAATGTTTTTGGCACCTTTGAGCTGGGCTTCCTCACCTTCCTCTAAGCCTATTATTCTTAAGATTAGCCTTTTCATGGTGTCCCAGGTGTTTTGTGTTCAGGATTTGTTGGATTTATAATTTTCTTTGGTCGATGAATTTACTTATTCTGCTTTATCTTCTGTGCCTGAGATTCCCTCTTCCACCTCTTGAATTCTGTTGGTTATGCTTGCATCTGTAGTTCCTGATCATTTGCCCAGTTTTTCTATTTCCAGCATTCCTTTGGTTTACGTTTTATTTATTGTCTCCCTTTCCGTTTTCAAGTCTTGAAGCATTTCCTTCACCTGCTTGTTTTTTCTGGCTTTCTGTATTTTCTTCAAGAAATTTGTTCATTTTTTCCATTTTTTGTTTGTTTTTTCTTTCATTTCTTTAAGGTATTTTCTCCCATCTTCTTTGAGGGCCTCTATCATTTCTTATGGCAATAATTTTTAATTTGTTCTTTTCTACTTCATCTGCTTTGCTGTTTACCGGTCTATTTAGTGTAGATTTCACAGATTCTGGTGCTGTTATTCTTGTCGTTCTTTTGTTAGGTGTTTTATTGTATTTCCATCTTCCCATAGATACTTCCCCGGTGTGTTTTGGTGGGTCAGAAGTTTGATGTATGTAGCTCTGGGTGGTCCAATCTCTCTAGGAGTTCTCTCCACAGGCAGGGCCCTGCAATGGGACTATAAGTTCAGATTCCAGCTGAAGACTGGCAATGCAAGTCAAAGATTTTGAAGGCTGTGACCCAGGATGTTCCTTAAGCTGATAGGCAGATCTAGCCTGGGCCTGGCACTCTCCAGCTGAGGCCTCTTTGGCAGAGGCCCTACAATGGTGGTCAAGGATCCATCCTGCAAGAACTCAGAGTGGTTCCATGGAGACAGGGTTCGAAAATACATTTGAGGACTCTAGCCAAGGCCTGGCAATGGATGACAAATACTGGGCTGATACTCAGGATGTTTCTGCACTGACAGGCAGATCTAGCTGGGACCTGGCCCTCTCCAGCTAAGGTCTCTTTAGCAGAGGCACTACAATGGGGGCCCTTTCACTCATTACTTTAACAATTTAAAAAGCCTCATTGAGATTATTGATTTTTCTAAATCCAATCCTACACATTTGCTTCATATTACATAAAGCAACTCATATTGGAGGAAACTGTTAAGACTTTAAACACCTAAGAACCTGGGTTACAGGAATGAATGCTCACAATATTGTTTATTCACAGGTGAAAATATGTTTGGTTAATGATTTGATTTAATTTTAATCATGTAATACCAGTGCATGGATTTGTGTTTGCTCACACTTGTTCCCAAGAATGTTAGCCTCTTGAGTTATTCTTGTAGCAAAAACTACAGAATTTTATCAAAATCCTGACATGGGTCCTGGCAATGAACATTCCATATTTTTTCTCGTCCATATCTCTAACCCTGTCTCTATGCTTTCTCTATTTTCTTGATATGAAGTGATAGGGAAGAGCTCATGAAAGAGGTAATCAAAGTCATGCAAACAATTTTGTGAAGATGTTAGCCATCATACTTTTCTTTAATTTCAATAATCAAAATGTTTTTTTTGTTTAGCATGGTTCTTACTAAGCTCACTACACCCAAGATAAATGACAAACTGGTCAGTCCTTCTGATGTAATCTGCAACCCAAGAGAGAAAGACAGATAGATGGGTGAGAGAGAGACAAAGTGACAGAGAAAGAAAGACAGCATGAGGAGAGAGAGGGAGAGGAAAGAGAGATAATGAGAGCAAGAGAGATGTCAACCCAAGCTTCTCCACCTTCAGGTTTCATACTCTGTACCAAGGGAACAGCATATAAAATTGGGGAAGATACCTCCCCTATGACTGGTGGCTGTGCTTGAAGCTCGGATTGGCTACCAAAGCCTGAGTTACAGGACTAAATTAACAGAAAAGACACAGAACTTGAGGGCAGGTTTGGATCAGGACTACCAAACATTCTAAACTCTTTGAATAGATATAGAAGCCATTAGGGTTTCCAAGCAACAACCCAGCCTCCCTGGGTATGCAGACATTAGTTTAAGTATGGCTTCTTATTCTTGCCAGGGATGATATGGAGAGGAAGGTTTCAGGAGTTTGTGGGATTGCTTTTAGCAGGAGGTGTGGTTTACAAGGTTTCCCTTAGCTGCCATCCTGTAGATCGTTGGCACCTATTCCTTGAGAGATGGACAAAGTAGGTTGTTCAAAGCTTCAGCCTTAACATTGAGCTGCAGTTCTGAGAGAGGGTCTTCGAGTCCTGGCAGTATTTGGTAGTACTGTTCCAAGCCCTACCTTCAGGGTGTCACGGGGGGTGGGCACTCCTCTGGATTCACCTCAGTTCAGACTTCACCCTTGAAAGGCCTGCCATTGTTTCCTCATAGTAGTGGAAAGGGACAAGGTCTCCTGACAAAATTGGGAGCATTGGTTGAGGGGAGGGAGAGTTAGGAGAAGAAAATGGGAGAGGAGAACAAGAGGCATCAAGAAGACTGAGTTTTGGAAACAATAGAGGAGAGCAACAAAAGAGATACCATACTAGATGGAGATATAATAGGTGGTAAGAGAAATCTGACACTAGGAAAATGTCCAGAGATCTACAAGGATGACCCCAAATAAGAATATAAGCAATAGTACAGAGGCTACCTTAAATGCCCTTCCCTATAATGAGATTGATATCTACCTTATAGGATATTCTAGAGCCTTCATCTAGTAGTTGACTGAAACAGAAGCAAAAATACTCAGCTAAGCACTAAGTGGAACTCCTGGAATCCAGTTGCAGAGAGGGAGAAGTTATGAGTACAGGGGTCAAGACCAGGTTGGAGATACCCTCAGACTCACCTAAGTAAAACAGTGTGGTGCTCATGAACCCCAGTCTGATAGTTGGGAAAACATAATATGACTGACCTAACACCCCTAAAAGTGCATCTCATTTAGAAGGCCTAGGAAGTGTAAGGGACCTCTGGCAGTGGAATCAGGATGTACCCCTGATGTATGAAAGACTTCAGGAGCCCATTCCCTATGGACAGATACTCTCTCAGGCTAGACACAAGGGGTTGGGCCTTGTCCCTGCCCCAAATGACTTTTGGATTAGTGCATATATGAGAGGGAGAGGGAAAAGATATGGATATGTAAAATAACTTTGATTCTATTTTAACAGAATTCATTAAAAGTTAGAATAGGAAATAAGGTGGGGTGAATAACTTAGCTAACATTTGCTGGTGCCATGGCCCTAAAGACCAAGAGCTTTGGGAAGGATTATGGACACTGTCCTCAAGCAGTCACAGACTAACTTTGACTGTGGTATGAAAACCATACCCCAGGGACAACTTTCATCTTGGGTGACTGTGAAATCCTATAATTCCTACCTCCACTCTCTAAGAACCATTACTAAAGGCATCTGCGACTATGACTGGCTTCACGGCTTCAAGTTTACTTAGTGAGACATTAGAATGATGTGATGAATAACATGAAGAGTTACACTTAACTGTGTAAAAAACCTCATTTCTGTGAACCTGGCTGTCACCATTAGCAGTAATATATAGAACCCTTCCAAGGTATTTGGTGAGATTTAACAGACTAAATGATAAGGAAAAATAATATTTCCCATATTCGAATGACAACTGACTTTGAGGCAGAAACCCTGCACTTAATTGATACCATCTTCTGTTACTGAAGTTAGGACCAGAGCTTGTTGTCTGGCTACACTAACAACCAGGCTCAGTCATTCATCATAAGTGAGCCAAGCTAATGAACTAACTTCTCTGTTGACAAGCCAAACTACAATGCCAACTCTCTGGACTCAAGTTGGACAGATATCACTCATGTCCTAGGACAGACTAATCTATAATATGAATTTTATTTAAGACAGGATGTCACAGTAATACTATACTTCAAAAGAAGAGAAAAAAATACAAAAGTAAAATTAATGAAAATTTTAAGCATATTTATTCAATTTGAGTACTTATGAAAAAAGAAAACAGTAAATAATCGATACCAAGGGTCTTAATAGACTTAGAATGCAAAGCAAATAACAAAGTCAAATATGGAATTTTTTCCATCTCTAAAACACTCCCATGTACTCGGTTCCTGTTTCTGCTATAAGGTGGTCGTATAAGAAGTCAATGTTTTTTTTCATAGACACATTTTCATTTGAAAGAATCAATACTTTTTCTACAATGTGACTCCCTGGAAAATGAGAATTTTATTAGTCTACATTTGCCCTTGTGGTAGGCCAAAAGTGGACCCCACAAAGTTGACTTATGATCTCCATACAAATATCAAGGAGTTTGTAGGACTGTAATCAGAAACAGCAGCAGCTCAGTCCCATATCCATTTCTCAGTCCGTGAGTGTGCACAAGTTGAAGACTAGCTATCATTGATGAAAGGAAGACAGAGACATAATATAATGTCAGGCAGGCAGATTCAGTCAATACTGAAAGCTCCATTTTATTCATATACCAAACTTAAGTAGTCAAACAAAGGTGCGGCAATGGAAGGGGACTTTTATTAATATGAATAAAGGGAAAACAGAAATTGTTTCCACTAATGCTAAAGGCCCTCCATAATTGCACATACAATGTGCCTTCAGGCACCCCATTGCTGCACTTATTCCTTCAGGGTGGTTAACCTGTCTACTCCCAGATCATTGCTATTTAGGTGGGCATCATCATCAAATCACAGGTGACCTGTAGCAGGAAAGATAATATCTTAAGGATAATAGGAGTTATTGGAGCACTTTGAACTCATGACAAGTTGGAACGGATTCCCATTTAGGGGCTGAGAAACTTCAGACTGTCAGAATATATTCCAGGACTGCCAAAGTTATACAGAAACCTTGTATGCAAACAGATGATGAGATCTACCTTTAACTGCTTGGTGGCAGTGCAAATGTTTAATTCCAGGACACAGGAGGCTGCCTGATTTTGCTTAGTTTGAGGCTAACCAAATCAAAAGAATGAGTTTAAGTCCTGCACACATAAACCCAGTTTTGAAAATAAAAAACAAAACATAATCACATAAAGGAAAATCAGATCAACCTACTGGTGGTAGCCTACATGTATAAATGGTATTGAAGGAGGAAGCTTTCCCTCTTTGACTGCTTACCCTAGCTCTGAGTACAAAGTTTATTGTTTTACTACCATTAGAGCCTACTTTTTTGGAAATTTGGTGTATAATGACCAGCTGAGACATCCATCCTGATAAAGTAAAAAACTGCTGTACTCTTAAGATTCCCATTGGTAGGTAACCTTTGTAGGACTAACTACATCACAGCTTATGAGACATCCTAATAAATCCACTTTCTACATATATGGAGAGATTCATCATACATTCTTTTTCATGCAGAGAACATTGATTAATGCAGTTGGATTTGTTTCATTTTGTTTTTTATCTGCTCACTAAAGATGTATTGGCTAACAATATTGCTCACAAATACTTTTTTTTTGTATCCCTAAATATCTTTGTGGTAGTTAATGAATATTTGGAGCTCCCTCCCAACTTTTTCAACTAGAATCACTCAATCCATTTAAGTAAGTATACTTAGCTAGCCACACTGGGTCTAGGAGGAAGAAAGGAAAATGCCTGTATAGTACAGAATGATAACACGGGTCAGCTATAGGACAATTGTTATAGAAATGCACATCACTGCTGATGTAGAAAAACCTTTGGGTAGAAGGCAAACAGTAACCATTGCAATTTGTCTTTAAGCACTCTGTAACCACCTGGGAGGTGCTTTTATCACTCAGGCCTTACTAGCCAATTAGGCCCCTTTGTGACCTGCCTGTCAAAAGAAATGCAGGGCCCTTCTCGTCTGTATTGAAGAGAAACTGGAGCCAGTCATTTTGTGTGCTGTGCTTTGAGGAAGGGAAAACTGGAAAACAACAGCATGGTGAGAGAGGGGCTGATGTCCTCATGGGTAGTGGGAGATGGTGAGGTGATGGATCTAGTGAGGTGGGTATTCCCTGGATCTGGCTGGGAAACTATAGCCAGACTACCTGTCCCCTGAGTTCTCATGCAGTCCTCCAAATAACTACTCTGTGGGCTGTATCTGCTTTGAGTACTAGGAGCAGGGAGGTGTGTATAGAAACCCTTTTTAAGTCAACTTCTATATACTTCAGGTGCACCCACTGAAATAATGGCAACAAACTTCCAGAGGCCTTTTAGATAAGTACCTTTTAGAAGTTCAGCAATTTGCATTTTAATTTTATGTGTAAGATCCATTTATTGTAAATTTTCTGCACATTGTAAAAGGCATCTCAAGTAAGGGTAGCACTTCACTATTGAGCAGTGATTTACAGGAGAAGAATTTGTAACACAAAGGATTTACAAATGCTTTGAAGATATTATGCCTCATAAAGTAGAATTTAACTGAGGTAGTACTGCCTCTAAAACACACAAAGATAAGTGTATGCTGACCAGTCCTGTTTGAATTTTGAATTCTAGATACATATTTGTTCACCATGATTTTCCAGACCTTTGACTCCAAACCATTACAAAGGAGAAACTCCTGTTTTACAACAGCAGCTAGTCCCTTACCCTTATCATAGACCTGCCCCATAACAAGCTGCACAGAATGCTATTACAGGGTCACACGCAACCTTAAAATTAATTATATCATATAGTTGCAGTTTTCTTCTCCAGAAAAACATAGTTCTAACAGAGTGGCAATAGGACACCAGATTTTAAAAAGTAAACCAATGATGTATGAGTTTCCTGATAAAGCAAAGTTTCACTTAGGTACTCACGCAGGGATGAGAAACATTCTTAGAAGAGATAGTAACAGCCTGGGGACTAGGCCTTGAAAGCTTTTCCTAAGGGCCTGGTGTATTGACAATACAACAGAGAACCTTGTCAAAAACCAGGTATTTGCATGGGAGAGCTGGTAATTGTATGGAACAAAGCCTTTGTGGACAGTTTGCTTCATATCTGTAGATATAAACTATATAGAGATATGTTTCTAAGTTCCAAGGCCACTGTGGTCTTAGTCAGCAATGATCATGAGATACCCTGTATTCATGTAAAGTCCCTCACAGAACTGGTAATGGACAAATCCCCCCCAGAGCTCAGGGGAAGTGGGGGAGGACAGCGAATGGAGAGAGAAGTAGGAGAAAACGAGGGGGAGGAAAAGGAAAACATGTGTGACCAGGAAGATTGAGCCTGGTTAGGAATAGAAGACAGGAAAGAGAGAGAGACAGAGACAGAGAGAGAGAACATAAAATAGGGAGCCAATATTGGTTTGAAGATAAAATTGAACACAAAGAAAAGTCTGGAGAACTACAAGACTGCTGCTAACTAACAGTTTGAGCTTCTATGGAAAGGCTATCATAAATGCCCTTCCTGGAGAATGAGATCAACAACTAACTTCTCCATGGAGCCCTCAACTAATGCCTGTTGGAAACAGATGCAAACACCAATACATAAACACTGAGCCGATGTAGAACTCAGATACAGAGGGAGAGGACAAGAACAGGCGGCAGAAACACATAGAGACAGCTTTCCTGAACAAGGAGGAGCTAACGGGCCACCAGACTGATAGCTGGGAAGACAGCATGTGACTGACTCAGGACCCCTGAATATGGGTCTCAGCCAGAAGTATTGAGAAGTCTAAGTGCCCTCAGACAGTGCAGCCAGGATGTATTCCTGAATTACAAAAGGACTTTGAAAACACATCCCCCATGGAGGGATAACTGCCTTAATCTAGAAACAGTAGAGAAGCCCTAGTCCCTATTTCACATGACCTGTCAGACCTACATGACCCCTACTGCATGACATTGCCCTACATATGGAATTGCGGTGGGGAGTTGGGAGGGTCGTTAGAGTGCTTGTGAGAGGGCAGAGAGAGTAAAATGGAGGGATGGAGTGAAGGTGGTTTGGAGGGAGGGAGGGGGAACTGGGATCAACATGTAAAATAATAAATTAAATTTAAAAAAAATGCTTTTACACCAAAATTTATGTTCAAGTAAAAGTTACTGGGGAAAAGGATTTCTATTTTTTTTTCCACAGAAAATGAAAAGATGTGGATTCCTTCCAGACTAATGTGGTTTGATCAAGCCAGACCACCTGAAACAGAATACCAGGTGATCCTACATTCAAAACAGCTGGACAAAGCAGCCTGACAGACTACAGCCAGGGTTTCTGAATCTCCTTCAAATTCCCCATGACAGCTCCCCTTACTATCAGGAAGTAGTTTTGAAAGAACAATGCCCAAATTCCCAAATATTGTCTATAAATGTTTGTTTCCATCTATATGGACTTAGTTATATAAAATAAAAAAAAAGTGAAAGACACAAACCAAGCTAAGAATGGGCATTCATAACTAAGGAAAAAAAAAAAAAAACAAAAACAAAAGAAAAGACTAAAGTCAAGTATGATATCTAAGATGTTCACCAAATTATTTACAAGATGTAGGTTTCCCCTTCCATGATTTCTTCCCTATTACCTGATATCAAGATGATAAGACAGGATTTAAAATACGTACAGGTTTAGAAATGTGGATGAACAAAATTATGCAAGTTCATTGCCAAGACCTACATCAGTTTTTTGAGAACATAATGTAATTCCTCCCACAGGAATACTCAAGGGTGTAACCTTCTTGTGAGAAACCATGAACAATCACAAACTCACACACTGACATCACATAATTAAAATTAAATCAAATCTCTAAACAGATTTCCATATTTGAATATTTTTCTCTAATGAGTACTCAATCCTGTAACCCTTGTGTTCAGGGTCTTAAAGTCTTCAAAGTTTTCCTGCAACATTAATTATTTCATGTAAAAGAAAGTAATCATGAAGGATTGGGCTTAGAGATAGCAATCCATATGAGGTTTTTATGTAAATCAAGTCAAGTGTTACCATGAAACATGGTTCCCTTACCAGTGAATTTCCAGGACTTTTTTTCCACATGAGTTTGCAAGTGAGAACAAAACAGAGACATTGTATTGCTTGAACTGATTGTTCACATGTGTCAGATATTTTTCTCTCCAAAAAACTATGTAAATCAATGTGTGTTGAATGAAGATCATACCACATTCTTAGTAGGAAGATTCCTTCCCATAAGGGTTTTCTTAGGCTCACAAAGATTATAGGGATAAGCAAAGTGCACAGCATTACAACAATGGATACATGTATAGTGTTTTTATGCACTATGATTTATTTCTTTGATTATAAAGACTAATGATACATAGAGAGGCTTTACCACATGGGATACATTCAATATCTTTCAAGTATACATTCTTTTATGACTTAAGAGAGTGCTGGGATATGCAAAGGCTTTATCACAATCATGGCATCCATAAGTTTCTCTACAGTAAGTGTTCTTATATGACTTTTAAGCACATCATATGCTGTGAAAGCTTTACTACATTGACTAAATTCTTAGGGTATCTCTCCAGTATGTGTTCGTTTATGAAGTCCCAGATTGTTGTGTTGTGAAAAAGCTTTGCCACATTGATTACATCCATAAGGTTTCTCTCCAGTATGTGTTCTATGATGACACTGGAGATTACTGGCACATGAAAATGCTCTACCACATTGATTACATATATAGGGTTTCTCTCCAGTATGTGTTCTTATATTGCTTTAAGATGACCATTACTTGCAAATGGCCAACCACATTGATTACATACATAGGGTTTCTCTCCAGTATGTGTTCTATGATGAGATTTGAGAGTAGTGTCATGTGAAAATGCCCTACCACATTGATTACATGCATAGGGTTTCTCTCCAGTATGTGTTCTATGATGAGATTGTAGCATACTAACTTGTGAAAATGCCCTATCACATTGGCTACATACATAGGGTTTCTCTCCAATATGTGATCTTTTATATAACTGTATTGTGAAAAAAATTTGCCACATAGATTATAGTCTTGTGTTTTCCCTCCAGTATATGTTCTAAGATGTCTTTTAAGCATAGTATGTCGTGCAAATGTCTTACCACATTGAATACAATCATAGGTGTTTTTTTTACCATGTGTGCTCTGTCACTGAGAAGAAGGAAATTGTGACATGCAAAGACTTCAACATACTCTAGATTTCTATATGGTTTCTTTCCAGTATGAATTTTTTCAAGCCATTGAAGATGCCTGTAACCCACAAAGTTTTTCAGACATTCATTGTGTATATTCACAGGATTCGCTCCCTTATGTCTTCTTTGATTCCTGCAAAGATAATTAGCATATGTAAAACTTTACCACATGCATGAAACTAAAGAAACTTTCTACATGCATAAAATAAAGTTGTAATTTGGCCTAATTGTAAACAAGAATCATATCTTGAGTTTTACATTCATGATGCTTCTCTAATGTGGTATTGTTTTGATTTCATTGAAGATACCTGTGGATTCAGAGTAAGAGCTTTATTTCATGGCCCTCAATTATTGCATATATTTACATATAATAGAAAAAATCGAAATGACACAGAGCTTTGCCATATTTATACCATTTATCAGTTTTTCCTTCATAGAAATCAGACTACATTGGCTAAATATACCAGTACAAATGGAAGCATTCACACATTCCAATGGTCATATGGATTTACTGCAGTGTAAATTGATGTATTTTTCAGATGACTTCGGAATATTGATAAATTTGAAAGTTGTTTCATACTCAACAAATATCCTCAAAGTGGGGACTTCTAAATATCTTTCATTTCTTCTCATTGTCATAAGAGAAGTACATTGCTTCTTTCCACATTCTAAATTCACATGGCTTGTATTTAGAGTAAACTAAATACTTTTTTCCCTACATTTTCTAATACAGAATGTCTCTGTGTAAATCTAGCTATCCTGGAACTCACTTTGAAGACTGGGGTGATCACACACTTAAGGGATCCACCTTGCTCTTGGTCATGAATGTTGGAATTAAAGGTATGGGCCACAACTACACAGCTCTACATATGATATTCTTATGAAACTAATAAAACAAATAAAAAGTTTCCACATAGCGTTCACACTTTCACTTTCTTCAAATCAACTTTAAGGTTTCAACGTAACAACCTTCTTGACACTCGTAAACTGACCCTTTCAATATCCATAGCAAAGACACAAATAGATAAATAATGCCTGCTTAACCATAGACCTTTTTCTTAGGAGGTCTTGGACATATACTTATCACCTATGCAACATGTAAACTGTTTAAAATATCTGAATAGAATGAAACTAAACAGACAGGCATATCTACAGAATAGATATCTGGGTGGTATAATTCAAAGGGTGATATCTGTTAAGACATAATTTCCTTCTCATTTTACACAAATGCCTTGCAAACACAGAAGAGCTACCTTTCACTGAGGTACAGGGTTTTGTGAGAAAATGACAATCATCACTTTAAGCTACACTTATTTTCACTGTTGCTCTTTTTAATCTTTTTAATATTTTAAGTGTGACTTTTCAATAAAATTTCCAGGATACATTAAAATATCTGCAGAGCCAAATTTGCATAAATTTGCACATGAAAATTTGCCTTCTGTGTCTTCTAGAAGTTTGACAATGATCCTTCGTATTATGGTTATCCCAAATGTAGTCTGAAATAACAGAAAATATATGATGTACTCTTCCAAATTGTACAAAATTTAAGTAATAACTTCAATGACCCTTAGAACCATGCCTCACTCACCCAATTTTCCCTTTTCTTAATCAAATTACAGAATAGTATCAATAATCAAGAAACAGTTGGTCCCTTATTTTAAAACATGAAGGAAAATTCAGTCTTACCTGTAGCAGCAAGGTTCCTGTAAGTGTCCAGCATCACATTTTTCTAGAGACACTTCTGAGACGGATTTAGCAAAGCCCACTCTTCCTCAGTGAAGTGGATATCTGATTACAAAGATTCATGCAAATGGGAACCAGTTAGAATCCCAATAGGATTATGAAAACCATATATACATATATTGATACAGCATGGCTTCTACACCTACCATGCAGTGATCTAGAGGTGTACAATATTAGGGAAAGAACAATCAGGAGGAAGAGAAAAAAAAAAATAAGGAGGGGTAAATACCATCAACTTTTTGTCTAAAAAAAAAAGAGAGAAATCCATCAACATAACCTGAGATCTTGTGTAATGTTACCCACCTCCCGATGACTCTAAGTGTTCAGAACTTATACACACAGACTCTAACAAAATTAACTCAAAAGGATTCCTAAACTGTTCTGCTTTTTACCCTTCAGTGACTGATATTTGTTTCAAAGAGAGACACCACATGGTCTAGATTTCTCTATGAAAATGTGGGTAATATTCTGCCATCGTTCAGAGAATTATATTTTAATTTAATGAGCAATGTTACAAATTAATGAATTCTGCTTACTAAACATATCCGTATAAATAATTGGTATCCAAAAATAAAGTTTTTAAGAAGCTTGGTCCCAAAAATTCCACTGAGGGCATCCAATCATGTAGTTTAAGCAGGGATAATCAAGAGGACATAAGGACATTGCCACAGACTTAAGAAATAAGTAAAGAAATATGTCTGTATAGACAAATTGTGTTCATTTCTGGTAATGATCAAAAAGGAAAGAACCTACAACAGATGGTTATTTTTGTTGTTATTGTTTTTTTTTTTTTTTGAGGCAGAGTTTATTGGTGCAATAATAAATAGCCTTAGTTGTTTTAGGAGACAGATACTGCAAATCGTGCCAGTAAGGCAATGTATGCTTTCAACAGCAAAGATAGCACCATAATATTTAATAGTACAGGAGTAACTTCGAACAGCAGATCTGGAGGGAGAAGTGTTAGAAGATGAGAAAAGTAGGGAAGGCAGAACAAAGAAACGATTAAAGCTGGTGCAGGGAGTTATTGGTTAATCCATGTGTTATTCTAAGTAAGCTTCTCATGAGGAATAGCTTCTTATATACTACGTCTATGGGAAAAATGGAAGGAAACGATAGACTTCTAAAAAGTCAGCAGGATTTACCATTCGATAGGACAACCTCAGAAGGCTACTCAAGCAGTGGAGTACAGGGGGAAAACAGGCAATCCCATTAACATTACTGACTAAGGCCACAGTGTCCATGGGCCTAATAAGCATAGCTCCATGTGGTTTCAATAGAGCACACCAAAGATTTTTCAAACCTTTTCTCTCAGACTGTACATCCAAAACCACAAAAATTATCAGCTCTGTTACATAGTCCACAATAGTTCACCCAGACCCATTTTGGCTGAATACTTTAACTATAGCAATTTGTATTCATGATAAGGTCTCTCCTCTATCCAGATTCTTGATAGCCCTCATCTGGGGATTCCAAGAAACTGCCCACCGGGAAAATTATGGATTATGTAGGAATGATTAACTGATTCCACATTGCTCACCTCAACTATCATTGAAGGAGGAAATCTCAGCTTATATCCTTCCTCTCCCTTTCTGCACTGTGACTCCACTAGTATCCAAGTGGGTCATGAACTCAATCCTTGCACAAATCCCTCTTCATATATAAGTCCCCACACTAATCAGAGATCTTGGGAGTTCACTCATTTTCTGGTCTATTTTCCTTCTCACTTACCAGTCAAGGGCCAGGCAGGAAGGAAGTGTAGGTTTTTCTTCCCAGCACTGTATGTGAGAAGCAGGATTGGGAGTTCAAAACAATTCTCAATTACACAGCATAAGACAACCCAAAGTTACAAAAAACTTTGCTCAACTCAGAAATCAATAATAAACATCACTTGACAAAAGGAATGGAATAAGTAAAATTTAAGAAACATAGGAGAGCAGCAGCACAGAGATACAAGCAGTAATGTGTTTAAAGAACATATTTAAAAAGATGGCAATAACTGGGTGGTGGTGGCACATGCATTTAACACTAGTGTTCAGGAGGCAGATGGAAGCCTATCTCTGTGAGTTCAAGACAAGCATGGTATACAAGATATAGTTGTGGTACAAGCAGCAGAGTCACAAAAAATGGGGTCTCAAAAAATAAATAAATATTAAAAAGAAAAAAGCTAGAAAAAACAGATATCATCATTGGCTAGAGGCCTCACTTGAAGAATGCCAGGCCCCAGCTAGATCCACATATCATTGCCACCATCCTGAATCCATGGTGCTGGATGCTTGCCCCCCATTGCTGGGCCTCTGCTAGAGAGGATTCAGAAGGAGAGTGTTAGGCCCTGGCTAGATCTGCCTATCCGTGCAGGAACCACTTGAAACTCTGTGTACCAGGATCTATGACCCACATTGCCAGGATTCTGCTAGAGTGAGTCTGGGAAAAATTTGCGTGAAATTCCCCCCACACCCTAACCTGGAAATTTCCTGGATTGGCTCCATATCATGCTCTGCCTGTGGCATGTCCACAGCTCAAAAACCCATAGGAAATAGATAAACTAACTTCAAAAGAATCCAAGGGGAAAGCAGAGGAAATATATACACAAAACCACTGCCAACATCAAATCATAAACAAAAATCATTAACCAACAATGTCCCTTACTTTCCCTCAATTTAATGGTATTATCTCACTAATAAATAGAGAAAGCCTAACAGAATGTATACGGAAACAGAATCCATACTTCTGCTGCACACAAGAAACAAATCTAAGATTCAAAGATAGATGTTACTCAGGGTAAAGGGCTTGGAAAAGATCTTCCAATCAACTGGACCCAAGAAGCAAGCAGGTTTGGCTATCTTAATACCTAACAAATTAGACTTCAAACCAAAATCAATAAAAAGAGATGAAAAAAGTCATTTTGTATTCATCACAGGAGAAATCCTAAGCAGAAAACCTCAATTCTGAACCTTTATGCCCCAAATTCAAACGCACCAACATTCCTAAAAGAAATGGTACTAAAACTCTAACCTCACATAAAACCACACACACTTTGAGTGGGAGACATCAACACCCCACTCTCACCACTACACAGTAACACCAGTCAGAAACTTTACAAAGAAACAAAAGAACTAACAGAAGTTATGTCTCAATTGTTTTTCACAGACACTTATTGAACGTTCCATCCAAACAAAAAAGAATATAACTTCTTCTCTGCTCCACATGGAACATTCTCTGAAATTGACCATATACTAGGCAACATAAAAATCCTCACCCGATACAAAAACATTTGAATATTACCCTGTATCTTATCAGACCACCATGCTTTATAATTGGAATTCAATAAAAACAACAACAAATCACAGAAAACCTACATACTCATAGAAACTGAATGATGCTCAATTTCAACATACTTGGGTCTAAGAAGAAATAAACAAATTAAGGAATTCCTAAAATTCAATGAGTTTGTGGATACAACATACATGAATTTATGGGACACCTTGAAATCACTGCTAAGAAGGAAGTTGATTGCAATCAGTTCCCATATGAAGAAAACGGATGAGAGACACATTAGAGAATTAACAATACAACTGAAAACCTTAGGGCACAAATGAAGCAAACTTAACCCTCAGGAGTAGGCCCCATTATCAATTTTTGGGCTGAAAACAATAAAGTAGAAAGCAGGAATACGATACAAAAAAAATCAATGCAATAACGAGTTGCTTTTTTTTTTCTCAGAAAATTAACATGGGAGACAAACCTTTATCCAAACTAAACAAAAAGCAAAGAGAGAAAATGGAAATTAACAAAATCAGAACCAAAAAGGGGTACAGAACAGTAGACACTGAGGAAATCCAGGCAATTTTAATGTTATAGTTTGAAAACTTATACTCCACAAAATTTGAAAATTCAAAGGATATGAACAAATTTCTGGGTAACTCTTACTTAACAAAATTAAATCAAGACTAGACAATCAACTTATATTGACCTATAGCAACTAACAAAGTAGGAGCAATCATAGAAAGCCTTCCAACATAAAAAATATCCCAGAGCCAGATGTCTTCTTCAGTGAAGAATTCTACAGAAAATTCATGGAAGAGCTAATATTAATAATCTTGAAACTGTTCCACACAATGAAACAGAAGTTTCATTACAAAACACTTTTTTGAGGCTACAATCACCTTGATACCCATTCACACAAAGACACAACTAAGAGAAAATTACAGAACATTATCTCTACTGCACATTGATGCAAAAATACTCAAGAAAATATGGGAAAACCAAATCCAGGAACCTATCAGAAAAATCATCTACTATGATCAAGTAGGCTTCATCCTTGTGTAGCAGGGATGGCTTCACATATGAAAATATTTCAAATATACCACTATATAAACAAACTAAAAATGAAAAATCACATGATCATCTCTCTAGATGTAGAAAAAACCTTTGACAAAATTCAACAACCTATCATGTTAAAGGTCTTGTAGAGATCAGGGATAACAGGAATTTATATAAACATAATAAAAGCAATATGTAGTAAACACAGAGAAAATATCAAGCTGAATGTAGAGAAGCTTAAGGCAATTCCTCTAAAATCAGTACAAAGACTAGGCTCCCCTCTGTCTCCATATATCTTCATTATTGTATTTGAAGTGCTAGCTAAAGAAATAAGACAAGAAAAGGATATCAAGAGGATACAAATTGAGAGGAAGAACTCAATCTTTCTCTATTTTCAGAAGATATGATAGTTTACATAAGCAACCAGAAAACTCTACCATGGTTCTCCTACAGCTGAAAAACACATTCAGCAATGTATAAGCATAGAAGATAAACTAAGAAAAAATTGTAGCCATTCTATATTCAGACAATAAAGTGGCTAATAAAGAAATCAGAGCAACATCACCCTGTACAATAGCCACAAACAACATAAACTGCCTTGGGGTAACACTTATCAAACAAGTGAAAGACCTATATAATAATAATTTGTGTATTTACAAAAAGAAATTAAAGAAAACACCAGAAAATGTAAAGATCTCCCAATCTCATGGATAGGTATAATAAACATAGTAAAAATGGCAATTTTCTCAATGGCAATCTACAGTTTCAATTCAATATCTATTAAAATGCCAGCACAATTCTTCACTGACCTTGAAAAGATAATAATCAACTTTATATTGAAAAACAAAAGAACAAGAATAGCCAAAACAATCTGTATAATACAGGAACTTCACGAGGCTTCATCATCCCTGACTTTAAGATCTACTACAGAGCTATAGTTCTGAAAAGAGCCTTGTATTAGCACAAAGATAGACAAGTAGCTCAATGAAATTTAATAGAAAATCTTGGTATTATCCCACACATATATGAGCACCTGACTTTTGACAAAACAGCTAAAAGTGTACAATGGGATAAGGAAAGCATCTTCAACAAGTGGTGCTGGTACAAATGGATGATGGTATATAGAACACTGAAGATATATCTATGTCTATAGCCATGTACAAAACACAAGTACAAATGGATCCCTCCATGAATCCATCCACACTGAACCTCTTAGGAAAAAAAAATAGAGGTACTCTTGAACTAATTGGTACAGGAGACTGTTTCCTGACAATAACTCCAGAAGCATAGACACTGAGATCAACAAATAATGAATGGGACCTATTGAAACTTAGAAGTTTCTCTAAGGCAAAGAACACAGTGGACAAGACCAATGGCAGCCTACAGATTTGGAAAAGATTTTCACCAATCCTACATCTGACAAAGGGCTGAGCTCCAAAATATACAAAGAACTCAAGAAACTAGTCAACAAAACACCAAATAATTCTATGAAATTGGGTATAGAACTGAATAGAGAACTCTAAATAGGGGGAATGATGAAATACACATAAGAAAGTGTTCAATATCTTTGGCAAACAAGGAAATACAAATTAAAACGACTTTAAGATACCATATTACTGCTGTCAGAATGGCTAAAATTGGAAACAGCAATGTCAACTTATGCTTTGCAGGTGGATCTGTAAACTTGAAGAGCCATTTTGGAGACTAGCATGGCTGTTCCTCAGGATAATGGGAATCAGTCTACCACAGGACCCAGTAACATAACTCTTATGCACATACCAAAATGATCCACATCCATGGAACCAAGACTTGTGCTCACATATATTCATAGCAATATTATTTATAATAGCAAGAACATGGAAGCAACTTAGATGCCCCTCAACTGAAGTATGTATACAGGAGATGTGCCACATTTACACAATGGAATACTACTCTGGGGGGGAACAACGAAATCTTGAATCTCACAGACAAGTGGATGGAACTTGAAGAAACCATCCTGAATGAGGTATCCCAGTCACAGAAAGATAAACATCGTATGTATTCATTCATATGTGGATTTTAGACATTGTGCAAAAGATAACCACCATACAAATCACACTGCCAGAGAAACTAGGGTACAAGGAGTATTATAAGAGTTTCTTATAAGGTCATTCACAGAAGCAGGAAGGGACACGGTCCCCAGAGCATATGGGATTTGGGGGTAGTGAGAACCTATAATTCATTTACCTTTTGCTTTTATTCTTTTATTTGCTTTATTCTTTATTCTTTGTCTCTAATTTCTTTTTTCACTATGTCATGCATAGCTTCACATTCTAGTCCTTCTCAATTTTACACAGTCCTCTTTAATATATCTGTACATTTAAATTAAATTTAACTTTATGTAAATGTAAGCTAACTTCATACAACTTAAATTCAATTGTACTAAGTCTCAAATATTTCTAAATTGCTTTGTGCCTTTCAATGGTGGTAAACATATAAGGTTATAAATGTCTATTTCAAGCTAACAAAATATTTATACCACCCAGTCTTTCCTGTGAGCTCTTTATTAAGGTTAAGCCTCTATTATCAAAGGGAGTTTTTCTCTACCTCTTTGTCCTCTATGGTTATAAGTGTAACCTACTAAGTAAAAACCAGTTACAGTCAGGCTGCCGGGCCCTAAGTAAAATATCCCTCCACAGCCGCTCAGCTTGGATCCAGTTGTCAAAACAGATTAATTACAGGGATATTTTGTATATTAAGGTATGCTAAACAGTCAAATGCTCAGAGATCTAGAGAATATAGCATTTAAAATGTCTCATTAAAAAGCTTTTTTAACAGAGAGACAGGCCAGCTGCTGGCACCACCCATTTCCTCCAAGATGACTGATGGATACTGAAAGAAGCTCCACCCACAAAAGTGGCAACACTAGCCACTGAGCAATACTGCCTTTCATTTCATCCCTCACAAACTGTACACCTACATACTCTGGTCTGTGTTCCAACACATGACAGATTAAAACATGCTGGAAAATAACAAAATCACTACCCTTACCACAGTCATGTACTTTTTTCATAGTGGTGAATTCAGCACCTTTTTGCTTACCCTGAATCCTCCTGCAGTGTAAACAATTTTCCTTATTCTGCACTGAAGGTAGAAGCAATGCTCCACTTGCAAATGCTTTTCCTGTGACTTCACTGGATAGTTGGCTACCTGACTCTAATGGAAAATTTAAATCTCTTAGGCGTTACAGTAATTTAAGAAATTTATAGGTATAGTACAGAAGACAGCAAGGCCATTGTTTGGAGAGCAACAGAGTACAACCAATGCAACTTGCATCAACATGAGGGATTATCTCATAAACATTCTTCTAACAGGATGCAAATGCATCTGTTGTAGCATTAATATGCCTTCCCAGGGAAAAATCACTTCACCCACAGAGGCGATCCATAAAGACAAATATTTCTAACATAACATATATCTATCTCTGGAAAATACTCAGAGAGAAGCCAGCCTAGACATAGTTTGCTTTTCATATATGCTATCCTTCTTAAATGGCTTTTGGTTCAAGCTGCATTTTACACAGTGATCAATTTCAGTAGAGACTGGAGACAGCATGTCTAGCTACTTAGGGAGATTGGAGGATTACACAGCAAATGTGTTCCCAGTACTGTTCCTAAAGGCCTTCAGATACACGAAACTGAAGGACCTGTTCCACATTTAGGGTCCTGAGGTGAAGGTGATGGGAAATGTGATAGATAGGAAATGTAGAAGGTAGAAAAGATTTTTTTAAAAAAAGCTGGGATAGGGAGATGTGTCCCATGAAAAGTTTCTTAAGGAGAATAGACACTTGTATACTATTTCCACAGAGGAAATGGAAGGAAAGGGGACACTTATGTGAAGTCAGTAGAAACCCATTAAATGGGACAAACTCAGGAGAACACCACTAAATCAATGGAATACAGAATATCTCATGATCATTGCTGACTAAGCCCACAGTGGCCTTGGGACTGAGAACCATAGCTCTATGTAGTTTATATCTACATATCTGAAAGAACCTGTCCAAAAAGGCTTTGTTCCATAAAATTACCAGCTCTCCAATGCAAATACCTGGATTTTGGCGAGGTTCTGTGTATTATTGTCAATACACCAGGCCCTGAGGAAAAGATTTCAAGGCCTAGGCCCTGGTTGTTACTATCACTTCTAAGAATGTTTCTCATCCCTGCATTAGGACCTAAGTAAAAGCTTTGCTTTATCAGGAAACTCATACATCATTGGTTTACTTTTTAAAATCTGGTGTCCTATTGCCACAGTGGTAGAACTATGCTTTTCTGGAGAAGAAAACTGCAACTATATGATATAATACAATTTAAGGTTGTTTATGACACTGTAATATCTCTCTGAGCAGCTTGTATTGGGGCAGGTGTATGATAAGGGTAAGGGACTAGATGCTGTTGCAAAACAGGAGTAGCTTCTGTGTAATGGTTTGGAGTGAAAGGTCTGGAAAGTCATGGACAACAAATGTGTATCTAGGATTCAAAATTCTAACAGGACTGATCAGCATACACTTATCTTTGTGTGTTTTAGAGGCACTACTACCTCAGTTAAATTCTACTTTATGAGATATAATATCTCAAAAGCAGTTGTAAATCGTTTGTGTTACAAATTCTACTCATGTAGTTCACTGCTCAATAGTGAAGTGCTACCCTTACATGAGATGCCTTTTACAACCTGCAGAAAATTAACAATACACGGATCTTACACATAATATTAAATTGCAAACGGCTGAACTTATAAAAGGGACTTAACTAAAAGGCATCTGGAAGTTTGTTGGCTTGCTTTCAGTGGGTGCACCTGAAGTATGAAGAAGTTGACTTAAAAAAGGTTTCCATAGATACCTCCCTGCTCACAGTACTCAAAGCAGATACAGCCCACAGAATAGTTATTTGGTCGACTCTCTCTAGCTTCTGGGAATTGCAAGAACTACATGAGGATTCAGGGGACAGGTTGTCTCCTTGCAGCTTCCCACCAAGATCCAGGGAATATCCACCACACTGGATCCATCACCTATCTCCCACCACCGATTTGGGGACGGCAGCCCCTCACTCATCATGCTGTGGTTTTCCAGTTTGCCCTTCCTCAAAGCACATCACTCAAAACCACTGGCTGTAGTTTCTCTTCAAATCCAGACCAGAAGGGCCCTGCACTTCTTTTGACAGGCACATCACAAAGGGGCCTGATTAGCTATTAAGGCCTGAGTGATAAAAGCACCTCCCAGGTGGTTGCAGAGGGTTTCAGGACTAATTGCAATGGTTACTGATTGCCTTCTAGCACTAAGACTTTTCTACATCAGCAGTGATGTGTATTTCTATAGCAACTGTCCTATAGCTGAACTGTGCTATCATTCTGTAGTACACAGGCATTTACCTTTCTTCCTCCTAGACACAGTGTTGCTAGGTAAATATAATTACTTAAATGGATTGAGTGATTCTTGGTGAAAAAGTTGGAAGGAAGCTCCAAATATTCGTTAACTACCACAAAGAGATTTAGGAATGCAAAATGTGTTATTTGTTATTTGGTTAAACACTGAGTTTTGTTGAACTAAATTTGCTTTTTTACCTGTTTGTCACAGGAACTACAGATAATCAGGAAAGAAAAGCAGGGACCACATCTCAAAAAAATATAAATGATCTTTCTCGTGGCAGAATGCCAGATGATGGCTCCAGGAATGTAGAATTTTATCCCTGAAATTCAGAGCAAACACTTGGCAAAGTCATGATAATGAGAAAATAGTCTTCATGGAAAATTGAATATTTACAGAGGAATACATCTTCTGTAAGCATATAAAAAAATAAAACAAAACAAAAGCCAACTGCAGTAATGAAGGTTCTCTGCATGAAAAGAATGTAGGATGAAACTCTCCATATATGTAGAAAGTTAATTTATTATGATGTCTCACAAGCTGTGATATATTTAGTCCAACAATGGTTGCCAACCAATGGGAATCTGAAGAGTACAGCAGTTTTTTAGTTTATCAGGATGGATGTGTCAGCTGGTCATTATACATCAAAATTCCAAAAAGGTAGGCTCTAATGGTAGTGAAGGAAGAAACTTGGTACCAAGAGCTAGGGTAAGTAGCCAAAGAGGGAAAGCTTCCTCCTTGAATACCATTTATACATGTACGCTACCACCAGAAGTTTGATCTGTTCCTTTATGTGACTTTATTCTGTTTTGTTTTTTTGTTTTCAAAACAGGGTTTTTCTGTGCAGGACATAAACTCATTCTGTGGATTTGGCTGGCCTCAACCTAAGCAAAATCAGGCAGCCTCCTGTGTCCTAGGATTAAACATTTGCACTGCCACCAAGCAGTTAAAGGTAGATCTTATCATCTGTTTGCATACAAGGCTTCTGTATGGCTTTGGCAGCCCTGGAATATATTCTGCCAGTCTGAAGTTTCTCAACTCCTAAATGGGAATCCATTCCAACTTGTCATGAGTTCAAAGTGCTCCAATAATTCCTATTGTCCTTAAGACATTATCTTTCCTGCTACAGGACACCTGTGCCTTGATGATGAATATCTCCTATCTAAATAGCAATGATTTGGGAGTAGACAGGTTAACCACCCAGAAGTAAGGGAGGAAGTGCGGCAATGGGGTGCCTGAAGGCACATAATATATGCAATTATGGAGTGCCTTTAGCATTAGTGGAAGCAATTTCTGTTTTCCCTTTATACATATTAATAGATGTCCCCTTCCATTGCCGCACCTTTGTTTGACTACTTAAGTTTGGTGTATGAATAAAATGGAGCTTACAGTATTGACTGAATCTGCCTCCCTGACATCATATTATGTCTCTGTCTTCCTTTCATCAATGATAGCTTGTCTTCCAATTGTCCACACTCAGTGACTGTGGAATGGACATGGGACTGAGCTGCTGTTTCTGATTACAGTCCTACAAACTCCAGTCCACAACACTTTGTTCCACACATCCTGGAGAATTGAGTTTGATCTGCAACTTAAAAATGCTGGAACTCACTCAGGCAGCATGAGCAACCCCGTGGCATATGCCATTATTCCACAACATAGCTTATTGTGCTGTGGATGTGAATATAAGTAATTATTACTTCAAATTCCATGCTTCTTCATGTCCTCAATATTTGCCCATGGGTGCTTCAACTTGAAGTACTGTCTTCAAAATGGATTATGCAAAGATGCTATAAAATACCATGGCAAAGACATTTTTACCAGAAAAAGAAACAGAACAAATCCTGTTGTATGTGTGTGTCTGTAAATTGATTACCAGTTTTTAGACAATGATATTTGTGCAGAGATCATAAGTCAACTTTGTTGGGTCCACATTTGGCCTACGACCATGGCAACTATAGACTCATAAAATTCTCATTTTCCAGGGAGTCACATTGTAGAAAAAATTTTGAGTCTTGAAAATGTCTCTATGAAAGAAACATTGACTTCTAATATGACCACCTTATAGCAGAAACAGGAACCGAGTATATAGGAGTGCTTTAGAGATGGGAAAAATTCCATATTTAGCTTTCTAATTTTGTTTTGCATATATTTGCATTCTAAGCCTATTATGACCCTTGATATAGATTATTTACTGTTTTGTTTTCATAAGTGTTCAAAATGAATATATATGCTTTAAATTTTCATTAATTTTACTTTTGTATTTTTTCTCTTCTTTTTAAGAATAGTATTACTGTGACATCCTGTCTTAACTAGAACTTACATTATAGATTAGTCTGTCCTAGGACATGAGAGATATCTGTCAACCTTGAATCCAGAGTGGTGGCATTGTAGTTTGGCTTGTCAACAGATGTTATTTCATTAGCTTGGCTCATTTATGATGAATGACTGAGCCTGGTTGTTAGTGTAGCCAGACAACAGGCTCTGGTACTAAACTCCAGTAATAGAAGATGGTGTCCATCAAATGCAAGTTTTCTGCCTCAAAGTCCATTGTCTTTTCAAATATGGGAAATATTATTTTCCCTTATCATTTACTCTTGTAAAACTCACTGAATGTCTTGGAAGGGTTCTTTCTATTACTAATAATGGAGAAAGCCAGGTTCACAGATGTAAGATGTTTTCTATACAGTTAAGTGTAATTCTTCATGTTATCCATCACATCTAATGTCTCACTAAGTAAACTTGAAGCTATGAAGCAAGGCATTGTGGCAGAAGCCTTTTGTAATGGTTCTTGGAGAGCGGATGTAGGAATTTCAGGATTTCCTAGTCACGAAAGATGAAAGTGTTCCCTGGGGTATTGTGGTCATACCACAGTCAAAGTTAGTCTGTGACTGCTTCAGGACAATGTCCATAAACTTGCCCAAAGCTCTTGATCTTCAGGGCCATGGCACCAGCAAATGTTATCTAATATATTGACCCCACCTTATTACATATTCTTACTTTTAATGAATTCCTTTAAAATAGTCAAAGTTATTTTACCATATCTATCTCTGTTTCTTATCCCTCTCATGTCTGTATCAACCCCAAAGTCATTTGGGGCAGGGACAAGGGCCAACCATATGTGTCTAGGCTGAGTATCTATCCATGGGGAATGGGCTCCTGAAGCCTTTCATACAGCAGGGATACATCCTGATTCCACTGCCAGAGGTCCCTTACACTTATTAGGCCTTCTAAATGAGATGCACTTTTAGGGGTTTTATGTCAGTCATATTATGGATTCCCAACTGTCAGACTAGGTGCATGACCTCTGCATTGTTTTGCTTAGGTGTTTCTGTGGGTATCTCGAACCTGGTCTTGAACCCTGTACTTATCAATCCTCTGTCTCTGCAACTGAATTCCAGGAGTTCCTCTTAAGTGCTTAGCTGTGGGTGTCTGCTTCTGTTTCTTTCAACTACTGGATGAAGGCTCTAGAATATCCTATAAGGTAGATATCAATCTCATTATATGGAAGGACATTTAAGGTAGTCTCTCCACTATTGCTTATATTTTTATTTGTGGTGATCCTGCTAGATCTCTGGACATTTTCCTAGTCCCAGATTCCTCTTACCACCTATTACATCCCCATCTTGTACGGTATTTCTTTTGTTGCTCTCCTCTATTCTTTCCAAAACTCAGTCTTCTTGATGCCTCTTGTTCTCCTTCCCAATCTCTTCTCCCCTTCTCTTTCTCCTAACTCTCCCTTCCCGCACCCGATGCTCCCAATTTTCTCAGGAGACTTTGTGTCTTTCCACTACTATGGGGAACAATGGCAGGCCTTTCAAGGGTGAAGTCTGAACTGAGGTGAATCCAGGGGAGTGCCCCCCTTGACACCCTGAAGGTAGGACTTGGAACAGTGCTACCAAATACTGCCAGGACTCGAACACCCTCTCTCCAACTGCAGCTCAATATTAAGGCTGAAGCTTTGCACAACCTGCTTTGTCCATCTCTCAAGGAACAGTTGCCGATGGTCTACAGAATGGTGGCTAAGGGAAACCTTGTAAACCACACCTTCTGCTAAAAGCGATCCCACCAACTCCTGAATCCTTCCTCTCCATATCATCCCTGGGAAGGAGGAAGAAGCCATACTTAAACCAAGATATGCATAACCAGGGAGGCTGTGTTGTTGCGTGGAAACCGTAATGGCTTCTGTATCTATCCAAAGAGTTTAGAATGTTTGGTAGTCCTGGTCCAAACCTGCCCTCAAATACTGTGTCTTTTCTGCTCATTTATTCCAGTAACTCGGGATTTGTTAGCCAATCAGAGTTTCAAATATAGACACCAGTCATAGGGGAGGTTTCTTCACAGTCTTATATGAGATGCCTTTGGTACAGAGTGTGAAAACAGAAGGTGGAGAAGCTTGTGTTGATGTCTCTCTTGCTCCCATTATCTCTTTCCTCCCCTTTCTCCCTCCTCATGCTGTCTTTCTTTCTCTCTATGTCAGATCTGTCTGTCTCTGTGTCTTTCTCCCTCTCTCTCTTTCCCTCTCTTGGGTTGCAGATTATATCAGAAGGGCTGAAGGGTTTGTCACTTATCTTGGGTGTAGTGAACTTAGTAAGAACCGTGCTCCACAAAAAAAAAAAAGATTATTGAAATTAAAGAAAAGTATGATGGCTAAAATCTTCACCAAATTGTATGAATTATTTTGATTTACTCATTCATGAGCTCTCCCCTATCACTTCATATCAAGATGATAGAGAAATGATAGAGACAAGTTTAGAGATATGAATGAAAAAAATTAAGGAACTTTCTTTGCTAGGAGCTATGTCAGGATTTTGACAAATTTCTATAGTTCCTGCTACAAGAATAAATCAAAAGGCTAAAATTCTTGGGAAAAAGTGTGAGCAAACACAAATCCATGCACTGGCACTACATAATTAAAATTAAATTAAATCTTTAACCAAACATATTTTAACTTGTGAATACACAATATTGTGAGCACTCATTCCTGTAACCCAGGTACTTAGTGGATAAATTCTTAACAGTTTCCTCCCATATGAAATGCTTTATATGATACAAAGCAAATGTGTAGGATTGGAATTAGAGAAATCAATCTTCCCAAGAAGGCCTATTATATTCTTAAAGTCATGAGTGAAACAGCCTCCATTGAAGGGCCTCTGCTAAAGAGGCATCACATGGAGAGTGCCAGGTCCCAGCAAGAACTGTCTGTCAAAGCAGAAGCATACAGGTATCAGTCCACTATGTGACTTCCATGCCACTGGCCCTGGCCCTGGCCCTGGCCCTGGCCCCTGGCCCCTTGGCCCATGGCCCCTTTCCCCTGGACCCTGGCACTGTCCCTGGCAGAGAAAACATGGGATCAAGCTCCTATAAAGGTCAGAGAATGAAGAGGTGTATTGTTTCCATGCTACGAATTAGAAAATTTAAGCACAGAAAACAGAATTAAAATACTCATCATTGTACTTGAATGGGACAATGATGATGGTGATGCCCCTGCTGCAGCCATCTTTTCAGCTGTTATCAACATTATGGCTACTACTGCTACGCCAGGATTGGGCCCATTATCTCATATCATGCCTCACCACAACAGAGATTCAGGTGCTTGTGATGAGGTCAGGCCAACAGAATTCATCAGGCAAGACAGTATGAATATCTGACGATTAACCGAAGGCATTTTAAAAGTGCGTGATGACAGCATCCATTTTCATATCTGGCAAGTCTGCCCAGGAACTGATGATACAAAAAAAGTCAACGGCTTACATATTTAAAGATGTAATCATTAAATTCTTTCATTATATAATCTGTGATCCCTGAAGTTTGGTGCCACCTTGCGTGACTCAAGTGTGACAGATGGTCTAACTATATGATTATTTCATTATTCAAATCTGTCTTTTTCTACTCCAGGAAGAGTGGGGTCTGGATCCGCCTTCTTGGTGTTAAATTGTATCTTGTGAATTCTTTCTTTAATCCTTTCTTTCTTCCTTTCTTTATTTAAATCAATGTTGATATCATATTGTTTTCTATCTAGGGGTGAATTAAGAGAAATTATCTGTTTATTCATTCATTTTTTGTTCAAATCTATGATTAAGAACTCAATGTCTCTTCAGTATTGAGCAACCCTGTTGCATTCTGTATCCTGGTATCATGGGCCAAGGACCAGTGAGCAGCTTCGAGAAAGTGTTATCATGGGACATTACAGTCTCCCAAGAAACTATCACCTAAAACTATTAATGACAACATTTGATTTCCCTAAACAAGTCATAGCCACACGTCTGGAGGTGTGCCTACAGGTTTTAGTGGTTACCAAATTCAAGATTTCCTAATCATCAGAGAACGTAGTCTGTGGAGAAACAGTTCAAAATCTTCTGTTTATGAATACTCTCTCTCCTAAGAAGTCATACTATGGAACAAAAGACAAATAAGACTCACAATTGTTTATCAAAAGGTGAGTTCCTTCAGGAAGGTGATAATCCATTTGTTAGAGTAGACTTTGTGATTACTGGATTTCAGTCCATCTCTTTTAACGCAGCCACCCAACATTAATTATGTGGTATCTTTTAAAACCCTGCATCCACAATGACAGTTCAGCATTTAAACATGTTACTACTCTGCTCTTCAATTAAATAACTGATGAACCTGGGAGTTTCCCACAATCATGTGGGAGTCAACAGAGAGTCAATTGTGTGGAGTATGGCAAATCATTTCATCCTCTGATTATGTTGTTATTTGATTATTAAAATAGGACATTAGATAATCCATTATCAGTGGATTGTGGTGACGCGATGTGGGAGGCAATAATAATAGACCATCTTAACGTCAATTATGTAGTTAAAATATTTAAATTTATCATGACAGCATCGTTCATGAGCCTGGTTTGGAGCCACCTTAGGGAAGTGGATGATGTTACATGAACTCATTATTTGATTATTTAATTATATAAACAATGACTATATCGTCCATGACACCTGGAATCTGATGCCACAGATCATCTAGTTACATAATTAATGAATTTAAATTGGCAATCTGTGTTAATCCCCAAGATAATGTAAATATTTGTATAGTTATGTAAACAACAATCCTCCATTCCATGAAGTGACCTGTAAAGCTCCCTCTTGTGGAGATAATGTGCAATATCTTCACATTGTATGATTCATTGACTCAATTGATGATGATGACATCCTTCATGACTGGAGTCTGGCCATGCTTCCCTGCCAGTAGAATGCTACATCCCCTATTTATTATGACAGTTAGCTATTAGTGACTTATTTAATTCTTTAAACTAAGTAAACGACAGACAGTGCCATCACCAATTACGGTTAGGGTGCAAAAATCTGTCAGGGACAAGGTTAGGAAACTTGTAGACATGGGCAGAACAATTTCTAAATGATCTATGCATCTTCCAGAGTACGAGGGATGCTGGGTGATTGAGTCCTGAAGGTTGCACGGTGTCCTCTGAGAAGTACAAGGACTTCTCCAAGGCTGGCACGGTGGTCTGGCTGTTGACTACCTGTTCTTCCTCCACATCTTCACATAGGTTGTGATCTACCATGAGAAGAAGGAGTGGCACTAGGAGGTCGGCACCATCACCGAGACCTGGCAAAAGGATGACGACTCAGAACATGGAAGAACATCTCTCTCTCAGCTATGCTATTGATGCCCCTGCTGCAGCCATCTTTTCAGCTCTTATCAACAATGTGGCTACTACTGCTACGCCAGGATTGGGCCCACTATCTTACGTCCTGCCGAACCATAACAGACATTCAGGCGCTTGTGATGAGGTCAGGCCTACAGAATTCATCAGGCAAGACAGTATGATTATCTGACAATTAACTGATGGCATGTTAAAAATGCGTGATGACAGCATACAGTTTCATACCTGGCAAGTCTGCCCAGGAATTGATGATACAAAAAAATGACAATGGCTTACATATTTAAAGACGTAATTATTAATTCTTTCATTATATAATCTGTGATCCCTGAAGTTGGCGCCACCTTGTGTGACTCAAGTGTGACAGACCACTTAAGTATCTGATTATTTCATTATTCAAATCTGTCTTTTTCTACTCCAGGGAGAGTGGAGTCTGTATCCACCTTGTTGGTGTTAAATTGTATCTTGAGAATTCTTTCTTTTTTTCTTTCTTTCTTTCTTTATTTATTTCATTCTTTCATTCTTCCTTTCTTTATGTAAATCAATGTTGATATCATTTTGTTATCTCTCTAGGGGTGAATTATAAGAAACTATCTCTTTATTCATTCATTTTTCTTCAAATCTATGATTAAGAACTCAATGTCTCTTCAGTATTGAGCAATCATTTAGGCTTTACGCATAAAACACCATCCACTTGTTTGATGTTTATTCGTTTAATTATGAAAATCTGTCATTATGTATTCAGTGATTACTGGAGTTTTGAGCCTCCTTTGGGGAGACCGTTGTACCAGACCATCATGTCATCTAATACTACACTTACTTCTTTTACTGTTAAACTAGGAAATTAAGTAATAATTCATCATTCAATTTACGTATTTAAAATACAGTTAATGTTATGGACCATAACTCCCGTTTGGAGTCAGATTTTGGTAGTTGATGATATAATACCATCTCATTACTTCATCAATTAGCTATGTAAATAGATCTTTACATCAGCGATAGATTTAGGACTTTGGTGCCATCTCAAGGGCAATCTACAGTTTCAATTCAATATCTATTAAAATTCCAGCACAATTCTTCACTGACCTTGAAAAGATAATCAACTTTATATTGAAAAACAAAAGAACAAGAATAGTTAAAACAACCTGTATAATAAAGGAACTTCATGAGGCATCATCCTCCCTGACTTTAAGATCTACTACAGAGCTATAGTCCTGAAAAGAGCCTTGTAGTAGCACAAAGATAGACAAGTAGCTCAATGAAAGTTAATAGACAATCTTGGTATTATCCCACACACATATGAGCACTTGACTTTTGACAAAACAGCTAAAAGTGTACAATGGGATAAGGAAAGCATCTTCAACAAGTGGTGCTGGTACAAATGGATGATGGTATATAGAACACTGAAGATATATCTATGTCTATAGCCATGTACAAAACACATGTCCAAATGGATCCCTCCATAAATCCATCCACACTGAACCTCTTAGGAAAAAAAAAATTAGAGGTACTCTTGAACAAATTGGTACAGGAGACTGCTTCCTGACAATAACTCCAGAACCATACACACTGAGATCAACAAATAATTAATGGTCCCTATTCCAACTTAGAAGTTTCTGTTTTCTGTAAGGCAAAGGATCCAATGTCAGCCCACAGACTGGGAAAAGATTTTAACCAATCCGAAAAAGGTCTGATCTCCAAAATATAAAAAGAACTCAAGAAACTAGTCAACAAAACACCAAATAACTCTATGAAAATGGGGTATAGAACTGAATAGAGAACTCTAAATAGGGGGAATGATGAAATACACTTAAGAAAATGTTCAATATCTTTAGCTAATAAGGAAATACAAATTAAAACAACTTTTAGATACCATCTTACTGCTGTCAGAATGGATAAAATTAGAAAAAGCAATGACAACTTATTCTTTGCAGGTGGATCTGTAAATTTGAAGAGCCATTTTGGAGTCTACCCTGGCTGTTCCTCAGGATAATGGGAATCAGTATACCACAGGACACAGTAACCTACCTCTTGTGCACATACCCAAATGATCCACATCCATGGAACCAAGAATTGTGCTCACATATATTCATAGCAATATTATTTATAATAGCAAGAACATGAAGGCAACTTATACGCCGCTCAACTGAAGTATGTATAAAGGAGATGCGCCACATTTACACAATGGAATACTACTCTGTGGTGGTGGGGGGAACAATGAAATCTTGAATCTCACAGACAAGTGGATAGAATTTGAAGAAACTATCCTGAATGAGGTATCCCAGTCACAGAAAGATAAACATGGTATGTATTCATTCATATGTAGATTTTAGACATAGTGTAAATGATAAACACGATACAAATCACACTGCCAGAGAAACTAGGATTCAAGGAGGATTCTAAGGGTTTCTTATAAGGTCACTCACAAAAGCAGGAAGGGACACGGTACCCAGAGCATATGGGAATTGAGGGGGTAGTGAGTGGAGAGTGAACTAACAAAAGGAAAGATGTAGGAGAGTAAAGAACATTGGACTAGGAATATTTGGTCAGAAGAGGAATAGACTTGAGAAGAAAAGTGAAGAGAAGAGAAAAGGACAGCTGGATCCACCATGTTGGTGTTAAATTATATCTTGTGAATAATTTCTTTCTTTCTTTCCTTCTTCCTTTCTTTAATTAAATCAATGTTGATATCATTTTGTTATCTCTATAGGGGTTAATTATGAAAAATTGTTTCATTATTAAATTCTTTCATTATATAATCTGTGATCCCTGAAGTTTGGTGCCACCTTGTGTGACTCAAGTGTGACATACCACCTAACTATCTGATTATTTCATTATTCAAATCTGTCTTTTTCTACTCCAGGGAGAGTGGAGTCTGTATCCACCTTGTGGGTTAAATTGCATCTTGTGAATTCTTTCTTTCTTTCTTTCTCTCTTTCTTTCTTTCTTTCTTCCTTTCTTTATATAAATCAATGTTGATAACATTTCGTTATCTCTCTAGGGGTGAATTGTGAGAAATTATCTCTTTATTCATTCATATTTTTGTTCAAATCGATGATTAAGAACTCAATGTCTCTTCAGTATTGAGCAATCATTTAGGCTTCACGCATAAAACACCATCCACTTGCTTAATGTGTATAAAACACAGGTAATATTATGGACCATAAGTCTCTTTTGGAGTCAGATTTTGGGAGTTGATGATGTAACATCCTCTCATTACTTCATCATTTAGCTATGTAAATAGAAATTTACATCAGCAATAGGTTTAGGACTTTGGTGCCATCTAGTCAGTGTTACTATAAAAGGCCCACTAAGTAATTATCAACTCAATTTTTTAAAAAAATCATTATTCCAGGAAGAGATCAGTCTGACTACTCCATGTGGGATTTAAGTATGCACCACCATGTCATTATACAATCATTTTTCATTATATATTAATTATTTAAATCGATGAAGATATTGTTCTTCCTGACTGGAGTAGGGCCATTTCTCCATGGGAGTTAATCACGTGGCATTATTTAATTATCTAAGTACTACTTCCTTGACAATCACTGGAGATTGGTTCCATCTTATGAAAGTTAAGTATGGAGGACTATCCAATTATTAACTTATTCGATTGCGTAAGTAATGATGGTGTCATCCGTCATATGGCTGCTGTGGGATTGACACAGCAGGAGATCGGTACCAGAAGTAGTGCCCAGAGAATGGGGGACACTGCCTTATACAGTGATTACTGATTACGTAATAGTAGATTTTTAACAATCGAATGATTACACGATTTTAAAAAACTGTACTGTTTCGCCTCATCAGTTTCTGAGAGGTTGCAACAGAACTGACCCATGAAGGACACAGTGACCACCGATTTTAAAAATGGAATAACTGAATAATCTCCTGATCAGGGAATCTCATCTAATGAACTCTGTCGGTCTGATAACATGACACACCTCCAACAATAAATCACTCTAAATAACCATATTAGAAAGCAGGGTACAGGACTTAATAGACAACAGTCAATTGAGGAATCCAAAATGACTGAAAGAAACAGAAGACACTGCTCAAAATCCTTAATCATCAGCCTAATGAAAATCTAAACAACTCTGAGAAACCATGGGATCAAGCTCCTCTAAAGGTAAGAGGATGAAGAGGAGTTTATTTTATTTTCAATAAAGGGAAAAGGATTATGGTAGAGGCGATTAAATGTAATGTTTCCGTTCTAGAAATTAGAAAATTGAAGCATCGAAAACAGGTTTAAAATACTCACCATTGTACTTGAAGGGCACAATGATGCCTTCGTTTTCATGCTTAGTCACTATAGGCATGTTGTAGCTTGAGAGACTGGTAAATATGTAGAACTCAAAAGGAATAGCCCTGCTTTGTTTTTGTGAGAAACTCAGTGAGGCTGTAAGGTTAGTTCATCCGTGAGTATACTCCTTTTAGCATGGGGGAGGGGCACTAGAATGTGACAGAATGTTGGTTTATAAATGTTGCCTGGCAACCCTGCTTGCATTCTGTATCCTGGTATCATGGGCCAAGGACCAGAGAGCAGCTTCGAGAAAGTGTTATCATGGGACATTACAGTCTCCCAAGATAACTATCTCCTAAAACTTTTCATGACAGCATTTGATTCGCCTATACAAGTCATAGCCACACCTCTGGAAGTGTGCCTACAGCTTTTACTGGTTACCAAATGTAAGGAGTACGGTTTTTCTGCCTGAAGCCGCTGGTCTTGTCCTGTTGCCACGCTGGCCCTAAATAATACACAGAGACTCTGTATTTGATATTATACTGTTGGCCAGGTACTAGTTTCTTATTGGCTAGCTTTGTCTTATGTATTAACCCATTTCTGCTGATCTATGTATTTTCACATGTCCTTCTCTTACCGGGGTCCAGCTCTCTCTAGACTCTCCATCTTGACTCCTCCTTACTACTTCCTATTTCCTCCTTGTCTCTCCTATCTTCCTTTCCTATTGGCCAATGGTGCTTTATTATTAACCAGTATGAGAAACATATACAGAATGACATCTCCCATCATCTCCTCTTTTCTGTCTAAATAAAAAGAAGGGTTTTAACCTTATCATAGCAAAATATATTATACAATAGTTATCAAGTAAGAATCACAGTTAACAATATTTAGTCCATTAACATTTAGCAAGATTTGAAGAAAATATTCCATCATCTATTCTATCTTTGTGTGTCTAAAGTCTAAGTAACGTATCTTTAATCCTAACTAATGAACTATAACCATAACTATTTGTCTTTAACTCCATTAAAGACCACAGAAGGATAATATATAAACTCTAGAAATGACAGAGACAACTCACTGCCTGGTCACCTAAAGTTCTTTTGTAATCTTCCATCTTTAGCCCATAGGCCATAGTGTGTCTGGCAGACTCTTCTGCAAATCAGGAACTTTAAACTGTTTCATATTGGCACTTTGTCAGTCACTTTTTTGTGTGTCCTACAGATTTTTTCATGACGCAGGAACTCTGTAGCAATGTCCATCTTGAATCAGCAATCACTTTTCTGTGGGTCCTGCATGTCCGGTTTATACATTACAAAGTCAAACAGTCCAGACAAGAGCAGTATCTTGTCTAAATGGCTAGTCTTGCCATATTGGAAGCAAACTCCAAAACGAGTTTCTTTAATGTCCATCTTCTTTTCTGGTGCAGGTGGTATTGTCAAGAGCAATTATGTCTCACTGTCCCGATAGCCCTAAACCATTTTAAATGCCATATTCTGTAAGTCTTTGAAAGGTTTGAAGAATGCCTATCTATTTCAAATACATGTCTATATATCTAGAAATCCTAACTTAACTATAAGTTCTGACTATCATAGATAACTAACTATAATCTGTACTACATTATACATTACATTTCTAACTGAGCTCAATAAACACAATACCTAAACAAGAGGAGAAATACACATATAACCAAATTGACTTTAAATTTGTATCAATAAATGAAAATCCATTCCAAAACAAAGTAATCAATAAATGAAAATCCATTCCAAAACAAAGTATTCATATCTATACCATAATTCCCTTTTTACCTTTAAAAAGAATATTGGTTGTGATCATTAACCATTTATAACCAAGTCCATTTAAATGAAAACAAACATTTATAAACAATATTTGGGAATTTGGGCTATCTCTGCGGGTCCATTTGGAGTTCTTACAGGCAAGATCCTTGACCCCCAAATCCGGGCCCCTGCCAAAGAACGAGGTCTCAGCTGGAGAGCGCCAGTTTCCAGTGAGATCCCACTACCCTGCAAAACCTTCTCAAGTTCCAGTCCAGCCCTCATCCTCTTCTGCCGGCTATTGGCCAGAGAGAAGCCTCCTAGAGAGCTTGGACCACACAGAGATACAGACATTGAATCTTTGATCCACATAAGCCCATCTGGGAAGGACCATAGAGAGAGGGAAGAGACACCACCAACACCTACAGGAAGAAACTATGGGAAGAAGGCAATACAAGAGAACACCTAACAACAGAAAGACAAACATGACACCACCAGAATCTAGGGAATATACACCAACTAGAATGGAACACAACAACAAAGCAGAGGAAGCAGAAGGGTATGACTTAAAAATCACCATCATAAAAATGATAGAGGCCCTCAAAGAAGATATGAGAAAATCCCTTAAAGAAATAGAGGAAAAAACAAACAAAAAAGTGGAAGAAATGAACAAATTCCTTAAGGAAAGTACAGAAAGCCAAGAAAAAACAATCAACCAGGTGAAGGAAACGGTTCAAGATTTGAAAACCGAAATTGAGAAAATAAAGGCAACACAAATGGAAGGAAAGCTGGAAATTGAAAAGCTGGGCAAAAAATCGGAAACCACGGACACAAGCATAACCAATAGAATTCAAGAGATGGAAGAGAGAATCTCAGGCGCAGAAGATAAACTAGAAGAAATAGATTCATCGACCAAAGAAAACCATAAATCCAACAAATCCTTAACACACAATATCCAGGAAATGTGGGACACCATGAAAAGGCCAAACCTAAGAATAATAGGCATAGAGGAAGGTGAGGAAGCCCAGCTCAAAGGTGCTGAAAACATATTCAACAAAATCATCGAGGAAAACTTTCCAAATCTGAAGAAGGACATGCCCATGAAAGTACAAGAAGCATACCGAACCCCAAATAGGCTGGACCAAAGAAAAAAGACCCCTCGACATATAATAATCAAAACACCTAGCATACAGAATAAAGAAAGAATATTAAGAGCAGCGAAGGAAAAAGGACAGGTAACATATAAAGGCAGACCTATCAAAATTACACCTGACTTCTCCATGGAAACCCTCAAGGCCAGAAGGTCCTGGATAGATGTTCTAAAAGTATTAAGAGAACACGGATGCCAGCCTAGGCTACTATATCCAGCAAAATTCTCAGTCAATATAGATGGAGAGAACAAGATATTCAATGACAAAACCAGATTTTCCCAATATGTATCTACAAATCCAGCCCTACAGAAAGTATTGGAAGGAAAATTCCAACCCAAGGAAGGTAACTACGCCCACAAAAATGTAGGCAACAGATAATCCAAATACACCAGAAACCTAGGGTGAAGCAGAACAAATATATTCACAATACCACTGCCAACAACAAACCTAAATCAAACAACCATCAACAATCAATGGTCCTTACTCACCCTCAACATTAATGGTCTTAACACACCTATAAAAAGACACAGATTAACAGAATGGATACGAAGACAGAATCCATCCTTCTGCTGCATACAAGAAACACATCTTAGCTCCAAAGATAGACATTACCTCAGGGTAAAGGGTTGGGAAAAGATTTTCCAATCAAATGGAAATAAGAAGCAAGCAGGCGTAGCTATCCTAATATCTAACAAGCTAGACTTCAAACAAAAACTAGTCAAAAGAGATGAAGACGGTCATTTCATATTCATCTCAGGAGAAATCCATCAACACAAAGTCTCAATTCTGAACATCATGCCCCTAATACAAAGCCACCCACATTCGAAAAGAAACACTACTAAAACTCAAAGCTCATATAAAACCTCACACGCTTTGGGGGCTTCAAAACACCACTCTCAACACTAGACAGGACCACAAATCAGAAACTCAACAAAGAAACAAAAAATTAACAGAAGTTTGTCTCAACTGGGGCTAACAGACATCTATAGACATTCCATCCAAAGACAAAGATATACCTCGCTCCACTGGACCTTCTCTAAAATCGACCACATACTAGGAGACATAACAAACCTCAACAGATCAAGAGAATAGAAAGTCCCCTGTATCTTATCGGACCCCATGCTTTAAAATTGGAATTCAACAACAATACAAATAGCAGAAAACCTGCAAACTCATGGAAACTTAACAATGTGCAATTGCACCACTCCTGGGTCAAAGAAGAAATAAAGAAAGAATTTAAAGATTTTCTAATATTCAACGAGAATGAGTTGATACTTTCTAACATACCCGAACCCTTATGGGACACCTTGAAAGCAGTGCTACGAGGGAAGTTCATTGCACTAAGTGCCCATATGAAGAAAACAGAGGATAGTCACATAAATGAATTAACAGCGCAACTGAAAACCTTAGAACAGAGAGAAGCGAATTCACCCCGCAGGAGCAGACGCCAGGAAATAATCAACTTGAGGGCTGAAATCAACAAAATAGAAACCAGGAAAACAATACAAAAAAATCAATGCAACAAAGAGTTGGTTTTTTGAGAAAATCAACAAGATTGATAAACCTTTATCCAAATTAATGAAAAAGCAGAGACAGAACATGCAAATTAACAAAATCAGAAACGAAATGGGGAACATAACAACAGGCACAGAGGAAATCCAGACAATTTTCAGGTCATACTTCGAAAATCTGTATTCCACAAAAATTGAAAATTCAAAGGAAATGGACAAGTTTCTGGATAACTATCACTTACCAAAATTAAATCAAGAACAGACAAACAACTTAAATAGACCTATAACCCGAAATGAAATAGAAGCAGTCATCGAAAGCCTTCCAACGAAAAAAAGTCCAGGGCCAGATGGATTCAGTGCAGAATTCTACCAGACATTCAAGGAAGAAGTAATACCACTACTCCTCAAACTGTTCCACAAGATAGAAACAGAAGGTTTATTGCCAATCTCTTTTTATGAGGCCACAATAACTTTGGTACCCAAACCTCACAAAGACACAACTAAGAAAGAAAACTACAGACCAATATCCCTGATGAACATCGATGCAAAAATACTCAATAAAATAATGGCAAACCGAATTCAAAAATACATCAGAGAAATCATCCACCATGATCAAGTAGGCTTCATACCTGGATTGCAGGGATGGTTTAACATACGAAAATCTATCAACGTGATCCACCATATAAACAAACGGAAAAAGAAAAACCATATGATTATCTCCCTAGATGCAGAAAAAGCCTTCGATAAAATTCAACACCCTTTCATGATAAAGGTATTAGAGAGGTCAGGGATAACAGGAACATACCTAAACATAATAAGAGCAATATACAGCAAACCAACTGCCAACATCAAACTGAATGGAGAGAAACTTAAGCCAATTCCTCTAAAATCAGGAACAAGACAAGGCTGTCCTCTCTCTCCATATCTCTTCAATATCGTACTAGAAGTTCTAGCTAATGCTATAAGACAACAAAAGGAGATCAAGGGCATCCAAATTGGAAAGGAAGAAGTCAAACTGTCTCTATTTGCAGATGATATGATAGTTTACATAAGCGACCCAATAAACTCTACCAGGGAACTCCTACAGCTGATAAACACCTTCAGCAAACTAGCAGGATACAAGATAAACTCAAAAAATCAGTAGCCCTATTTTTTTCAGACGACAAAGAGGCAGAGAAAGAAATCAGAGAAACATCACCCTTTACAATAGCCACAAGCAACATAAAGTATCTTGGTGTAACGCTTACCAAACAAGTAAAAGATCTATATAATAAGAACTTTGTGACGCTAAAGAAAGAAATTAAAGAAGATACCAGAAAATGGAAAGATCTCCCATGCTCTTGGATAGGTAGGATAAACATAGTAAAAATGGCAATCTTACCAAAAGCAATCTACAGATTCAATGCAATCCCCATTAAAATCCCACCACAATTCTTCACCGACCTTGAAAGGATAAAATCAACTTTATATGGAAAAACAAAAGACCCAGGATAGCCAAAACAACCCTATACAATAAAAGAACATCAGGAGGCATCACCATTCCTGACTTTAAGCTCTACTACAGAGCTATAGTTCTGAAAACAGCCTGGTATTGGCATAAAAATAGACAGGTAGACCAATGGAATCGAATTGAAAATCCTGATATTAATCCACGCACCTATGAACACCTGATTTTCGACAAAACAGCTAAAATTATACAATGGGGCAAAGACAGCATCTTCAACAAATGGTGCTGGCACAATTGGATGAGGGTGTGTAGAAGACTGCAGATAGACCCATGTCTGTCGCCATGCACAAAACTCAAGTCCAAATGGATCAAAGACCTCAACATCAATCCAGCCACAATGAACCTCTTAGAAGAGAAAGTAGGAGGTACCCTTGAACAAATTGGTATAGGAGACCGCTTCTTGAACATAACTCCAGGGGCACAGACACTGAAAGAAACAATTAATAAATGGGACCTCTTCAAACTTAGAAGCTTCTGTAAGGCAAAGGACACAGTTGACAAGACCAAACGGCAGCCCACTGACTGGGAAAAGATTTTCACTAATCCTATATCCGACAAAGGGCTGATCTCCAAAATATACAAAGAACTCAAGAAACTAGTCAACAAAACACCAAATAACCCTATTAAAAAATGGGGTACAGAACTGAAGAAAGAATTCTCAATGGAGGAAATCAAAAAGGCTGAAAGACACTTAAGAAAATGCTCCACATCCTTAGCTATCAGGGAAATGCAAATCAAAACAACTTTGAGATACCATCTTACCCCTGCCAGAATGGCTAAAATTAGAAACACCAGTGATGACTTATGTTGGAGAGGATGTGGAGAAAGTGGAACACTCCTCCACTGCTGGTGGGAGTGCAAACTCATACAGCCACTTTGGAGATCAGTATGGCGGTTCCTCAGGAAAATGGGAATTAGTTTACCACAGGACCCGGCAATCCCCCTCTTAGGCATATACCCAAAGGATTCACATCAATGCAACAAAGACATCTGTTCAACTATGTTCATAGCAGCACTATTTGTAATAGCAAGAACCTGGAAGCAACCTAGATGCCCTTCAATTGAAGAATGGTTAATGAAGATGTGGCACATCTACACAATGGAATACTACTCTGCAGAAAAAAATAATGGTATCTTGAAATTCGCAGGCAAGTGGATGGCACTTGAAGAAACCATCCTGAATGAGGTAACCCAGTCACAAAAAGAGGAACACAGTATGTACTCACTCATATATGGATTTTAGACCTAGATCAAATGATCACCAGCCTATAATTCACATCACCAGAGGAACTAGGATACAAGTTGTATTCTAAGAGATTCATATAAAGTCCCTCACAGAACTGGGAAGGGACAAGTCCCCCAGACCTCAGGTATAGTGGGGGAGGACAGCTAATGGAGAGAGAAGTAGGAGAAAATGAGAGGGAGGAGAGGAAGGCATGTGCGACCAAGAGGATTGAGCCTGGTTAGGAATGGAAAATAGGAAAGAGAGAGAGAGACAGAGACAGAGAGAGAGAACATAAAAGAGGGAGCCAATATTGGTTTGAAGATAAAGTTTAACACAAAGAAAGGTCGAGGGAACTACAAGACTGCTCCCAACTAACAATCTCAGCTTCCGTGGAAAGGCTATCATAAATGCCCTTCCCGGAGAGTGAGATCAACAACTAACTTCTCCATGGAGTCCTCAACTAATGCCTGTTGAAAACAGGAGCAAACACCCATACATAAACACTGAGTCAAACTAGAACCCAGAAGCAGATGGAGAGGACAAGACCATGGGGTAGAAGTACATAGAGACAGCTTACCTGAACAAGGAGGAGCTAAGGGCCACTAGACTGATAGCTGGGAAGCCAACAGGGGTCTGACTCGGACCCCCCTGAATATGGGTCTCAGCCAGAAAGTCTGAGCAGCCTAAGAGACCTCAGACAGTGGAGCCAGGATGTATCCCTGGTGCACAAAAGGACTTTGCAAACATATCCCCCATGGAGGGATAACTGCCTTATTCTAGAGATAGGAGAGAAGCCCTAGTCCCTACTTCACAGGACCTGTCAGATCTACATGACCCCAACTGGATGGCATTCCCCTACATATTGTATTGTGGTGGGGGGTTGGGAGGGGAGGGTGTTTAGAGTGCATGGGAGAGGGTAGAGAGGGCAAAAGGGAGGGAAGGAGGGAGGGAGGGCTTGGGGGGAGGGAGGGAGGGAGGGAGAGGGAACTGGGATCGACATGTAAAATAATAATAATAAAAAAAAAAAAAAAACGCTTTGACTCCAAATTTTAAGTTGAAGAACAAGTTACTGGGGAAAAGTATTTCTATTTTTGTTTCCACAGAAAATGAAAAGATGTGGATTCCTTCCAGACTAATGTGGTTTGATCACACCAGACCGCCTGAAACAGAGTACAAGCTGATCCTACATTCCAAACAGCTGGACAAAACAGCCCTACAGACTACAGCTAGGATATCTGAATCTTCTTCGAATCCGCCAAGACAGCGCCCCTTACCAGCAGGAAGTAGTTTGGAAAGAACGACGCCCAAATTCCCAAATATTGTGTATAAATGTTTGTTTTCATTTAATTGGACTTTGTTATATAAAATTAAATAAAAAATACTCTATATGCATAAAAAAAATAAAAAAAAACATTGACCTTAAATTATATCAATAAATGAAAATCCATTCCAAAACAAAGTATTCATATCTATACCATAATTCCCTTTTTACCTTTAAAAAGAATATTGGTTGTGATCATTAACCATTTATAACCAAGTCCATTTAAATGAAAACAAACATTTATAAACAATATTTGGGAATTTGGGCGTCGTTCTTTCCAAACTACTTCCTGCTGGTAAAGGGCGCTGTCATGGGGGAATCCTAAGAAGAGGCAGAAATCCTGGTTGTAGTCTGCGAGGCTGCTTTGTCCACGCTGTTTTGAATGTTGGATCACCAGCGACTCTGTTTTAGGGGGTCTGGCTTGATCAAACCACATTAATCTGGAAGGAATCCACAGCTTTTCATTTTCTGTGGAAACAAAATAGAATATCTTATATGCAATTTTCTCTCTGAAATCCTAATTTTCTCACATACTTTTAATGCTTATTGTTGTCTTTCCCTAATGCATACCTTAAAACTTAAAAATTTTATTTTAATATTGATGTGTAACTTTTCCACAAGGAACAATAAAGATTCCTAACAGCAGTCTTTGAACTCTCCGGAAAGAAGATGGGGCCCCACATTATCGTTTCCACTTGACTCAACCTGATGCATCTAAACTACAAACATCACCCTAAAACCGGTTTAAGACTGTTTTACTCGAGACAACTCATGAGTAGCTAGCTGAAATGGTGCACCTTTTTATTACACCCTGGCCAGAGTTTCAACTAGAACTACAGTCAAGAATTTTCTGCCACACAGTGACTAGCTACATATGTCACAGCCAGTTCTGTTGAGAAATTTGGTTGCTAAAAATTTCTTCCTCCACAGGAACCATTGGACCAATCATCGTCCCAGTTCAGCAGGAAGTAACCTTAAGATAACGATGCCCCCTTTCCCTATCCTTTGAATTTTGGGATAATAGTCATCGTCTTTGGGTTGGTTTTAGTTATTTGGGATTGGGTGATGCTTACACTCAGGTTTATCTTTTAGACAGGAATAGGGAATGGTTGGGAATGTTATGGTTTGGATGGGATATAGGTAGATTAGCCTATTTTCCTGAGAATTTGAGTAAGAATGAGATAGTATTTTACAGCTTACATTGTTGTGTAGTCTTATGTGGTGAGCTATGTAAAATTAAGTTTATATTTTGTTATATTGTGTTAAATCTTTCCACTTACAATGTGTTATGCACACTATTTTTGACCATATTCTATGTATGTATACTTTTCTTGTATACATGTATAATGATACAATTTGGGATATTTATCTTGCTGCCCTTTATAGTTCTACCTCTTGTCTTCACCCTTATACTCTATCTCTATTTTAGTGATTTACATGTATGTATACGTAAATAGTTATATTGTTTAAGTATTTGTTCCTGCTTTACTCAGTGAAGTTTTAATCAGTCTTTTTAGCTAAGTTCCTGAGTATTACAGATTATCTTCACTCATATTTCCTGTACTTATGAGATTAGTCAGATATAGATGCTTAATCTTCAATCACTTCATAGACATGCAGAACATGGCATTTAAATGTTTTAATATTAGTACTCCATTGACATGAGACACTGTTGCTCCTGACAGCACCGTGCACTTTCCCGAAAATATGTTGGACACTGTTGTTGCTCCTGCTGGAGTTCAATCTCACCTCAGCTAATGGCCTGTTGGGCAAAGACTTGCCCCCACCTTGACCACTGATTTGGACATGCAGTCCTATGTGCTTGCAGGAGACAAATATGGAAGAGTGCTTGACCTTGCCAAGTCAGGGTAAGATAGCAATTCTACCTCCCTGCTGTTGTTGTGGTCTGTCAAGTTCTCTTGGCCTTAGCCAAATTTGGGGGTACCAACATGGCTGTGAGACCTAGGGTGACTTTTCAGGTGGCTTTCTGTTTCTGTCCTTGCTGCCCCTTTTGGAAGTTGTCCATCCACATTTCCTGTCTACTCTAGTATTGTAAATTTCCTTCTCAGGTCTTGATGAGGTTGAAGATTAAACTATCACAACTATTATTCTCTCTTCCTAGTTAGATATATTAGGTACTAGACTTATGTTTTCCAGCGTAGGACAACTCTATTGTAAACTCCATTATGCCCTCACCCTAGGACTAGATATGTAGGTCATTTTGTTCTCGATTTTCCTTTTCTTACAACACACTTGTTATTCACTGTTTTGTATATAGTTTTGTATTAAGCCAATGGAATTTTGTAGACAAATGGAATCTAATTGAAAATCCTGATATTAATCCACGCACCTATGAATACCTGATTTTCGACAAAACAGCTAAAATTATACAATGGGGCAAAGACAGCATCTTCAACAAATGGTGCTGGCACAATTGGATGAGGATGTGTAGAAGACTGCAGATAGACCCATGTCTGTCGCCATGCACAAAACTCAAGTCCAAATGGATCAAAGACCTCAACATCAATCCAGCCACATTGAACCTCTTAGAAGAGAAAGTAGAAGGTACCCTTGAACAAATTGATATAGGAGACCGCTTCTTGAATATAACTCCAGGGGCATAGACGCTGAAAGAAACAATTAATAAATGGGACCTCTTCAAACTTAGAAGCTTCTGTAAGGCAAAGGACACAGTTGACAAGACCAAACGGCAGCCCACTGACTGGGAAAAGATTTTCACTAATCCTATATATGACAAAGGGCTGATCTCCAAAATACACAAAGAACTCAGGAAACTAGTCAACAAAACACCAAATAACCCTATTAAAAATGGGGTACAGAACTGAAGAAAGAATTCTCAATGGAGGAAATCAAAAAGGCTGAAAGACACTTAAGAAAATGCTCCACATCTTTAGCTATCAGGGAAATGCAAATCAAAACAACTTTGAGATACCATCTTACCCCTGCCAGTGATGCCTTATGTTGGAGAGGATGTGGAGAAAGTGGAACACTCCTCCACTGCTGGTGGGAGTGCAAACTCATACAGCCACTTTGGAGATCAGTATGGCGGTTCCTCAGGAAAATGGGAATTAGTTTACCACAGGACCCGGCAATCCCCCTCTTAGGCATATACCCAAAGGATTCACATCCATACAACAAAGACATCTGTTCAACTATGTTCATAGCAGCACTATTTGTAATAGCAAGAACCTGGAAACAACCTAGATGCCCCTCAATTGAAGAATGGTTAATGAAGATGTGGCACATTTAAACAATTGATACTAATCTCCAGAAAAAATAATGGTATCTTGAAATTTGAAGGCAAGTGGATAGCACTTAAAGAAACCATCCTGAATGTGGTAACCCAGTCACAAAAATAGGAACACAGTATGTACTCCCTCATATATGGATTTTAGAAATAGATCAAATGATCACCAGCCTATAATTCACATCACCAGAGGAACTAGGATACAAGGTGTATTCTAAGAGATTCATATAAAGTCCCTCACAGAACTGGGAAGGCACAAGTCCCCCAGAGCTCAGGTGAAGTGGGTGAGGACAGCCAATGGAGAGAGAAGTAGGAGACTATGAGGGGGAGGAAAGGAAGGCATGTGTGACAAGGAGGATTGAGCCTGGTTAGGAATGGAAGACAAGAAAGAGAGAGAGACAGAGACAGAAAGAGAGAACATAAAAGAGGGAGCCAATATTGATTTGAAGATAAAGTTGAACACAAAGAAGGTCGAGAGAACTACAAGACTGCTCCCAACTAACAACCTTAAACTTTTCTTTAGACTAAAAGGGGAATTGTAGTGAGATAGTTCTGTGGCACTGACCAAGCCCTTTGTGGGTGGAGCCATGGGCAAAGTGACCTATGGAAATAGGTCAGAGGGGGTCAGGAAGGCATTCTCTTTCTGGCGTGACTCAGACAGGGAGAGGATCAGGTTGAATTTCCTGGTGTTTATCTGTCTAGGTTGTAAGTTATTTCTAACTGAATAATCATCTATTCGGCCTATTTGCTTCTCCTGATCCTTATTTACCGCGATAACCAAATTCAAGGTTACCTAATCATCAGAGAACGTAGTCTGTGGATAAACAGTTCAAAGTCTTCTGTTTATGAATACTCATTCTTCTAAGAAGTGAAACTATGGAACAAAAGATAATAAGACTCACAATTATTCATCAAAAGGTACTACTGCGTAATCAGTAATCATTGTATGAGGCAGTGTCCCCCATTCTCTGGGCACTGCTTCTGGTACCGATCTGCTGCTGTGTCAATCCCACAGCAGCCACATGACGGAAGACACCATCATTACTTACACAATCAAGTAAGTTAATAATGGGATGGTCCTCCATGCTTAATTTTCATAAGATGGAACCAAACTCCAGTGATTGTCCAGGAAGGAGTACTTAGATGATTAAATACTGCCACGTGATTAACTCCCATGGAGGAATGCCCCTACTCCAGTCAAGAAGAACAACATCTTCATCGATACAAATAATTAATATATAATGAAAAATGATTGAGTAATGTCATGGTGGTGCATATTTAAATCCCACATGGAGTAGTCAGACTGGTCTCTTCCTGGAATAATGATTTATTTATAAAATTAAATTGATAATTAATTAGCTGGCGTTTGATACTAACACTGACGAGATGGCACCAAAGTCCTAAAACTATCGCTGATGTAATGACCTATTACAGAGCTAAATGATGAAGTAATGAGATGATGTTACTTCGTCTACTCACAAAATCTGACTCCAAAAGGGACTTAGGGTTCATAAAATTACCTGTATTTCAAACACGTTAATTAAGTGATGAATTATTATTTAATTTCCTAGTTTAACCGGTAAATAAGTAAGTGTACTATTAGATGATGCGATGTTCTGGCACGATGGACTCCCCTAAGGAGGCTAAAAACTTTAGGGGTCACTGAATACATAATGACAGATTTTCATAATTCAATGAATAAATATTAAATTAGTGGATGGTGTTATATACACGAAACCTAAAGATTGACCAATACTGAAGAGTCATTGAGTTCTTAATCATAGATTTGAACAATAAAATGAATGAATGGAGAGATAATTTCTCATAATTCACCCCTAGACAGATAACAAAATGAGATCAAAATTGATTTAAATAAATAAATAATGAAATCACAAGAGACATTTTAACACCAACAAGGGGGGCTCTAGACTCCACTCTTCCTGGAGTAGAAAAAGACAGATTTAAATAATGAAAGCATAAGATTGTTAGATCGTCTGTCAAACTTGAGTCACACAAGGTGGCACCACACTTCATGGTTCACAGATTATATAATGAAACAATTTAATAATTGCACTTTACATATCTAAGTCGTTGAACTTTTTCGTATCATCGATTCCTGGGCAGATTTGCCAGATATGAAAACGGATGCTCTCATCACAGATTTTTTAATATTCTATCAGTTAATCGTCAGATAATCATACATTCTTGCCTGGTGAATTCTGTTGGCCTGACATCCGCACCGGTGCCTGAATCTCTGTTGTGTTGCGGCAGGACCCGAGGTAATTGGCCCATTCCTGGCATACCAGTAGTAGCCAAAATGTTGATATCAGCTGAAAAGGTGGCTGCAGAAGGGGCATCAACAGCATAGCTGAGAGAGAGATGTTCTTCCGTGATCTGAGTCGTCATCCTTTTGCCAGGTCTCGGTGATGGTGCTGACCTCCTAGTGCCGCTACATCTTCTAGACATAGACGACAACCGATGTGAAGATGTGGAGGAAGAGCAAGTAGTCAACAACCAGACCACCATGCACACCTTGTACTTCTCGGAGGGCACCTTGCAATCTTCTGGACTCTATTCTCCAGCATTCCTGTTGGTCTGGAAGACGCATAGACATTCAGAACATGCTCTGCCCATGTCTACAAGTTTCCTAATTTGTCGCTGACAGATATTTGCAACCTAAAAATAATCGGTGTTGGCATTGTCTGTCGTTTAAGTAATTTAAAGAACTAAATAAGTCAGTGATAGCTAACTGTCTCAATAAAGAGGTGATGTAGCGTTTAACTGGCAGGGAGGTATGGCCAGACTCCAGTCATGAAGAATGTCATCATCATCCATTGAAACCATGAATCATAAACTGTGATGATCATGCACATTAAAGCCACAAGAGGGAGCTTTACGGGTCTCTTCATGGAATGGACAATTTTTGGTTTACATATTTACATTCATATTTACAATGTCTTGGGGATTAACACAGATTGTCAATTTAAGTGCATTAATTATGTAATTAGGTGATCTGTGGCACCAGATTCCAGGTGTCATGGACTATATAATCATTGTTTTATATATCTAAATAATCAAATAATGAGTTCATGTAACATCATCCACTTCCCTAAGGTGGCTCCAAACCAGGCTCATGAACGATGCTGTCATGATTAATTCAAATATATTAACTACATAATTGATATTAAGATGGTCTATAATAATTGCCTCCCACATCGCATCACCACAATCCACTGATCATGGATTATCTAATGTCCTATTTTAATAATCAAATAACAACATAATCAGAGGATGAAATGGTCTGCCATGCACCACACAATTGCCTCTCAGTTGACTCGCACATGATTGTGGAAACTCCCAGGTTCATCCCTTATTTAATCGCAGCACAGAGTAGTAACATGTTTAAATGCTGAACTCTCATTGTGTCTGCAGGGTTTTTAGAAGATATCACATATTTAATGTCGGACGGCTGCCTCAAAAGAGATGGACTGGAATCCAACAATCGCTAAGTCCACTCTAACAAATGGATTATCACAATCCTGAAGGAAGTCAAAAATGGCAAACTCAACTTTTGATGAATAAATGTGAGTCTCATTAACTTTTGTTCCATAGTTTTACTTCTTAGGAGAGAGAGCATCCATAAACAGAAGACTTTGAACTGTTTGTCCACAGACTACGTCCTCTGATGATTAGGTAATCTTGAATTTGGTAACCGGTAAAACCTGTAGGCAAACTTCCAGAGATTTGGCTGTGACTTGGTTAGGCGAATCAAATGCTGTCATTGAATGTTTTTCGAGATAGTTATCTTGGGAGACTTTAATGTCCCATGATAACTCTTTCTCGAAGCTGCTCTCTCGTCCTTGGCCTATGATACCAGGATACAGAATGCAACAGGGTTGCCAGGCAACATTTATGAACCAACATTCTGTCACATTCTAGTGCCCCTCCCACAGGCTAAAAGGAGCATACCCACCAATGAACTAACCTTATAGCCCCACTGAGTTTCTCACAAAAACAAAGCAGGGCACTTTCTTTTGATTTTTACATATATACCCATCTCTCAGGCTACAAAATGCCTATAGTGACATAGGCATGACAATGAAATCATCATTATTCCATTCAAGTACAATGATGAGTATTTTGAACCTGTTTTCTATGCTGCAATTTTCTAATTTCTAGAAAAGAAACAATACAATTAATTGCCTCAACCATAATCCTTTTCCCTTTCTTGAAAATAAAATAAACTCTGCTTCATCCTCTTACCTTTACAGGAGCTTGATCCCATGGTTTCTCAGAGTTGTGTAGATTTGCATTAGGCTGATGATTAAGGATTTTGAGCAGTGTCTTATGTTTCTTTCAGTCATTTTGGATTCCTCAATTGACTTTTCTCTATTAAGTCCTGGATCCTGCTTTCTAATATGGTTATTTAGAGTGATTAATTGTTGGTGGTGTGTCATGTTATCAGCCTGCCAGAGTTCATTAGATGAAATTCCCTGTTCAGGAGGTTATTCAGTTATCCCATTTTTAAAAGCGGTGGAAACTGTTTCCTTCATGGGTTAGTTCTGTTGCAACCTCTCAGAAACTGATGATGCGAAACAGTTCAGTTTCGTGTAATCATTCGATTGTTCAAAATCTACTTTTACGTAATCAGTAATCACTGCATGAGGCAGTGTCCCCTATTCTCTGGGCACTGCATCTGTTATCGATCTCCTGCTCGGTCAGTCCCACAAGAGCCACATGACGGATGACAGCATCATTACTTACGGAATCAAGTAAGTTAATAATTGGATAGTCCTCCATACTTAACTTTCAAAGGATGGAACCAAACTCTAGTGATTGTCAAGGAAGGAGTACTTAAATGATTAAATACTGCCACGTGATTAACTCCCATGGAGGAATGGCCCTAATCCAGTCAAAAAGTACAAGATCTTCATCGATTTAAATAATTAATTTATAATGAAAAATGATTGAAATATGACATGGTGTTGCACACTTAAATCCCACATGGAGTGGTCAGAATGAACTCTTCCTGGAATAATGATGTTTTTAAAAAATTAAATTGATAATTAATTAGTGGGCCTTTTATAGTAACACTGATGAGATAGCACCAAAGTCTTAAACCTATCGCTGATGTAAAGATCTACTTACATAGCTAAATGATGAAGTAATGAGATGATATTACATCATCTACTCCCAAAATCTGACTCCAAATGGGACTTATGGTCCATAACATTAACTGTATTTTAAATACGTAAATTAAATGATGAATTATTACTTAATTTCCTAGTTTAACAGTTAAAAAAGTAAGTGTAGTATTAGATGACGTGATGGTCTGGTACAATGGTCTCCCCAGCGGAGGCACAAAACTCTAGTGATCACTGAATACATAATGACAGATTTTCATAATTAAATGAATAAACATTAAACAAGTGGAAAGTGTTTTATGCGTGATGCCTAAATGATTGCTCAATACTGAAGAGACATTGAGTTCTTAATCATAGATTTGAACAAAAAATGAATGAATAAAGAGATAGTTTCTCATAATTCTCCTCTAGAGAGATAACAAAATGATATCAACATTGATTTAAATAAAAAAAAGGAGGAAAGGAAGAATGAAATAAAAAAGAAAGAAAGAACTCACAAGATACAATTTAACACCAACAAGGTGGATACAGACTCCACTATCCCTGGAGTAGAAAAAGACAGATTTGAATAATGAAATAATCAGATAGTTAGATGGTCTGTCACACTTGAGTCACACAAGGTGGCGCCATACTTCAGGGATCACAGATTATATAATGAAAGAATTTAATAATTACATCGTTAAATATGTAAGCCGTTGACATTTTTTTTTTTATAATCAATTCCTGAGTAGACTTGCCAGGTATGAAACTGTATGCTGTCATCACGCATTTTTAACATGCCATCAGTTAATCGTCAGATAATCATACTGTCTTGCCTGCTGAATTCTGTGGGCCTGACCTCATCAAAAGCGCCTGAATGTCTGTTGTGGTGCGGCAGGACATGAGATAGTGGGCCCAATTCTGGCGTAGCAGTAGTAGCCACAATGTTGCTAACAGCTGACAAGGTGGCTGCAGCAGGGGCATCAACAGCATAGCTGAGAGAGAGATGTTCTTCCATATTCTGAGTCGTCATCCTTTTGCCAGGTCTCGGTGATGGTGCCGACCTCCTTGTGCCACTCCTTCTTCTCATGGTAGAACAAAACTGATGTGTAGATCTGGAGGAAGAGCAGGTAGTCAACACCCGGACCACCGTGTCGGCCTTGGTGAAGTCCTTGTACTTCTCGGTTGGCACTGTGCAACCTTCTGGACTCAATCATCGAGCATCCCTCATACTCTGGGAGATGCATAGATCATTCAGAAAATGCTCTGCCCATGTCTACATATTTCCTAACCTTGTCTCTGACAGATATTTGCACCCTAACCGTAAAGGGTGATGTCATTGTCGGTCGTTTACATATCTTAATGAATTGAATAAGTAAGTAATACCTAACTGTCACAATAAATAGGTGATGTAGCATTTTACTGGCAGGGAAGCATGGTCTGAATACAGGCGTGAAGGATGTCATCATCATCAATTGAAAAAATGAATCCTAAAATGTGATGATATTGCACATTAACTCCACAAGAGGGAGCTTTACAGGCCTCTTCATGGAATGGTGGATTATGGTTTACATTATTATACAATAATTTACATTATCTTGGGGATAAACACAGATTGTCAATTTAAATACATTAATTGTGTAATTAGATGATCTGTGGCACCAGATTCCAGGTGTCATGGACGATATAATCATTGTTTTAAATAATTAAATAATCAAATAATGAGTTCCTGTAACATCATCCACTTCCCTAAGGTGGCTCCAAACCAGGCTCATGAACGATTCTGTCGTGATAAATTTAAATAATTTAACTGCATAATTGATATTAGGATGGTCTATAATAATTGCCTCCAACTTCGCTTCACCACAATCCACTGATCATGGATTATCTAATGTCCTATTTAAATAATCAAAAAACAACATAATCAGAGGATGAAATGGTCTGCCATAATCCACACAATTGACTCTCTGTTGACTCCCACATGATTGTGGGAAACTCCCAGGTTCATCAGATATTTAATCGCAGAGCAGAGTAGTAACATGGTTACATGCTGAACTGTCATTGTGTATGCAGGGTTTTTAGAAGATATCACATATTTAATGTTGGGCGGCTGCCACAAAAGAGATGGACTGAAATCCAATAATCACAAAGTCTACTTTAACAAATGGATTATCACCTTCCTGAAGGAAGTCATGAATGGCAAACTCACCTTTTGATGAATAATTGTGAGTCTTATTATCTTTCGTTCCATACTTTCACTTCTTAGGAGAGAGAGTATTCATAAATGGAAGACTTTGAACAGTTTCTCCACAGACTACGTTCTCTGATGACTTGGTAATCTGGAATTTGGTAACCAGTAAAACTGTAGGCACACTTCCAGAGGTGTGGCTATGACTTGTTTAGGCAAAACAAATTTTGTCATTAAAAGTTTTAGGAGATAGTTACCTTGGGAGACTGTAATGTCCCATGATAACACTATCTTGAAGCTGCTCTCTGGTCCTTGGGCCATGGTACCAGGATACAGAATGCAACAGGGTTGCCAGGCAACATTTATGAACCAACATTCTGCCACATTCTACTGCTCCTCCCACATGCTTAAAGAGTAAACCCACCGATGAACTAACCTTACAGCCTCACTGAGTTTCTCACAAAAACAAAGCAGTGCCTTTCTTTTGAGTTCTACATATTTACCAGTCTCTCAAGCTACAACTTGCCTATAGTGACATAAGCATGAAAACGAAAGCATCATTGTGCCATTCAAGTACAATGATGAGTATTTTAAACCTGTTTTCTATGCTTCAGTTTTCTAATTTCAAGAATGGAAACAATACAATTATCGCCTCTACCATAATCCTTTTCCCTTTATTGAAAATAAAATTAACTCCTCTGCATCCTCTTACTTTTAGAGGAGCTTGATCCCATGGTTTCTCAGAGTTGTTTAGATTTGATTTAGGCTGATGATTAAGGATTTTGAGCAGTGTCTTCTGGTTCTTTCAGTCATTTTGGATTCCTCAAGTGACTGTTCTCTATTAAGTCCTGTACCCTGCTTTCTATTACGGTTATTTAGAGTTATTTATTGTTGGTGGTGTGTCATGTTAATAGCCCGACAGAGTTCATTAGATGAGATTCCCCAATCAGGAGATTATTCAGATATTCCATTTTTAAAATCGGTGATCATTGTATCCCTCATGGGTCAGTTCTGTTGCAACCTCTCAGAAACTGATGATTCGAAACAGTACAGTTTTTTTTTTAAATCGTGTAATCATTGGATTGTTAAAAATCTACTATTGCGTAATCAGTAATCACTGTATAAGGCAGTGTCTCCCATACTCTGGCCACTGATTCTGGTACCGATATCCTGCTGTGTCAATGCCGCAGCAGCCAAATGACGGATGACCCCGTCATTACTTACGCAGTGAAATAAGTTAATAATTGGATAGTCCTCCATATTTCACTTTCAAATGATGGAACCAAACTCCAGTGATTTTCAAGGAAGTAGTAATTAGATAATTAAATAATGTCACGTGATTAACTCCCATGGAGGTTTGGCCCCTCTCCAGTAAAGGAGAACAACACCTTCATCGATTTTAATAATTAATATATAATGAAAAATGATTGAAAAATGACATGGTGGTGCATACTTAAATCCCACATGGAGTAGTCAGACTGATCTCTTACTGGAATAATGATATTTTAAAAAATTAAATTGAAAATTAATTAGTGGGTCTTTTATATTAACACTGATGAGATGGCACCAAAGTCCTAAACCTATCGCTGATGTAAAGATCTACTTACATAGCTAAATGATGAAGTATTGAGATGATATTTCATCATCAACTCCGAAAATCAGACTCCAAACGGGAGTTATGGTCCATAACATTACCTGTATTTTTAATACGTAAATTAAATGATGAATTATTACTTAATTTCCTAGTTTAACAGTTAAAGAAGTAAGTGTAGTATTAGATGACGTGATGGTCTGGTCCAACGGTCTCCCCAAAGGAGGCTCAAAACTCCAGTGATCACTGAATACATAATGACAGATTTTCATAATTAAATGAAAAACATTAAAAAATTGGATGGTGTTTTATGCGTGAAGCCTAAATGATTGCTCAATACTGAAGAGATATTGAGTTCTTAATCATAGATTTGAACAAAAAATGAATGAAGAGATAGTTTCTCATAATTCACCCCTAGAGTCATAACAAAATGATATCAACATTGATTTAAATAAAGAAAGGAAGAAAGAAAGAATGAAATGAAGAAAGAAAGAAAGAATTCACAAGATACAATTTAACACCAACAAGGTGGATACAGACTCCACTCTCCCTGCAGTAGAAAAACACAGATTTGAATAATAAAATAATCAGATAGTTAGATGGTCTGTCACACTTGAGTCACACAAGGTGGCACCAAACTTTTGGGATCACAGATTATATAATGAAAGAATTCAATAATTACATCTTTAAATATGTAAGCCTTTGACATTTTTTGTATCATCAGTTTCTGGGCATACTTGCCAGATATAAAAATGGATGCTGTCATCACGTACTTTTAAAATGCCTTCGGTTAATCGTCAGATAATCATACTGTCTTGCCTGATGAATTCTGTTGGCCTGACATCATCACAAGCACCTGAATCTCTGTTGTGGTGAGGCAGGAAGTGAGATAATGGGCCCAATCCTGGCATAGCAGTAGTAGCCATAATGTTGATAACAGCTGAAAAGATGGCTGCAGCAGGGGCATCACCATCATCATTGTCCCATTCAAGTACAATGATGAGTATTTTAATTCTGTTTTCTGTGCTTAAATTTTCTAATTCGTAGAATGGAAACAATACACCTCTTCATTCTCTGACCTTTATAGGAGCTTGATCGCATGTTTTCTCGGCCAGGGACAGGGCCAGGGCCCAGAGGGCAGGGGCCCGGGGCCAAGGGGCCAGGGGCCAGAGGCCAGGGGCCAGGGCCAGGGCCAGGGCCAGTGCCAGGTCCAGGGCCAGGGCCAGGGCCAGGGCCAGGGAAGACACATAGTGGACTGATATCTGGATGCTTTTGCTTTGACAGGCATTTCTTGCTGGGACCTGGCACTCTCCATGTGATGCCTCTTTAGCAGAGGCCCTTCAATGGAGGCTCTTTCAATCATGACTTTAACAATATAATAGGCCTTGTTGGGACGATTGATTTCTCTAATTCCAATCCTACACATTTGTTTTGTATTATATAAAGCATTTCATATTGGAGGAAACTGTTAAGAATTTATCCACTAACTACCTGGGTTACAGGAATGAGTGCTCACAATATTGTGTATTCACAAGTTAAAATATGTTTGGTTAAAGATTTGATTTAATTTTAATTATGTAGTGTCAGTGCATGGATTAGTGTTTGATCACACTTGTTCCCAAGAATTTTAGCCTTTTGAGTTATTCTTGTAGCAGGAACTATAGAATTTTGTCAAAATCCTGACATAGCTCCTGGCAATGAACGTTCCTTAATTTTTTCATTCATATCTATAAACTTGTCTCTATCATTTCTCTATCATCATGATATGAAGTGATAGGGGAGAGCTCATGAAAGAGTAAATCAAAATAATTCATACAATTTGGTGAAGATTTTAGCTATCATACTTTTCTTTAATTTCAACAATCTTTTTTTTTTTTTTTTTTTTTTTTTTTTTTGTGGAGCACGGTTCTTACTAAGTTCACTACACCCAAGATAAGTGACAAACCCTTCAGCCCTTCTGATATAATCTGCAACCCAAGAGAGGGAAAGAGAGAGAGGGAGAAAGACACAGAGACAGACAGATCTGACATAGAGAGAAAGAAAGACAGCATGAGGAGGGAGAAAGGGGAGGAAAGAGATAATGGGAGCAAGAGAGACATCAACACAAGCTTCTCCACCTTCTGTTTTCACACTCTGTACCAAAGGCATCTCATATAAGACTGTGAAGAAACCTCCCCTATGACTGGTGTCTATATTTGAAACTCTGATTGGCTAACAAATCCCGAGTTACTGGAATAAATGAGCAGAAAAGACACAGAATTTGAGGGCAGGTTTGGACCAGGATTACCAAACATTCTAAACTCTTTGTATAGATACAGAAGCCATTAGGGTTCCCATGCAACAACCCAGCCTCCCTGGTTATGCATATCATGGTTTAAGCATTCCTTATTCCTTCTCCCCAGGGATGATATGGAGAGGAAGGATTCAGGAGTTGGTGGGATCGCTTTTAGCAAGAGGTGTGGTTTACGAGGTTTCCCTTAGCCACCATCCTGTAGACCATTGGCAACTGATCCTTGAGAGATGGACAAAGCAGGTTGTGCAAAGCTTCAGCCTTAATATTGAGCTGCAGTTGGAGAGAGGATGTTCGAGTCCTGGCAGTATTTGGTAGCACTGTTCCAATCCCTACCTTCAGGGTGTCAAGGGGGGCACTCCCCTGGATTCACCTCAGTTCATACTTCATCCTTGAAAGGCCTGCCATTGTTCCCCATAGTAGTGGAAAGGGACAAAGTCTCCTGAGAAAATTGGGAGCATCGGGTGAGGCAAGGGAGAGTTAGGAGAAAGAGAAGGGGAGAAGAGAATGGGAAGGAGAACAAGAGGCATCAAGAAGACTGAGTTTTGGAAAGAATAGAGGAGAGCAACAAAAGAAATACCGTACAAGATGGGGATATAATAGGTGGTAAGAGAAATCTGGCACTAGGAAAATGTCCAGAGATCTACAAGGATCACCCCAAATAAAAAAATAAGCAATAGTGGAGAGACTACCTTAAATGTCCTTCCATATAATGAGACTAATATCTACCTTATAGGATATTCTAGAGCCTTCATCCAGTAGTTGAAAGAAACAAAAGCAGACACCCACAACTAAGCACTTAAGTGGAACTCCTGGAATCCAGTTGCAGAGAAAGAGGATTGGTAAGTACAGGGTTCAAGAGCAGGTTCGAGATACCCACAGAATCACCTAAGCAAAATAATGCAGAGGTCATGCACCCCAGTCTGACAGTTGGAAATCCATAATATGACTGACCTAAAACCCCTAAAAGTGCATCTCATTTAGAAGGCCTAGTAAGTGTAAGGGACCTCTGGCAGTGGAATCAGGATGTATCCCTGCTGTATGAAAGGCTTCAGGAGCCCATTCCCCATGGATAGATACTCAGCCTAGACACAAGGGGTTGGGCCCTGTCCCTGCCCCAAATGACTTTGGGGTTGGTACAGACATGAGAGGGATAAGAAACAGAGATAGTTATGGTAAAATAACTTTGATTCTAGTTTAATGGAATTCATTAAAAATAAGAATATGTAATAAGGTGGGGTCAATATGTTAGCTAGCATTTGCTGGTGCCATTGTCCTGAAGAGCCAGAGCTTTGGGCAAGTTTATGGACATTGTCCTGAAGCAGTCACAGACTAACTTTGACTGTGGTATGAACACAATACCCCAGGGAACACTTTCATCTTTGGTGACTAGGAAATCCTGAAATTCCTACCTCTGCTCTCTAAGAACCATTACTAAAGGCTTCTGCCACCATGCCTGGCTTCATGGCTTCAAGTTTACTTTGTGAGACATTAGAATGATGGGATGAATAACATGAAGAATTACACTTAATATATAGAAAACCTCTTACATCTGTGAACCTGGCTGTCTCCATTACTAGTAATAGACAGAACCCTTCCAAGACATTCAGTGAGTTTTACAAGAGTAAATGATAAGGGAAAATAATATTTCCGATATTTGAAAAGACAATGGACTTTGAGGCAGAAAACATGCATTTGATGGGCACCATCTACTGTTACTGGAGTTTAGTACCAGAGCCTGTCTGGCTACACTAACAACCAGGCTCAGTCATTCATCATAAGTGAGCCAAGCTAATGAACTAACTTCTGTTGGCAAACCAAACTACAATACCAGCACTCTGGATTCAAGGTTAACAGATATCTCTCATGTTCTAGGACAGACTAATCTATAATGTGAATTCTATTTAAGACAGGATGTCACAGTAATACTATTCTTAAAAAGAAGAGAATAAATACAAAAGTAAAATTAATGAAAATTTAAAGCATATATATTCAGTTTGAACACTTATGAAAACAAAAAAAGAAAACAGTAAATAATCTATATCAAGGGTCATAATAGACATAGAATGCAAATATATGCAAAACAGTATTAGAAAGCTAAATATGGAATTATTCCCATCTCTAAAGTACTCCCATATACTCAGTTCCGGTTTCTGCTATAAGGTGGTCATATAAGAAATCAATGTTTCTTTCATAGAGACATTTTCAAGACTCAAGACTTTTTCTACAATGTGATTCCCTGGAAAATGAGAATTTTATGAGTCTATAGTTGCCGTGGTGGTAGGCCAAAAGTGGACCCAACAAAGTTGACTTATGATCTCCAAACAAATATCATTGTCTAAAAACTGGTAATCAATTTACAGACACACACATACAACAGGATTTGTTCTGTTTCTTTTTCTGGTAAAAATGTCTTTGCCATGGAATTTTATAGCATCTTTGCATAATCCATTTTGAAGGCAGTACTTCAAGTTGAAGCACCCATGGGCAAATATTGAGGACATGAAGAAGCATGGAATTTGAAGTAATAATTACTTATATTCACATCCACAGCACAATAAGCTATGTTGTGGAATAATGGCATATGCCACGGGGTTGCTCATGCTGCCTGAGTGAGTTCCAGCATTTTTAAGTTGCAGATCAAACTCAATTCTCCAGGTTGTGTGGAACAAAGTCTTGTGGACTGGAGTTTGTAGGCCTGTAATCAGAAACAGCAGCTCAGTCCCATGTCAATTCCTCAGTCACTGAGTGTGGACAATTGGAAGACAAGCTATCATTGATGAAAGGAAGACAGAGACATAATATGATGTCAGGCATCTCATGTAATGGTAGCACATCACTATTGAACAGTGATCTACAAGAGTAGAATTTGTAACACAAACGATTTACAACTGCTTTTGAGATATTATATCTCATAAAGTAGAATTTAACTGGGGTAGTACTGCCTCTAAAACACACAAAGATAAGTGTATGCTGATCAGTCCTGTTAGAATTTTGAATCCAAGATACACATTTGTTGTCCATGATTTTCCAGACATTTGACTCCAAATCATTACACAGAAGCTACTCCTGTTTTGCAAAGCATCTAGTCCCTTATGCTTATCATACACCTGCCCCAATACAAGCTGCTTATCATACACCTGCCCCAATACAAGCTGCTCAGAGAGATATTACAGTGTCATAAACAACCTTAAATTGTATTATATCATATAATTGCAGTTTTCTTCTCCAGGAAAGCATAGTTCTACCACTGTGGCAATAGGACACCAGATTTTAAAAAGTAAACCAATGATGTATGAGTGGCCTGATAAAGCAAAGCTTTTACTTAGGTCCTCATGCAGGGATGAGAAACATTCTTAGAAGAGATAGTAACAACCAGGGGCCTAAGCCTTGAAATCTTTTCCTAAGGGCCTGGTGTATTGACAATAATACACAGAACCTCGCCAAAAACAAGGTATTTGCACTGGAGAGCTTGTAATTGTATGGAACAAAACCTTTGTGGACAGGTTGTTTCAGATATGTAGATATAAACTACATAGAGCTATGGTTCTCAGTCCAAAGGACACTGTGGGCTTAGTCAGCAATGATCATGAGATATCCTGTATTCCATTGTTTTAGTGGTGTTCTCCTGAGTTTGCCCCATTTAATGGGTTTCTACTGACTTCACATAAGTGTCCCCTTTCCTTCCATTTCCTCTGTGGAAATAGTATACAAGTGTCTATTCTCCTTAAGAAACTTTTCATGGGACACATCTCCGTATCCCAGCTTTTTTTTTTAAAACAATCTTTTCTACCTTCTACATTTCCTCTCTATCGCATTCCCCATCACCTTCACCTCAGGATCCTATATGTGGAACAGGTACTTCAGTTACAGGTATCTGATGGCCTTTAGGAACAGTACTGGGAACACATTTGCTGTGTAATCCTCCCATATCCCTAAGTAGCTAGACATGCTGTCTCCAGTCTCTACTGAAATTGATCACTGTGTACAATGCAGCTTGAACCAAAAGCCATTTAAGAAGGGTAGCATATATGAAAAGCAAACTATGTCTAGGCTGGCTTCTCTCTGAGTATTTTCCAGAGATAGATACATATTATGTTACAAATATTTGTCTTTATGGACCATCTCTGTGGGTGAGGTGATTTTTCCCTGGGAAGATATATTAATGCTACAACAGATGCATTTTCATTGTGTTAGAAGAATGTTTATGAGACAATCCCTTATGTTGATGCAAGTGGCATTGGTTGCAGTCTGTTGCTCTCCAAACAATGGCCTTGCTGTCTTCTGTACTATACTTCAAATTTCTTAAATTACTGTAACACCTAAGAGATTTAAATTTTCCATTAGAGTCAGGTGGCCAACTATCCAGTGCAGTCACAGGAAAAGCATTTGCAAGTGGAGCATTGCTTCTGCCTTCAGTGCAGAATAAGGAAAATTCTTTACACTGCAGGAGGATTCAGGGTAAGCAACCAGGTGCTGAATTCACCACTATGAAAAAAAAAGTACATGACTGTGTTAAGGGGAGTGGTTTTGTTATTTCCCAGCATGTTTTAATCTGTCAAGTGTTTGAACACAGACCAGAGTATGTAGGTGTACAGTTTGTGAGGGATGAAATGAAAGGCAGGGTTTCTTAGTGGCTAGCGTTGCCACTTTTGTGGGTGGAGCTTCTTTCAGTGTCCATCAGTTGTCTTGGTGGAAATGGGTGGTGCCAGCAGCTGGCCTGTCTATCTGTTAAAAAAAAAAGCTTTTTAATGAGACATTTTACATGCCATATTCTCTAGATCTCTGAGCATTTGAGGGCTGTCTGACTGTTTAGCATACCTTAGTATACAAAATAACCCTGTAATTAATCTGATTTGAAAACAAGATCCAAGCTAAGAGGCTGTGGAGGGATATTTTACTCAGGGCCCTGCAGCCTGACAGTAACTGGTTTTTACTTAGTAGGGTACACTTATGACCACAGAGGACAAAGAGGTAGAGAAAAACTCCCTCTGATAATAGAGGCTTAACCTTAATAAACAGCTCACAGGAAAGACTGGGTGGCATAAATATTTTGTTAGCTTGAAATAGACATTTATAACCTTAAATGTTTACCACCATTTAAAGGCTCATAGCAATTTAGAAATATTTGACACTTAGTACAATAGAATTTAAGTTGTATGAAGTTAGCATACATTTACATAAAGTTAAAGTTAAATGTACAGATATACTAAACAGGACTGTGTAAAATTGAAAAGGACTAGAATGTGAAGCTATGTATGATATAGTGAAAAAAGAAATTAGAGACAAAGAATAAAGAATAAAGCAAATAAAAGAATAAAAGCAAATGTAAATGAATTACAGGCTCTGTTGGCGGCAGAAGCTGGCTATACTCCCTGTGCCTAGGTGGCTGGTGTAGCAGAGGGAAGAACCATGGGGGGTGAGGTTAGGCCACGTTGTCAAAATGGCAGCTGCCAAAAACATATCCCCAACAGCTGGCAGAAATCATAACGTTTTGAGATTCAATTTTGTCTTGAGTAGATGCTGCCTCAGCCCAGCCTACTGCCCTGAGAGAAGCTACAGCTGTGGCAGGCAGGAGAGTTTTAGTGTGGCGGGAAGAAAACAGAACCAAGTTGAGGGTAAGATATTGTTTAGCAGAGCGATAGAAAAAACTCCTTCCATCTACCTGTTCACTGGCAGTAATTTGAAAGATCCTGAAAAATATCTGGATCTAGAGAGCCGTTACATGGCCAATTTGAATGTCCTAGGGGATATCTAGGCCACTTTTCAGTACTAAGGTAAATAAGTCTGGGTGCCTTAACAAGTGGCATTAAGTGAAAAGGTTTTAAATTTTCTATCAGGCATCCTAGTGGAGTGGTGGGAGATATTTCCTGAGTCGGATTATTCCCCATGTGTAGAGAGGAAAGTGACCATGCAGTCTTGGAACTCTTCAGCCCAAGAGTGTGGCCACATGATAAGCGAGTATGGCAGAGGGTTATTCGAAGATCGTCAGCCCGAAAATATTGCCAGGGCCAACAGAGGCCGGTAGGACTCAGCAGTCCCAGAGCAGAGCAGATATTCTGCCCCAGGCATTATGTCTTCCACCCGTGAGGAATACACCAGACCTTAAGGAAATGGGTTAAAATTTAAAAGGGTACCTTACCTAATTGAAGCCTTGTGGGGTGGTATTTCCAGTGAATGGGGGATAGGGGGGAATGGAGGCAGACTACTGGTATCGGAAAAAGGATCCCGAGTGTCTCTGGCAGGCCGCCCACCAGCAAACAGCTGCCAGTGACCCTCAAGGAGAGCCTGCCTGGGTTTTGGCACCAATGTTGTTTTTTGCTGTGCAGCTAATACCTAAGAAAAACAAACACGAGACTCGGCGCCCATGTGTAGTTTGTTGAGAGAAGGGAGAAAAAGAGGGGGTAGCTGGTGGCCAACTGAAAGCATGAGAGACAGAGGGGGTTTGGGGCACTTGCTTTAAAAGGGGAGGCTTGCACATGTGTAACTGAGTCCTCTGGCAGCCAGGTAAAGCTTGAGCCACCAGGTAAAGCTGATGTAGCGATGACATGGCCATGAGGGTCCCGCCCATCATGGGGGGGGGGCTCAAATGGCTGCTAGTTCCTAACAATCAGATTACTAAGCGGAGTCACTATTTAGCTACACATGTAGTTAAGTGTAAGTCACTAGTTAGCAAAAACTAACCCACTAGTTAGCCACACATATTAGCTCACTAGTACCCACACACACCATGCCACAAGTTAGTCTTCTAACTGTGGCTTGTCTTATGCTGTGTAATTGAGAATTGTTTTGAACTCCTAATCCTGGCTTCACCTGTACAGTGCTGGGAAGAAAATCCTACACTTCGTTCCAGTTGGGCCCTTGCCTGGTCAGGGAGAAGGAAAATAGACCAGAAAATGAGTGAACTCCCAAGATCTCTGATTATTGTGGGGTCTTATAAATGAAGAGGGATTTGTGCAATGACTGAATTCATGTCCCACTTGGATACTGGTGGAGTCACAATGCAGAAAGGGAGAGGCAGGATGGAAGCTGAGGTTTCCTCCTTCAACAGTAGTTGAGGTGAGCAATGTGGAATTATATAATCATTCCTAGACAATCCATCATTGTCTCACAGGGCAGTTTCTTGGAATCCACAGATGAGGTCTATCAAGACTTTGGATAGAGGAGAGACCTTGTCATGTATACAAATTACTATAATTACAGTATTTAGCCAAAACCAGTCTGGGTGAACTCTTGTGGACTATGTAACTGGACTATTATATTTTTTTTTGTTCGTTTGGATGTACAGTCTGAGAGAAAAGGTTTGAGGAATACTTGGTGTGCTCTAACTGAAACCCCTAGTCTCTGGAGCACATGGCCATGAAGCTATTTTCAGCTTTTCAAAGTATTTTTTTCTGATCATAGCTACATCATATCCACATATACTTTTCTGCCCACAAGCCCTGCCATGATTACTTGTGTTCTCTAATTCACAGCCTGCTTTTCTTAAACAGGAGTTTCACATTAAACACAGTGAATATTAGAAGGTGTCATACATTTGGCTGCAGTATTTCCCAGCTATGAGGTCAATGATTAAGGCCAGTAACAATGAGTGTGTAACAAAATGTGCACACAAGGTACAGTGTGATTTTAATAATGAGCAGCTTGACTTCCAGGATAGTAGAAGAATGTATACTAAAACACAAACTTTCTGGATTAGGCCGCTATCTGCTGGGTGTGTAGTGCAGAGCTTCAAGGTCTATGCAATCTGAGTCATTGATTTCTGGTTCTCTGTTAGTGGGCTGCAAAATTTTAGGTCCAACTGGGTGGTCCCAGCCAATGCTGGACTCTGAGACGCCTTCTTTCCATGATTCTCTTTTCCTTATGCTCTATCGAGTTGTAAGGAAGAACACAGGTTACACTATTCTGAGTGTACGGTTTTCAAAGCAGGTCTGCTCAGATGTCATTTCTGCAAAATTTGTATGGACCATGAGACAGACTGGGGTTCTTTTGGTCCATGTGGTGACCTGGGCAGTTACCCTTGTCCTCTGACCCTTCCTCTCCATGTGTTTCTTGGTTTGGGGGAGACTCTGCAGCCCTGGCATGGGTGGGTGTGTTGCTTATTATATAACTGTCCAGTGTGCATATGCATGCAATGCTGTTGGTGTGCATTGGGGGCTGACGATGGATAACTGAAAGTCTGATTTCTTGAAGTTCTGAATATTCCATTCCACTTTCAGCTTTGCCTTATAAATATTTTAGAAAGTAGTAAAAAATGGTGATGTGGATGTCTCTCAGCAATAGAAGATTATAATGTTTTTAACTCTCTGCTACCAAGAGTTACAATACTGTGTTAACTGACGTTAAATTCCTGTGTACAAAATGATTCTCTATTCTGCAGAGATATCTCAGGTGTGTATGGTTTTGGGTAGGGATTTAGGTCAGGATCTTCACCTTGGGCGATAAACCACTTGGCAGGAAGTTGATTTTAAATTATTCTCCCATGTTGTCTGTGGAGTGCGCATCAGTGCGGCTAGGTTTACCTGAAACAATAAAGGGGTGTAAAGGTCTACAGAGCCATAGCAGAAGGTCAGCTCCTTTTGCATGGAGAGCTCTAGAACAGGGACATCCTGTCTTTGGAATAAATATCCATAGCTACAGGGTCAAAAGTGTCTAAGGGTCACTTTTAGTTGATTTAATTGGAGTGTTGAAGTCTGTGTTTATTTAATCTCTGTACACATGGATTCATAGATATTTGAATAACATTGGTCAAGATCACACTTTTCTTGGCTAAGTTTCTTTTGTCCTTTATATTAATAGTTGATATTTTTTGACCTTTGCTCTTGGGATATTCTCTCTATCTCTTTTATTCTTTTACACATATTATACATATTTTGATTGTTGTTGCTTTGTGGTAAGTATAAAAGTCATATTATGTTAGTTTGTGTACTGTGTTTTCATAATTCCATTGAGCATTCTGAGTATTTCCAAAAAAAATTGTTACTGTGCCTTTGCAATCTGCATTTTGTTATTAATTGTTGTTCATTGTCATTGGATTGTATTCATTTCATGTTACAAACTTACCATTTATAGGATCTTAAATTCTGATACTTCATGTTCTGAAAACCATTATATAATTCTTTATTTATTTTGGTTTTATTGTTAATCTGTGGAAGAGTTTTGGTTCATCAGGTAAAACATGTTGTGTATCTTGGCAAGAGACTCTGCACATTTTTTGGAGATGACCAGAGTTCAGATACTTACACTCAACTTCACATCATTATCTACAATCCATAACCTGTATACTTATACAAACCATTTTTTCTCAAACTCATACATACAAAATATAGCAATAAACTTGAGAAAATGGTAAAGATTAGAATATCAATATTATTGGCCTAAATTCTAGTCTTGTACACTACAGTTTAGGTTTTACACACTGCGCTGGAAATTGTAAAGCTACTTCTACTTGTACTTAATAATCAAAACGTGGATTCAGATATGTGATTAATGATGAAAGATCAGAGAAGCAGAGCAGTCAAACCCTAGCTCTTATTTCTACTGAAGTACTCATACCAAAGGGGTGGGCAATTCTGATACTAGGAGTCTTCCCTCAGAAAACAATGAGCTTTTTTCTTCTTCCTCCTTATATTTCTTTCTCCTCCCATCCATATCTACCTCCCAATTTCAGGGATAAAGGAATGAGCCACCACTTGTCTCTCTTTCTCTTTTAGACTGGATCAATGTGGTGTAGCCTGGGGTGGCAGTGAAATTACAGACATGCACCTGATTATGTCTCCCAAGTGCTAGGATTAAAGGTGTACTCCACCATGGCCTGTCCTCTATGGCTAAGCACTGCATAGCTCCACAAGTTTGTTTTTTGTTTATATATGTTTATGTTTGAAGAAGAGAATAGTTTCAGTCTGAATTGTATAATGATCTTTGCAAGCTCTTCACATTGTGTGGAGAGAGAAAGAGAGTTTGAAATTCTCCTCTGCAGGAACAGAGCTGGGCCGTCTACTGATGACATGGGAAAGTGACATTGAAATTAATGACTGACTATGTAGTTTTGGCTTTTGCCTTTGGTTCCAGCACTGAGGAAATAGATGCAACTGGATCTCTCTGATTTAGAGGTCAGCCTGGTCTACAGAATAAGTTCCAGGACAGTAGGGCCACAAAAGGAAACTCTGTCGCAAAAATAAAAATAAATAAATAAATAAATGTATCAATAAATATTAGACAGTTAATGAAAAAAAACTATTAGAAAACAACAACAACAAGATTAAAATTAAAATAAGAAATTCACCAGCACAGTTTACAAAGGAAGGAATAGGATGGCAAGAGCCACACAGGGAAATTCTGTCAAAAAAAACCCCAAAAACCAAATAATTTCCTATTTGTGCAGATCTCTGAAATGTCTAGGTCTGGAGTAAAAGCCAGAGTCAAAGGAGGTGCTGGGCCTGGTGTGTCTTTACGAACATGCTAACCCTTTAGGAAGAGCTCTTGGCAATCCAGCCTCACTAGCCAGGTACACTGAGCCAACACACAAGTCTCAGGTCTGGAAGGAGACTTCCTGGAGTCATGCTGCAGGCTTGCTTTTATATCAGAACAGGCACCAGAGGAATGATTGCTGCTCTGTGAGTGCTGCTGGGGAATGAAGGAGAACAGAAGCTGCAGCAAGGTGAGTGAGTGGATTCAGAGGGTGGTATGGGGAACTGTTTCTCCACAGACTATGTTCTCTGATGATTAGATAATCTTGAATTTGGTAACCAGGAAAAGCTGTAGGCACACTTCCAGAGGTGTGGCTCTGACTAGTTAGGTGAATTAAATGCTGTCATGAAAAGGTTTAGGAGATAGTTATCTTGGCAGACTGTAATGTCCCATGATAACACTTTCTCGAAGCTGCTCTCTTGTCCTTGGCCCATGATACCAGGATACAGAATGCAAGGAGGGTTGCCAGGCAACATTTATGAACCAACATTCTGTCACATTCTAGTGCCCCTCCCACAGGCTAAAAGGAGTATACCCACCGGTGAACTAACCCTACAGCCTCACTGAGTTTCTCACAAAAACAAAGCAGGGCTCTTTCTTTTGAGTTCTACATATTTACCTGTCTCTCAAGCTATAACATGCCTATAGTGACATAATCATGAAAATGAAAGAATCATTGTGCCATTCAAGTACAATGATGAGAATTTTGCTCTTTTTTTCCATTCTTCAATTTGCTAATTTCTAGAATGGAAACAATACAGTTAATCGCCTCTACCATAATCCTTTTCCCTTCATTGAAAATAAAATTAACTCCTCTGCATCCCCTTACCTTTAGAGGAGCTTGATCCAGGGATTCTCAGAGTTGTGTAGATTTGCATTAGGCTGATGATTAAGGAATTTGAGCAGTGTCTTATGTTTCTTTCAGTCATTTTGGATTCCTCAATTGGCTGTTCTCTATTAAGTCCTGTACCCTGCTTTCTAATATGGTTATTTAGAGTTATTTATTGTTGGTGGTGTGTCATGTTAACAGCCCGACAGAGTTCATTAGATGAGATTCCCTGACCAGGAGATTATTCAGTTAGTCCATTTTTAAAATCGGTGGTCACTGTGTCCTTCATGGATCAGTTCTGTTGCAACCTCTCAGAAACCCAAGATGCAAAATATTACAGTTTTTTTTTTAAATCGTGTAATCATTCGATTGTTAAAAATCTACTATTGTGTAATCAGTAATCACTGTATGAGGCAGTGTCTCCCATTCTATGGCCATTGCTTTTGGTACCGATCTTCTGCTGTGTCAATGCCACAGCAGCCAAATGATGGATGACACCGTCATTTCTTACGCAATCAAACAAGTTAATAATTGGATAGTCCTCCATATTTAACTTTCAAAAGATGGAACCAACTCCAGTGATTGTCGAAGGAAGTAGTACTTAGATAATTAAATAATGCAACGTGATTAACTCCCATGGAGGTTTGGCCCGACTCCATTCAAGAAGAACAACATCTTCATCGATTTTAATAATTAGTATATAATGAAAAATGATTGAAAAATGACATGGCGTTGCATACTTAAATAACACATGGAGTAGTCAGACTGATCTCTTACTGGAATAATGATGTTTTTAAAAAATTAAATTGAAAATTAATTAGTGGGCCTTATATATTAACACTAATGAGATGGCACCAAATTCCTAAACCTATCGTTGATGTAAAGATCTATTTACATAGCTAAATGATGAAGTAATGAGATGATATTGCATCATCAACTCCCAAAATCTGACTCCAAACGTGACTTATGGTCCATAACATTAACTTTATTTGAAATACGTAAATTAAATGATGAATTATTACTTAATTTCCTAGTTGAATAGTTAAAGAAGTAAGTGTAGTATTAGATGGCGTGATGGTCTGGTACAACGGTCTCCCCAAAGGAGGCTCAAAACTCCAGTGATCACTGAATACATAATGAAAGAATTTCATAATTAAATGAAAAACATTAAACAAGTGGATGGTGTTTTATGCGTGAAGCCTAAATGATTGCTCAATCTTGAAGAGACATTGAGTTCGTAATCATAGATTTGAACAAAAAATGAATGAATAGATAGTTTCTCATAATTCACCCCTAGAGTGATAACAAAATGATATCAACATTGATTTAAATAAAGAAAGGAAGAAAGAGAGAATGAAAGAAAGAAAGAATTCACAAGATACAATTTAACACCAACAAGGTTGTTACAGACTCCACTCTCCCTGGAGTAGAAAAAGACAGATTTGAATAATGAAATAATCAGATAGTTACATGGTCTGTTACACTTGAGTCACACAAGGTGGCGCCACACTTCAGGGATCATAGATTATATAATGAAAGAATTTAATAATAACATCTTTAAATATATAAGCCGATGACATTTTTAATCATCAATTCCTGGGCAGACTTGCCAGGTATGAAACTGAATGCTGTCATCACACATTTTTAACATGCCATCAGTTAATCGTCAGATAATCATACTGTCTTGCCTGATGAATTCTGATGGCCTGACCTCATCACAAGGGCCTGAATGTCTGCTGTGGTGCGGCAGGACGTGAGATAGTGGGCCCAATCCTAGCGTAGCAGTAGTAGCCACAATGTTGATAACAGCTGACAAGATGGCTGCAGCAGGGACATCAATAGCATAGCTGAGAGGGAGATGTTCTTCTGTGTTCTGAGTCGTCATCCTTTTGCCAGGTCTCAGTGATGGTGCCGACCACCTAGTGCCACTCCTTCTTCTCATGGTAGATCACAACCGATGTGAAGATGTGGAGGATGAACAGGTAGTCATCAGCCAGGTAGTCATCAGCCAGAGCAACGTGCCGGCCTTGGTCAAGTCTTGTACTTCTCACTTGGCACCGTGCAACCTTCAGAACTCAATCACCTAGCATCCCTTTTACTCTGGAGGATGCATAGATAATTCAGAAAATGCTCTGCCCATGTCTACAACTTTCCTAACCTTGTCCCTGACAGATTTTTGCACCCTAACCGTAATCGGTGATGGCACTGTCTGTCGTTTACATAATTTAAAGAATTAAATAATTCACTAATAGATAGCTGTCACAATAAATAGGGGATGTAGCATTCTACTGGCAGGGAAGCATGGCCAGACTCCAGTCATGAAGGATGTCATTATCATCAGTTGAGTCAATGAATCATAAAATGTTAAGATATTGCACATTATCTCCACAAAGGGGAGCTTTACAGGTCTCTTCATGGAATGGAGGATTGTTGTTTACATAACTTTACAAATATTTACATTATCTTGAGGATTAACACAGATTGTCAATTTAAATTCATTAATTATGTATTTAGGTGATCTGTGGCACCAGATTCCAGGTGTCATGGACGATATAATCGTTGTTTTATATGATTAAATAATCAAATAATGCGTTCATGTAACATCATCCACTTCCCTGAGGTGGCTACAAACCAGGCTCATGAATGATGCTGTCGTGATAAATGTAAATATTTTAAGTACATCATTGACATGAAGATGGGCTATAATAATTGCCTCCCACATCATGTCACCACAATCCACTGATCATGGATTACCTAATGTCCTATTTTAATAATCAAATAACAACATAATCAGAGGATGAAATGGTCTGCCATACTACACACAACTAACTCTCTGTTCATTCCCACATGATTGTGGGAAACTCCCAGGTTCATCCCTTATTTAATCGCAGAGCAGAGTAGTAACATGTTTAAATGCTGAACTGTCATTGTGTATGCAGGGTTTTTAGTAGATATCACATATTTAATATTTGGCGGCTGCCTCAAAAGAAATGGATTGAAATCCAATAATCACTAAGTCTACTCTAACAAATGGATTATCAGCTTCCTGAAGGAAGTCAACAATGGCAAACACACCTTTTGATGAATAACGGTGAGTCTTATTATCTTTTGTTCCATAGTTTTACTTCTTAGGAGAGAGAGTATTCATAAACAGAAGACATTGAACTGTTTCTCCACACACTACGTTTTCTGATGATTAGGTAATGTTGAATTTGGTAACCAGGAAAAGCTCTATGCACACTTACAGAGGTGTGGCTGTGACTTATATAGGTGAATCAAATGCTGTCATTAAAAGTTTTAGGAGATAGTTATCTTGGGAGATTGTAATGTCCCATGATAACACTTTCTCGAAGCTGCTCTCTGGTCCTTGTCCCATGTTACCAGGATACAGAATGCAAGCAGGGTTGCCAGGCAACATTTATGAACCAAGATTCTGACACATTCTAGTGCCCCTGCCACATGCTAAAAGGAATATACCCACCGATGAACTAACCTTACAGCCTCACTGAGTAAGCAGGGCTCTTTCTTTTGAGTTCTACATATTTACCAGTCTCTCAAGCTACAACTTGCCTATAGTGACATAAGCATGAAACTGAAGGCATCATTGTGCCATTCGAGTACAATGATGAGTATTTTAAACATGTTTTCTATGCTTCAATTTTCTAATTTCTAGAACAGAAACAATACAATTAATCACCTCTATCATAATCCTTTTCCCTTTATTGAAAATAAAATAAACTCCTCTTCATCCTCTTCCCATTAAAAGAGCTTGATCCCATGGTTTCTCAGAGTTGTTTAGATTTGCATTAGGCTGATGATTATGAATTTTGAGCAGTGTCTTATTTTTTTTTCAGTCATTTTGGATTCCTCAATTGACTGTTCTCTATTAAGTCATGTACCCTGCTTTCTAATATGGTTATTTAGAGTGATTTATTGCAGGTGGTGTGTCATGTTATCGGCCCGACAGAGTTCATTAGATGAGCTTCCCTGATCAGGAGATCATTCAGTTATTCCATTTTTGAAATCGGTGGTCACTTTGTCCTTCACGTGTCAGTTCTGTTGCAACCTCTCAGAAACTGATGATGCGAAAGACTACAGTTTTTTAAAATCGTGTAATCATTCGATTGTTAAAAAAATCTACTATTATGTAATTAGTAATCACTGTATAAGGCAGTGTCCCCCATTCTCTGGGCACTGCTTCTGGTACCGATCTCCTGCTGTGTCAATCCCACAGCAGACAAATGACAGATGACACCATCATTACTTACGCATTCAAATAAGTTAATAATTGGATAGTCCTCCATTCATAACTTTCAAAATAGGGAACCAAACTCCAGTGATTGTCAAGGAAGTACTACTTAGATAATTAAATAATGCCATGTGATTAACTCCCATGGAGTAATGGCCCTACTCCAGTCTAGAAGAACAACATCTTCATCGATTTAAATAATTAATATATAATGAAAAATGATTGAAAAATGACATGGTGGTGCATACTTAAATCCCACATGGAGTAGTCAGACTGATCTCTTCCTGGAATAATGATGTTTTTAAAAAATTAAATTGATAATTAATTAGTGGGCCTTTTATATTAACACCGACTAGATGGCACCAAAGTCCTAAACCTATCGCCGATGTAAAGATCTATTTACATAGCTAAATATGAAGTAATGAGATGATATTACATCATCAACTCACAAAATCTGACACACCAACAGCATTGCATGCATATGCACACTGGACAGTTATATCATAAGCAACACACCCTCCCATGCCAGGGCTGCAGAGTCTCCCCCAAACCAAGAAACACATTGAGAGGAAGGCTCAGAGGAGAAGGGTAACTGCCCAGTTCACCACATGGACCAAAAGAACCCTAGTCTGTCTCATGGTCCACACAAATTTTGCAGAAATGACATCTGAGCAGACCTGCTTTGAAAACCGTACATTCAGAATGGTGTAACCTTTGTTCTTCCTTATAACTCAATAGAGCAGAAGGAAAAGCGAATCATGGAAAGAAGCCTTCTCAGAGTCCAGCATTGCCTGGGACTACTCAGTTGGACCTAAAATTTTGCAGCCCATGACCAGGGAATCAGAAATCTATGACTCAGATTGTATAGTCCTTGTAGCTCTGCACAACCCACCCTGCAGATAGTGGCCTATTCCAGAAAGTTTGTGTTTTAGTATACATTCTTCTACTATCCTGGAAGTCAAGCTGCTCATTATGAAAATCACAGTGACCTTTCTGTGCACATATTGTTACATACTCATTGTTCCTGGTCAGTAACCTTTGACCTCATAGCTAGGAAATACTGCTGCCAAATGTATGCCACCTTACAATATTCACTGTGTTTAATATGAAACTCCTGTTTAAGAAAAGCAGGCTACGAATTAGAGAACATTGAATAATCATACTAGGGCTTGTGTGCAGAAAATTGTAAGTGGATATGATGTAGTTATGATCTAAAATAAAAAAAAATATTTTGAAAAGATGAAAATAGCTTCATGGCCATGTGCTCCAGACACTAGGGGTTTCAATTAGAGCACACCACGTATTCCTCAAACCATTTCTCTCAGATTGTACATCCAAACCCACAATACATAACAGTCCTGTTACATAGTCCACAAGAGTACACCCAGACCTGTTTTTGCTGAATACTATAATTATCACAATTTGTATACATGATAAGGTCTCTCCTTTATCCAGAATCTTGATAGCCCTCATCTGTGGATTCCAAGATACAGCTCACAATTATGGATGTATGGATGTATACAATCCACAATTATGGATTCTCTAGGAATGATTACGTAATTCCACATTGCTTACCTCATCTACTGTTGAAGGAGGAAATCTCAGCTTCCATCCTGCCTCTATCTTTCTGCACTGTGACTCCAGCTGTATCCAAGTGGGACATGAACTCAATCATTGCACAAATCCCTCTCCATTTATAAGATCCCACAACAATCAGAGATCTTGGGAGTTCACTCACTTTCTGGTCTATTTTCCTACTGACAAGGCAAGAACCTGAGTGGAACGAAGAATAGGATTTTCTTCCCAGTACTTCTACAGTACTTCCCTCCTGGAAGGCATCCACCTATGTGTATAGTGTCGATTGCATGGGAGGGGAGAGTGGCTGGGGGCCCGGGAAGTTGGGAGGGGAAGAAGGTGGGTGGGAGTAAGTTGGAGGGAACTTGTTTGATAAGAGTAAAAAAAAAATTTAAAAATTAAAAACATTAAAAAGATACCAATGCAATTTTCAAAAAACAAAGTTAACATATTTTAATAATTTAAAATTTTTACCTCTATTGACTTTGAAATATCACACCTCCACAGAGAGAACATCACTTCCAGCACAAGTTCTAATAGATCTTAATAATAAAAACTCACAGTAATCTAACAGGGAAGGGAAGGTGAAAACTGAAGTGTCACAGATTCAGAGCATCTGGCTAATAGAGTTCTTTTCTATACCTATTCTCAGACTAGCCATGTGCTCCTGTCCTCACACTACCTCCTCAGATTGTCTGCTATCTGTTCGAACCCTCAGACTAATTGCTCAAACAACATCATCTCACTGCATGCTCTTCTGTCTCCTCTAACTTATCTTCTACTCTCTGTCCAGCCATGTCAATCCTATCTAGAAATGCATACTGCTGGGATGAAAGGCCTGATTCCCAAGTCCTGGGACCACCTTGGTGTGAGCTGTTTGTCTTTTAGACAGACTTTGTATGTGTCTAACTAGTGACATAGTGTGTTTGTCTAACTACTGATTTAGTATGTGTGGCTAACTAGTGACTTAGGTGTGTAGCTGACTAAATACATAGAAATACATAGGTGAATGGCTAACTACTAGCTCTGTGTGTCTGGCTGACTAATTTCTTGGTGTTTGTGGCTAGCTAGTGAATTAGATGTGTGGCTGACTAATGACTTAGTATGGGTGGGTAACTAGTGATATATTGTGTGTGGCTAACTAGAGACATAGTGACTGTGGCTAACTAGTAACCTAGCTTTGTGGCTAACTATTTACTTAGTCAATGTGGTTAGTTACTGCTTAGGCAACGCTAGCCACAGAACGATCCTGCCTTTCATCTCAACCTTCACAAACTGTACACCTACATATGCTGGTCTGTGTTCAAACACATGACAGATTAAAACATGCTGGGAAATTACAAAATCACTCCCCCTACCACAGTCATGTACTTTTTTCATAGTGGTGACTCAAGCACCTGGTTGCTTACCCTGAATCCTCCTGCATTGTAACGAGTACGCTTTTTGCGCCCGCTGCCTGGTCTTGTCCCGCCACCATGCCAGCCCCAAATAACACACAGAGACTCTGTATTTGATACAAAGCTATTGGCCAGGTGCTAGTTTCTTATCGACTAGCTATGTCTTAATTATTAACCCATTTCTATGTATTTCCAAATGGTCTTACCGGGGAGTGAGGTAGGCTTCTGGTCTTTCCATGCTGACTCCTTCTCCCTACTTCCTATTTCCTCCTTGTCTCCAATCCCTCCTATCTTCCTTTCCCATTGGCAAACAGTGCTTTATTTATTAACCAGTATGAGAAACATATACAGGATGACATCTCCCATCACTGCAGTGTAAACAATTTTCCTTATTCTGGTCTGAAGGCAGAAGCAATGCTCCACATTCAAATGCTTTTCCTGTGACTGCACTGGATAGTTGGCTACTTGACTCTAACGGAAAATTTAAATCTCTTAGGTGTTACACTAATTTAAGAATTTTGAAGGTATAGTACACAAGACAGCAAGGCCATTCCTTTGTAGAGCAACAGCATGCAACCAATTCCACTTTCATCAACATAAGAGATTGTCTCATAAACATTCTTCTAACATGATGAAATTGCATCTGTTCTAGCATTAATATGACTTCCCAGGGAAAAGTCACTTTACCCACAAAGGAGATCCATAAACACAAATATATCTAACATAACATGTATCTATCTCTGGAAAATAATCTATTTGTTCAATGGTACCTCCTACTTTTTCTTCTAAGAGTTTCAAGGTGGCTGGATTGATGTTGAGGACTATTATCCATTTAAACTTGAGTTTTGTGCATGGCGACACACATGGGTCTATCTGCAGTCTTCTACACACCCTCATCCAATTGTGCCAGCACCATTTGTTGAAGATGCTGGTCTATTGTCTCCGGTGATTTCATTATTTATTTATTTATATCAATGGTGATATCATTTTGTTATCCCTCTAGGGGTGAAGTATGAGATATTATCTCATTATTCATTCATTTTTTTGTTCAAATCTGTGATTAAATACTCAATGAACTCTTCAGTCATGAGCAATATCATAGGAGTCACGTGTACAACACCATCCACTTGTTAAATTTTTATTCATATATTTATGAAAATCTGTTATTATTTATTCAATGATCGCTCGAGTTTTGAGCTTCGTTATGGGAGTCAATCATGCCAGACCATCACATCATCTAATACTACACATACTTATTTAAGTGTAATACTAGGAAATTAAATAAAAATTCTGCATTTCATTAATGTATTTAAAATAAAGGTGATGTTATGGACCATAGGTCCCTTTTGGAGTCAGATGTTGGGAGTTGATGATGTAACATCATCTCATTACTTGATTATTTATCTATTGAAACAGATCATTACATCAGCTATAGTTTTACAAGTTTTGTGCCAACTTGTAGAGTTAATATTAAGCTCCAACTTATTATTTATCAATTTAAGTTTTTAAATACATCATTATTCCATGAAGAGAAGGGTTGACTTCTCCATGTCGGATTTAATTATGCCGCACCATATTATTATTCAATTATATTTCATTACATACTATTTATTTAAATTGATGAAGATGTTGTCGTTCATGACAGAAGTCTGGTTATTCCTCCCTGGGAATTAATTGTATGCCATTATGGGTTTGGCCCCTGTGTGATTGACACAGCAGGAGACTGGTACCAGAAGCAGTGCCCAGAGAATGAGGGACACTGGGTTGTGCAGTGATTACAGATTATGTAATAATAGATTTTCAAAGATCGAATGAGTAAGCGATTGAAAAAAATTGTATTATTTCGCATCATCAGTTTCTGAGAGGTTGCGATAGAGCTGACCTATGAAGGATACAGTCAACACCGATTTTAAAAACTGAATAATTTAATAATCTCATGATCAGAGAATCTTATCTAATAAACTCTGTAGAGCTGATAACATGACACACCTCCAACTCCAAATAACTCTAAAAAACTATATTAGAAATTGATTTAAAGGACCATAACACAGTACTCAACATCCTTAATCTTCAGCCAAGTGCAAATAAAACAACTCTGAGAAACAATGAAAACAATATGCTCTAAAGGAAGAGAAATTTAATTTATTTTCAACACATAGGAAAGGATTCTGGTAGAGGCAATTAATGGTATTGTTTGCATTCTGGAAATGAGAAAATTGAAGCATAGAAAATAGGTTGAAATACCCATCATTGTGCTTGAATGGCATAATTATGCTTTTGTTTTCATGCTTAAATCATTATAGGGATGTTGTAACTTGAGAGACTAGTAAATATGTACGACTCATAAAAAAAAAGATCCCTCTTTTGTTTTTGTGAGAAAATCAGTGAGGCTGTAAGGTTAGTCGATGGGTGGGTATGCTAATTTTATCATGTGCACTACTAGATTGTGACAGAATGTTGGATCATAAATGTTGCTGGGCAACCCTGCTTGTATTCTGTATCCTGATATAATGGTCCAAGGACCAGAGAGCAGCTTCAATAAAGTGTTATCATAGGACATCACAATCTCCCATGATAACTATCTCTTAAAACTTTTAATGGCAGCATTTGATTCCCCTAACCAAGTCATAACCAAATCTCTGGAAGTTGGCCTAGAGCTATTACTGGTTACCCAATTCAACATTATCGAATATCAGAGAATACAGTCTGTGGATGAACGGTTCAAAGACTTCTGTTTATGGATACTCTCTCTTATAAGAAGTAAAACTATGGATTAAAAGATAATAAGACTCACAATTACTCATCAAAAGTTGAGTGTTCCTTTGGCAACTTCCATCAGGTTGGTGATAATCCATGTGTTAGGGTAGACATAGGGATTATTGGAATGCAGTTCATCTCTTTTGAGTCAGCTGTCCAACATCAAACGTGTGATATGTTCTAAAACCCTGCATACACAATGACATTTCAGCATATACACATTTTACTACTCAATTCTGTGAATAAATAAGCCATGAACAGGGGAGTTTCACACAAACTTGTGGGAGTCAAGTTGGAGAAAACTTGTGTCGAGTATGGCAGAGCATTTCATCCTCTGATTATGTTATTATTTAATTATTAAAATAGGACATTAGATAATCCATGATCAGTGGATTATTGTTCCACAATGTGGGAGTCAAGTATTTTATACCATCTAAATATTAATTATGTAATTAAATTATTTAAATTAATGATGACATCATTGTTCAAAAGTCTGGTTTGGAGCCACCTTAGGGAAGGGAAGTGGATGGTGTCACATCAGCTCATTATTTGATTATTTAGTTATATAAAGCAATGATAATATCATCCATGACACCTGGAATTTGGTGCCACCTTGTGGGGTCAAGTGTGACAGATCATCTAATTACATAATTAAAGTATTTGAATTGACCATTCGTGTTAAGACCCAAGATAATGTACATATTTGTATAGTCATGTAAACCAGTAATCCTCTATTCCCTGAAGAGTCATGTAAAATTCCCTCTTGTGGAATTAATATGCCATATCATCACATTTTACGATTAATTGTTTCAATTGACAATGATGACATCCTTCATGACTGGAGTCTGGCCATTCTCCCCTGCCACTTAAATGCTACATCACCTTTTTATTGTGACAGTTAGCTATTACTGACTTATTTAATTATTAAGTTATTTAAACGGCAGACAATGACATCATCGATTACGATTAGTGTGCAAATATCTGTCCGGGACAAGGTTAGAAAAGTTGTGGACATGAATAGAGCAGATTCTTGATGATCTCTGCATCAACCAGAGTACTAGGGATGCTGAATCATTGAGTCCAGAAGATTCCATGGTGCCCTCTGAGAAGTACAAAGACTTCACTAAGGCAGGCACGGTGGAGAAGAGTCTGACTTCTCCATGTGGGATTTAAGTATGCACCACCATGTCATTGTTCAATTATTTTTCCTTATATATTAATCATTTAAATCGATGAAGATGTTGTACTTCATGAATGGAGTCTGGCCATGCTCCCTGGGAGTTAATCGTTTGGCATTATTTAATTATTTTAGTAATACTTCCTTGACTGTCGCTGGAGTTTGGCTCCATCTTATGAAAGTTAAGTATGCAGGACTATGCAATTCTTTAATTATTTTGTTACATAAATAATGATGGTGTCATCCATTGTGGGTTTGGCTGGTGTGTGATTGACACATACAGGAGATTGGTACCAGAAGCAGTGTGCAGAGAATGAGGGACACTGGGTTATCTAGTGATTACTGATTATGTAATAAATTTTTTTAACGATCGAATGATTAAAAGATTTTAAAAAACTGTAATATTTTGCATCCTAATTTTCTGAGAGGTTACAACAGAAGTGACAATGAAGGACACTGTCAACACCGATTTTAAAAACTGAATCATTTGATAATCTCATGATCAGAGAATCCTATCTTAGGAACTAGGTCGTGCTGATAACATGGCATACCACCAACAATAAATAACTCTAAATATCCATATTAGAAAGCAGGGTACAGGACTAAATAGAGAACTATCAATTGAGGAATCCAAAATGACTGAAACAATAATAAGACAGTGCTCACAATCCTTAGTCATCAGCCAAATGCAAATCTAAACAACTATGAGACACCATGGGATCAAGCTCCTCTAAAAGTCAGAGAATGAAGAGGAGTTTATTTTATTTTCAATAAAGAGAAGAGGATTATGGTAGGGGCAATCCGTTGTATTGTTTCCATTCTGGAAATGAGAAAATTGAAGCATAAAAAATAGGTGGAAATACTCATCAATGTACTTCAATGGCATAATGATGCTTTCGTTTTCATGCTTATATTACTATAGGCATGTTATACCTTAAGAGACTCGTAAATATTTGTAATTCAAAAAAAAAAAAAAAAAAAAAAAAAAAAACCAGGTCCCTGCTTTGTTTTTGTTTTTCAGAAGAAATCAGTAATCTGTGAGTTTAAGGTTAGTCGAAGGTTTGGTATGTAATTTTAGCATGTAGAAGGTGCTCTAGAATGTGACAGAATGTTGGATCATAAATATTGCCTGTAAACCCTGATTGCATTCTATATCCTGGTATCATGGGCCAAGGACCAGAGAGCAGCATCGATAAAGTGTTATCATGGCACACTACAATCTCCCAACAACACTATCCACTAAAAATTTTTAATGACAGATGTAATTCGCCTCAGTAAGTCATAGCCATATCACTGGAAGTTTGCCTACAGTTTTTACTGGTTACCCAATTCAAGATTACCTAATATGAGAGAAAATAGTCCGTGGACAAACAGTTCAAAGTCTTCTGTTTATGAATTCTCTCTCCTAACAATTAATATTATGCACACAAAGATAAAAAGACTCACATTTATTCATCAAAAGGTGAGTTTGCCATTGTTGACTTCATTCAGGATTGTGATAATCCATTTGTTAGAGTAGACTTAGTGATTATTGGATTTCAGACCATCTCTTTTGAGGCAGCCGCCCAACTTTAAATATGTGATATCTTCTAAAAACCCTGCATACACAATGAGAGTTCAGCATTTAAGCATGTCCCTACTCTGCTCTCCGATTAAATAAGGGATGAACCTGGGTGTTTCCCACAATCATGTGGGAGTCAACTGAGAGGCAATTGTTTGGAGCATGGCAGACCATTTCATCCTCTCACTATGTTGTTATTTGATTATTAAAATAGGACATTAGATAATCCATGATCAGTGGATTGTGGTGACACGATGTGGTAGGCATTTATTATAGACCATTTTAATATCAATTATGTAGTTAAAATATTTAAATTAATCACAACACCATCATTCATGAGCCTGGTTTGGAGCCACCTTAGGAAAGTGGATGATGTTTCATGAACTCATTATTTGATAATTTAATTATAAACAATTATTATATCGTCCATGACACCTGATCTGGTGCCACAGATCATCTAATTACATAATTAAGTAATTTAAATTGACAATCTGTGTTAAGCGCCAAGATATTGGAAATATTTGTATACTTTTGTAGACAACAATCCTCCATTCCATGAAGAGACCTGTAAAGCTCCCTCTTGTGGAGATAATGTGCAATATCTACACATTTTATGATTCATTGACTCCATGATGATGACATCCTTCATGACTGAGTCTGGCCATACCTCCCTGCCAGTTAAATGCTACATAACCTCTTTATTGGGACAGTTAGCTATCACTGACTTATTTAATTCTTTAAATTACTTAAACGACAGACAATGCCAACACCGATTATTTTTAGGTTTCAAACATCTGTCAGCGACAAATTAGGAAACTTGTAGACATGGGCAGAGCATTTTCTGAATGTCTATGCGTCTTCCAGACCACTAGGAATGCTGGAGAATAGAGTCCAGAAGATTGCATGATGCCCTCCGAGAAGTACAAGAACTTTTCCAAACTCTGCTTGGTGGTCTGGGTGTTGACTACTTGCTCTTCCTCCACATCTTCACATCGGTAGTGGTCTACGTCTAGAAGATGTAGCGGCACTAGGAGGTCGGCACCATAACCGATACCTGGCAAAAGGATGACGACTCAGAATACGGAAGAACATCTCTCTCTCAGCTATGATGTTGATGCCCCTGCTGCAGCCACCTTTTCAGCTGATATCAACATTTTGGCTACTAATGGTATGCCAGGAATGGGCCAATTACCTAAGGTCATGCCGCAACACAACAGAGATTCAGGCACCGGTGAGGATGTCAGCCCAACAGAATTCACCAGGCAAGAAAGTATGATTGTCTGACGATAAACTGATGGAGTATTAAAAAATCTGTGAAGACAGCATCCGTTTTCATATCTGTCAAGTCTACCCAGGTATTGATGATATGAAAAATTTCAACGACTGAGATATGTAAAGATGTAATCACTACATTGTTTCATTATATAATCTGTGAACCCTGATGAGTGGGGCCACCTTGTGTGACTCAAGTATGACAGACGATCTAACAATCTGAGGCTTTCATTATTTAAATCTGTCTTTTTCTACTCCAGGAAGAGTGGAGTCTGGAGCCCCCTTGTTGGTGTTAAAATGTTTCTTGTGATTTCATTATTTATTAATTTAAATCAATGTTTATATTATTTTGTTATCTCTCTACGGGTGAATTATGAGAAATTATCTTTTCATTCAATCATTTTATTGATAAATGTATGATTAAGAACTCAATGACTCTTCATTATTGATCAATCTTTAGGTTTCGCACAGAAGACACCATCCACTAGTTTAATGTTTATTCATTGAATTATGAAAATCTGTCATTATGTATTCAGTTACCAGTGAAGATTTTAGCCTCCTTAGGGGAGTCCATCGTGCCCGAACATAGCATCATCTAATAGTACACTTATTTATTTACCTGTTAAACTAGGAAATTAAATAATAATTCATCATTTAATTAACAGATTTGAAATACAGGTAATGTTATGGACCCTACGATTCTTTTGGAGTCAGATTTTGTGAGTAGATGATGTAAAATCATCTCATAACTTCATCATTTAGATCTGTAAGTACGTCATTACATCAGCGATATTTTTAGGACTTCGGTGCCATCTCGTCAGTGTTAATATAAAATGCCAGCTAATTATTTATCAATTTAATTTTATAAATAAATCATTATTCCAGGAAGAGATCAGTCTGACTACTACATGTGGGATTTAAATATGCACCACCATGACATTGTTCAATCATTTTGCATTATATATTAATTATTTGAATCGATGAAGATGTTGTTCTTCTTGACTGGAGTAGGGCCATTCCTCCATGAAGTTAAACACGTGGCAGTATTTAATCATCTAAGTCCTCCTTCCTTGAAAATCACTGGAGTTTGGTTCCATCTAATGAAAGTTAAGTATGGAGGACTATCCAATTATTAACTTACTTGATTGTGTAAGTAATGATGGTGTCATCAGTCATGTGGCTGCTGTGGGATTGACAGAGCAGGAGATGGGTACCAGAAGCAGTGCCCAGAGAATGGGGGACACTGCCTCATAGAGTGATTACTGATTTCGTAGTAGTACTTTTTTCACAATCGAATGATTACACGATTTTAAAAAACTGTACTGTTTCGCATCATCAGTTTCTGAGAGGTTGCAACAGAACTGACCCATGAAGGACACAGTGACCACCGATTTTAAAAATGGAATAACTGTATAATCTCCTGATCAGGGAATCTCATCTAATGAACTCTGCCAGGCTGATAACATGACACACCACCAACAATAAATAACTCTAAATAACCATCTTAGAAAGAGGGGTACAGGACTTAATAGAGAACAGTCAATTGAGGAATCCAAAAAGACTGAAAGAAACATAAGACACTGCTCAAATTCCTTAATCATCAGCCTAATGCAAATCTACACAACTCTAAGAAACCATGGGATCAAGCTCCTCTAATGGTAAGAGGATGAAGAGGAGTTTATTTTATTTTCAATAAAGAGAAAAGGATTATGGTAGAGGCGATTAACTGTATTGTTTCCATTCTAGAAATTAGCAAATTGAAGAATGGAAAAAAAGAGCAAAATTCTCATCATTGTACTTGAATGGCACAATGATTCTTTCATTTTCATGATTATGTCACTATAGGCATGTTATAGCTTGAGAGACAGGTAAATATGTAGAACTCAAAAGAAAGAGCCCTGCTTTGTTTTTGTGAGAAACTCAGTGAGGCTGTAGGGTTAGTTCACCGGTGGGTATACTCCTTTTAGCCTGTGGGAGGGGCACTAGAATGTGACAGAATGTTGGTTCATAAATGTTGCCTGGCAACCCTCCTTGCATTCTGTATCCTGGTATCATGGGCCAAGGACGAGAGAGCAGCTTCGAGAAAGTGTTATCATGGGACATTACAGTCTGCCAAGATAACTATCTCCTAAACCTTTTCATGACAGCATTTGATTCGCCTAAGTAGTCAGAGCCACACCTCTGGAAGGGTGCCTACAGCTTTTCCTGGTTACCAAATTCAAGATTACCTAATCATCAGAGAACATAGTCTGTGGAGAAACAGTTCAGAGTCTTCTGTTTATGAATACTCTCTCTCCTCAGAAGTAAAACTATGGAGCAAAAGATAATAAGACTACGATTATTCATCAAAAAGGTGAGTTTGACATTGTTGACATCCTTCAGGAAGGTGATAATCCGTTTGTTAGAGTAGACTTAGCGATTATTAGATTTCAGTCCATCTCTTTTGAGGCAGCCGTCCAACATTAAATATGTGATATCTTCTAAAAACCCTGCATACACAATGACAGTTCAGCATTTAAACATGTTACTACTGTGCTCTGCGATTAAATAAGGGATGAACCTGGGAGTTTCCCACAATCATGTGGGAGGCAACTGAGAGAAAATTGTGTGGAGAATGGCAGTCCATTTCACCCTCTGATTATGTTGTTATTTGATTATTAAAATAGGACATTAGATAATCCATGATCAGTGGATTGTGGTTACGCGATATGGGAGGCAAGTATCATAGACCATCTTAATATCAATTATATAGTTAAAATATTTACATTAATCACGATAGCATCGTTCATGAGCCTGGTTTGGAGCCACCTTAGGGAAGTGGATGATGTTACATGAACTCATTATTTGATTATTTAATTATACAAAACAATGATTATATCGTCCATGGCACCTGTAATCTGGCGCCACAGATCATCTAATTACATAATTAATGTATTTAAATTGACAATCTGTGTTGATCCCCAAGATAATGTAAATCTGAGTGTAATTATGTAAACCAAAAATTGTCCACTCCATGAAGAGACCCGTCAAGCTCCCTCTTGTGGCGTTTATGTGCAATATCATCACAGTTTATGATTCATGGCTTCAATGGATGATGATGACATTCTTCATGACTGGAGTCTGGCCATACTTCCCAGCCAATTAAATGCTACATCACCTCTTTATTGGGACAGTTAGCTATCACTGACTTATATAATTCTTTCAATTACTTAAACGACAGACAATGCCAACACCGATTATTAGTAGGATGCAGATATCTGTCAGCGACAAATTAGGAAACTTGTAGACATGGGCAGAGCATTTTCTGAATGTGTATGCGTCTTCCAGACCACTAGGAATGCTGGAGAATAGAGTCCAGAAGATTGCATGGTGCCCTCCGAGAAGTACAAGAACTTTTCCAAACTCTGCTTGGTGGTCTGGGTGTTGACTACTTGTTCATCCTCCACATCTTCACATCGGTTGTGGTCTACGTCTAGAAGATGTAGCGGCACTAGGAGGTCGGCACCATCACCGAGACCTGGCAAAAGGATGACGACTCAGAACACGGAAGAACATCTCTCTCTCAGCTATGCTGTTGATGCCCCTTCTGCAGCCACCTTTTCAGCTGATATCAACATTTTGGCTACTACTGGTATGCCAGGAATGGGCCAATTACCTTAGGTCCTGCCGCAACACAACAGAGATTCAGGCACCGGTGCGGATGTCAGGCCAACAGAATTCACCAGGCAAGAAAGTATGATTATCTGACCAGTAACTGATGGAATATTAAAAATCCGTGATGACAGCATCCGTTTTCATATCTGGCAAGTCTGCCCAGGTATTGATGATACGAAAAATTTCAACGACTGAGATATGTAAAGATGTTATTATTAAATTGTTTCATTATATAATCTGTGAACCCTGAAGTGTGGTGCCACCCTGTGTGACTCAAGTGTGACAGACGATCTAACAATCTGATGCTTTCATTATTTAAATCTGTCTTTTTCTACTCCAGGAAGAGTGGAGTCTGGAGCCCCCTTGTGGGTGTTAAAATGTCTATGTGCTTTCATTATTTATTTATTTAAATCAATGTGGATATCATTTTGTTATCTCTCTAGGGGTGAATTATGAGAAATTATCTCTTCATTCATTCATTTTATTGTTCAAATGTATGATTAAGAACTCAATGACTTCATTATTGATTAATCTTTAGGTTTCGCACATAAAACACCATCTACTAGTTTAATGTTTATTCATTGAATTATGAAAATCTGTCATTATGTATTCAGTGACCAGTGAAGATTTTAGCCTCCTTAGGGGAGTCCATCTGCCAGACCATAGCATCATCTTATAGTACACTTACTTATTTACCTGTTAAACTAGGAAGTTAAATAATAATTCATCATTTAATAAACGTATTTGAAATACAGGTAATGTTATGGACCCTAAGTCCCTTTTGGAGTACGATTTTGTGAGTAGACGATGTAACATCATCTCATTACTTCATCATTTAGCTCTGTAAGTAGGTAATTACATCAGCGATAGTTTTAGGGCTTTGGTGCCATCTCGTGATTGTTAATATAAAACGCCAGCTAATTAATTATCAATTCAATTTTATGAATAAATCATTATTCCAGAAAGAGATCAGTCTGACTACTCGATGTGGGATTTAAGTATGCACCACCATGACATTATCCAATCTTTTTTTCATTATATATTAATTATTTGTATCGATGAATATGATGTTCTTCTTGACTGGAGTAGAGCGATTCCTCCATGGGTGTTAATCACATGGCAGTATTTAATCATCTAAGTACTCATTCTTTGACAATCACTGGGGTTTGGTTCCATCTTATGAAAGTTGAGTATGGAGGACTATTCAATTATTAACTTACTTGATTGTTTAAGTAATGATGGTGTCATCAGTCATGTGGCTGCTGTGGGATTGACAGAGCAGGAGATGGTTACCAGAAGCAGTGCCCAGAGAATGGGGGATACTGCCTCATAGAGTGATTACTGATTTCGTAGTAGTACTTTTTTCACAATCGAATGATTACACGATTTTAAAAAACTGTACTGTTTCGCATCATCAGTTTCTGAGAGATTGCAACAGAACTGACCCATGAAGGACACAGTGACCACCGATTTTAAAAATGGAATAACTGTATAATCTCCTGATCAGGGAATCTCATCTAATGAACTCTGCCGGGCTGATAACATGACACACCACCAACAATAAATAACTCTAAATAACCATCTTAGAAAGAGGGGTACAGGACTTAATAGAGAACAGTCAATTGAGGAATCCAAAAAGACTGAAAGAAACATAAGACACTGCTCAAATTCCTTAATCATCAGCCTAATGCAAATCTACACAACTCTGAGAAACCATGGGATCAAGCTCCTCTAATGGTAAGAGGATGAAGAGGAGTTTATTTTATTTTCAATAAAGAGAAAAGGATTATGGTAGAGGCGATTAACTGTATTGTTTCCATTCTAGAATTAGCAAATTGAAGAATGGAAAAAAAGAGCAAAATTCTCATCATTGTACTTGAATGGCACAATGATTCTTTCATTTTCATGATTATGTCACTATAGGCATGTTATAGCTTGAGAGACAGGTAAATATGTAGAACTCAAAAGAAAGAGCCCTGCTTTGTTTTTGTGAGAAACTCAGTGAGGCTGTAGGGTTAGTTCACCGGTGGGTATACTCCTTTTAGCCTGTGGGAGGGGCACTAGAATGTGACAGAATGTTGGTTCATAAATGTTGCCTGGCAACCCTCCTTGCATTCTGTATCCTGGTATCATGGGCCAAGGACGAGAGAGCAGCTTCGAGAAAGTGTTATCATGGGACATTACAGTCTGCCAAGATAACTATCTCCTAAACCTTTTCATGACAGCATTTGATTCGCCTAACTAGTCAGAGCCACACCTCTGGAAGGGTGCCTACAGCTTTTCCTGGTTACCAAATTCAAGATTACCTAATCATCAGAGAACATAGTCTGTGGAGAAACAGTTCAGAGTCTTCTGTTTATGAATACTCTCTCTCCTCAGAAGTAAAACTATGGAGCAAAAGATAATAAGACTACGATTATTCATCAAAAAGGTGAGTTTGACATTGTTGACTTCCTTCAGGAAGGTGATAATCCGTTTGTTAGAGTAGACTTAGCGATTATTAGATTTCAGTCCATCTCTTTTGAGGCAGCCGTCCAACATTAAATATGTGATATCTTCTAAAAACCCTGCATACACAATGACAGTTCAGCATTTAAACATGTTACTACTGTGCTCTGCGATTAAATAAGGGATGAACCTGGGAGTTTCCCACAATCATGTGGGAGGCAACTGAGAGAAAATTGTGTGGAGAATGGCAGTCCATTTCACCCTCTGATTACGTTGTTATTTGATTATTAAAATAGGACATTAGATAATCCATGATCAGTGGATTGTGGTTACGCGATATGGGAGGCAAGTATCATAGACCATCTTAATATCAATTATATAGTTAAAATATTTACATTAATCACGACAGCATCGTTCATGAGCCTGGTTTGGAGCCACCTTAGGGAAGTGGATGATGTTACATGAACTCATTATTTGATTATTTAATTATACAAAACAATGATTATATCCTCCATGACACCTGTAATCTGGCGCCACAGATCATCTAATTACATAATTAATGTATTTAAATTGACAATCTGTGTTGATCCCCAAGATAATGTAAATCTGTGTGTAATTATGTAAACCAAAAATTGTCCACTCCATGAAGAGACCCGTCAAGCTCCCTCTTGTGGCGTTTATGTGCAATATCATCACAGTTTATGATTCATGGCTTCAATGGATGATGATGACATTCTTCATGACTGGAGTCTGGCCATACTTCCCAGCCAATTAAATGCTACATCACCTCTTTATTGGGACAGTTAGCTATCACTGACTTATATAATTCTTTCAATTACTTAAACGACAGACAATGCCAACACCGATTATTAGTAGGTTGCAGATATCTGTCAGCGACAAATTAGGAAACTTGTAGACATGGGCAGAGCATTTTCTGAATGTGTATGCGTCTTCCAGACCACTAGGAATGCTGGAGAATAGAGTCCAGAAGATTGCATGGTGCCCTCCGAGAAGTACAAGAACTTTTCCAAACTCTGCTTGGTGGTCTGGGTGTTGACTACTTGTTCATCCTCCACATCTTCACATCGGTTGTGGTCTACGTCTAGAAGATGTAGCGGCACTAGGAGGTCGGCACCATCACCGAGACCTGGCAAAAGGATGACGACTCAGAACACGGAAGAACATCTCTCTCTCAGCTATGCTGTTGATGCCCCTTCTGCAGCCACCTTTTCAGCTGATATCAACATTTTGGCTACTACTGGTATGCCAGGAATGGGCCAATTACCTTAGGTCCTGCCGCAACACAACAGAGATTCAGGCACCGGTGCGGATGTCAGGCCAACAGAATTCACCAGGCAAGAAAGTATGATTATCTGACCAGTAACTGATGGAATATTAAAAATCCGTGATGACAGCATCCGTTTTCATATCTGGCAAGTCTGCCCAGGTATTGATGATACGAAAATTTTCAACGACTGAGATATGTAAAGATGTTATTATTAAATTGTTTCATTATATAATCTGTGAACCCTGAAGTGTGGTGCCACCCTGTGTGACTCAAGTGTGACAGACGATCTAACAATCTGATGCTTTCATGATTTAAATCTGTCTTTTTCTACTCCAGGAAGAGTGGAGTCTGGAGCCCCCTTGTGGGTGTTAAAATGTCTATGTGCTTTCATTATTTATTTATTTAAATCAATGTGGATATCTTTTTGTTATCTCTCTAGGGGTGAATTATGAGAAATTATCTCTTCATTCATTCATTTTATTGTTCAAATGTATGATTAAGAACTCAATGACTTCATTATTGTTTAATCTTTAGGTTTCACACATAAAACACCATCTACTAGTTTAATGTTTATTCATTGAATTATGAAAATCTGTCATTATGTATTCAGTGACCAGTGAAGATTTTAGCCTCCTTAGGGGAGTCCATCGTGCCAGACCATAGCATCATCTTATAGTACACTTACTTATTTACCTGTTAAACTAGGAAGTTAAATAATAATTCATCATTTAATTAACGTATTTGAAATACAGGTAATGTTATGGACCCTAAGTCCCTTTTGGAGTCAGATTTTGTGAGTAGACGATGTAACATCATCTCATTACTTCATCATTTAGCTCTGTAAGTAGGTCATTACATCAGCGATAGTTTTAGGACTTTGGTGCCATCTCGTCATTGTTAATATAAAATGCCAGCTAATTAATTATCAATTCAATTTTATGAATAAATCATTATTCCAGAAAGAGATCAGTCTGACTACTCGATGTGGGATTTAAGTATGCACCACCAGGACATTATCCAATCTTTTTTTCGTTATATATTAATTATTTGTATCGATGAAGATGTTGTTCTTCTTGACTGGAGTAGAGCGATTCCTCCATGGGAGTTAATCACATGGCAGTATTTAATCATCTAAGTACTCATTCTTTGACAATCACTGGGGTTTGGTTCCATCTTATGAAAGTTGAGTATGGAGGACTATTCAATTATTAACTTACTTGATTGTTTAAGTAATGATGGTGTCATCAGTCATGTGGCTGCTGTGGGATTGACAGAGCAGGAGATCGGTACCAGAAGCAGTGCCCAGAGAATGGGGGACACTGCCTCATAGAGTGATTACTGATTTCATAGTAGTACTTTTTTCACAATCGAATGATTACACGATTTTAAAATACTGTACTGTTTCGCATCATCAGTTTCTGAGAGATTGCAACAGAACTGACCCATGAAGGACACGGTGACCACCGATTTTAAAAATGGAATAACTGTATAACCTCCTGATCAGGGAACTCTGTTGGGCTGATAACATGACACACCACCAACAATAAATAACTCTAAATAACCATCTTAGACAGATGGGTACAGGACTTAATAGAGAACAGTCAATTGAGGAATCCAAAATGACTGAAAGAAACATAAGACACTGCTCAAATTCCTTAATCATCAGCCTAATGCAAATCTACACAACTCTGAGAAACCATGGGATCAAGCTCCTCTAATGGTAAGAGGATGAAGAGGAGTTTATTTTATTTTCAATAAAGAGAAAAGGATTATGGTAGAGGCGATTAACTGTATTGTTTCGATTCTAGAATTAGCAAATTGAAGAATGGAAAAAAAGAGCAAAATTCTCATCATTGTACTTGAATGGCACAATGATTCTTTCATTTTCATGATTATGTCACTATAGGCATGTTATAGCTTGAGAGACAGGTAAATATCTAGAACTCAAAAGAAAGAGCCCTGCTTTGTTTTTGTGAGAAACTCAGTGAGGCTGTAGGGTTAGTTCACCGGTGGGTATACTCCTTTTAGCCTGTGGGAGGGGCACTAGAATGTGACAGAATGTTGGTTCATAAATGTTGCCTGGCAACCCTCCTTGCATTCTGTATCCTGGTATCATGGGCCAAGGACGAGAGAGCAGCTTCGAGAAAGTGTTATCATGGGACATTACAGTCTGCCAAGATAACTATCTCCTAAACCTTTTCATGACAGCATTTGATTCGCCTAAGTAGTCAGAGCCACACCTCTGGAAGGGTGCCTACAGCTTTTCCTGGTTACCAAATTCAAGATTACCTAATCATCAGAGAACATAGTCTGTGGAGAAACAGTTCAGAGTCTTCTGTTTATGAATACTCTCTCTCCTCAGAAGTAAAACTATGGAGCAAAAGATAATAAGACTACGATTATTCATCAAAAAGGTGAGTTTGACATTGTTGACTTCCTTCAGGAAGGTGATAATCCGTTTGTTAGAGTAGACTTAGCGATTATTAGATTTCAGTCCATCTCTTTTGAGGCAGCCGTCCAACATTAAATATGTGATATCTTCTAAAAACCCTGCATACACAATGACAGTTCAGCATTTAAACATGTTACTACTGTGCTCTGCGATTAAATAAGGGATGAACCTGGGAGTTTCCCACAATCATGTGGGAGGCAACTGAGAGAAAATTGTGTGGAGAATGGCAGTCCATTTCACCCTCTGATTACGTTGTTATTTGATTATTAAAATAGGACATTAGATAATCCATGATCAGTGGATTGTGGTTACGCGATATGGGAGGCAAGTATCATAGACCATCTTAATATCAATTATATAGTTAAAATATTTACATTAATCACGACAGCATCGTTCATGAGCCTGGTTTGGAGCCACCTTAGGGAAGTGGATGATGTTACATGAACTCATTATTTGATTATTTAATTATACAAAACAATGATTATATCCTCCATGACACCTGTAATCTGGCGCCACAGATCATCTAATTACATAATTAATGTATTTAAATTGACAATCTGTGTTGATCCCCAAGATAATGTAAATCTGTGTGTAATTATGTAAACCAAAAATTGTCCACTCCATGAAGAGACCCGTCAAGCTCCCTCTTGTGGCGTTTATGTGCAATATCATCACAGTTTATGATTCATGGCTTCAATGGATGATGATGACATTCTTCATGACTGGAGTCTGGCCATACTTCCCAGCCAATTAAATGCTACATCACCTCTTTATTGGGACAGTTAGCTATCACTGACTTATATAATTCTTTCAATTACTTAAACGACAGACAATGCCAACACCGATTATTAGTAGGATGCAGATATCTGTCAGCGACAAATTAGGAAACTTGTAGACATGGGCAGAGCATTTTCTGAATGTGTATGCGTCTTCCAGACCACTAGGAATGCTGGAGAATAGAGTCCAGAAGATTGCATGGTGCCCTCCGAGAAGTACAAGAACTTTTCCAAACTCTGCTTGGTGGTCTGGGTGTTGACTACTTGTTCATCCTCCACATCTTCACATCGGTTGTGGTCTACGTCTAGAAGATGTAGCGGCACTAGGAGGTCGGCACCATCACCGAGACCTGGCAAAAGGATGACGACTCAGAACACGGAAGAACATCTCTCTCTCAGCTATGCTGTTGATGCCCCTTCTGCAGCCACCTTTTCAGCTGATATCAACATTTTGGCTACTACTGGTATGCCAGGAATGGGCCAATTACCTTAGGTCCTGCCGCAACACAACAGAGATTCAGGCACCGGTGCGGATGTCAGGCCAACAGAATTCACCAGGCAAGAAAGTATGATTATCTGACCAGTAACTGATGGAATATTAAAAATCCGTGATGACAGCATCCGTTTTCATATCTGGCAAGTCTGCCCAGGTATTGATGATACGAAAATTTTCAACGACTGAGATATGTAAAGATGTTATTATTAAATTGTTTCATTATATAATCTGTGAACCCTGAAGTGTGGTGCCACCCTGTGTGACTCAAGTGTGACAGACGATCTAACAATCTGATGCTTTCATGATTTAAATCTGTCTTTTTCTACTCCAGGAAGAGTGGAGTCTGGAGCCCCCTTGTGGGTGTTAAAATGTCTATGTGCTTTCATTATTTATTTATTTAAATCAATGTGGATATCATTTTGTTATCTCTCTAGGGGTGAATTATGAGAAATTATCTCTTCATTCATTCATTTTATTGTTCAAATGTATGATTAAGAACTCAATGACTTCATTATTGTTTAATCTTTAGGTTTCACACATAAAACACCATCTACTAGTTTAATGTTTATTCATTGAATTATGAAAATCTGTCATTATGTATTCAGTGACCAGTGAAGATTTTAGCCTCCTTAGGGGAGTCCATCGTGCCAGAACATAGCATCATCTTATAGTACTCTTACTTATTTACCTGTTAAACTAGGAAGTTAAATAATAATTCATCATTTAATTAACGAATTTGAAATACAGGTAATGTTATGGACCCTAAGTCCCTTTTGGAGTCAGATTTTGTGAGTAGACGATGTAACATCATCTCATTACTTCATCATTTAGCTCTGTAAGTAGGTCATTACATCAGCGATAGTTTTAGGACTTTGGTGCCATCTCGTCATTGTTAATATAAAATGCCAGCTAATTAATTATCAATTCAATTTTATGAATAAATCATTATTCCAGAAAGAGATCAGTCTGACTACTCGATGTGGGATTTAAGTATGCACCACCAGGACATTATCCAATCTTTTTTTCGTTATATATTAATTATTTGTATCGATGAAGATATTGTTCTTCTTGACTGGAGTAGAGCGATTCCTCCATGGGAGTTAATCACATGGCAGTATTTAATCATCTAAGTACTCATTCTTTGACAATCACTGGGGTTTGGTTCCATCTTATGAAAGTTGAGTATGGAGGACTATTCAATTATTAACTTACTTGATTGTTTAAGTAATGATGGTGTCATCAGTCATGTGGCTGCTGTGGGATTGACAGAGCAGGAGATCGGTACCAGAAGCAGTGCCCAGAGAATGGGGGACACTGCCTCATAGAGTGATTACTGATTTCATAGTAGTACTTTTTTCACAATCGAATGATTACACGATTTTAAAATACTGTACTGTTTCGCATCATCAGTTTCTGAGAGATTGCAACAGAACTGACCCATGAAGGACACGGTGACCACCGATTTTAAAAATGGAATAACTGTATAACCTCCTGATCAGGGAACTCTGTTGGGCTGATAACATGACACACCACCAACAATAAATAACTCTAAATAACCATCTTAGACAGATGGGTACAGGACTTAATAGAGAACAGTCAATTGAGGAATCCAAAATGACTGAAAGAAACATAAGACACTGCTCAAATTCCTTAATCATCAGCCTAATGCAAATCTACACAACTCTGAGAAACCATGGGATCAAGCTCCTCTAATGGTAAGAGGATGAAGAGGAGTTTATTTTATTTTCAATAAAGAGAAAAGGATTATGGTAGAGGCGATTAACTGTATTGTTTCGATTCTAGAATTAGCAAATTGAAGAATGGAAAAAAAGAGCAAAATTCTCATCATTGTACTTGAATGGCACAATGATTCTTTCATTTTCATGATTATGTCACTATAGGCATGTTATAGCTTGAGAGACAGGTAAATATGTAGAACTCAAAAGAAAGAGCCCTGCTTTGTTTTTGTGAGAAACTCAGTGAGGCTGTAGGGTTAGTTCACCGGTGGGTATACTCCTTTTAGCCTGTGGGAGGGGCACTAGAATGTGACAGAATGTTGGTTCATAAATGTTGCCTGGCAACCCTCCTTGCATTCTGTATCCTGGTATCATGGGCCAAGGACGAGAGAGCAGCTTCGAGAAAGTGTTATCATGGGACATTACAGTCTGCCAAGATAACTATCTCCTAAACCTTTTCATGACAGCATTTGATTCGCCTAAGTAGTCAGAGCCACACCTCTGGAAGGGTGCCTACAGCTTTTCCTGGTTACCAAATTCAAGATTACCTAATCATCAGAGAACATAGTCTGTGGAGAAACAGTTCAGAGTCTTCTGTTTATGAATACTCTCTCTCCTCAGAAGTAAAACTATGGAGCAAAAGATAATATTCATCAAAAAGGTGAGTTTGACATTGTTGACTTCCTTCAGGAAGGTGATAATCCGTTTGTTAGAGTAGACTTAGCGATTATTAGATTTCAGTCCATCTCTTTTGAGGCAGCCGTCCAACATTAAATATGTGATATCTTCTAAAAACCCTGCATACACAATGACAGTTCAGCATTTAAACATGTTACTACTGTGCTCTGCGATTAAATAAGGGATGAACCTGGGAGTTTCCCACAATCATGTGGGAGGCAACTGAGAGAAAATTGTGTGGAGAATGGCAGTCCATTTCACCCTCTGATTACGTTGTTATTTGATTATTAAAATAGGACATTAGATAATCCATGATCAGTGGATTGTGGTTACGCGATATGGGAGGCAAGTATCATAGACCATCTTAATATCAATTATATAGTTAAAATATTTACATTAATCACGACAGCATCGTTCATGAGCCTGGTTTGGAGCCACCTTAGGGAAGTGGATGATGTTACATGAACTCATTATTTGATTATTTAATTATACAAAACAATGATTATATCCTCCATGACACCTGTAATCTGGCGCCACAGATCATCTAATTACATAATTAATGTATTTAAATTGACAATCTGTGTTGATCCCCAAGATAATGTAAATCTGAGTGTAATTATGTAAACCAAAAATTGTCCACTCCATGAAGAGACCCGTCAAGCTCCCTCTTGTGGCGTTTATGTGCAATATCATCACAGTTTATGATTCATGGCTTCAATGGATGATGATGACATTCTTCATGACTGGAGTCTGGCCATACTTCCCAGCCAATTAAATGCTACATCACCTCTTTATTGGGACAGTTAGCTATCACTGACTTATATAATTCTTTCAATTACTTAAACGACAGACAATGCCAACACCGATTATTAGTAGGTTGCAGATATCTGTCAGCGACAAATTAGGAAACTTGTAGACATGGGCAGAGCATTTTCTGAATGTGTATGCGTCTTCCAGACCACTAGGAATGCTGGAGAATAGAGTCCAGAAGATTGCATGGTGCCCTCCGAGAAGTACAAGAACTTTTCCAAACTCTGCTTGGTGGTCTGGGTGTTGACTACTTGTTCATCCTCCACATCTTCACATCGGTTGTGGTCTACGTCTAGAAGATGTAGCGGCACTAGGAGGTCGGCACCATCACCGAGACCTGGCAAAAGGATGATGACTCAGACACGGAAGAACATCTCTCTCTCAGCTATGCTGTTGATGCCCCTTCTGCAGCCACCTTTTCAGCTGATATCAACATTTTGGCTACTACTGGTATGCCAGGAATGGGCCAATTACCTTAGGTCCTGCCGCAACACAACAGAGATTCAGGCACCGGTGCGGATGTCAGGCCAACAGAATTCACCAGGCAAGAAAGTATGATTATCTGACCTGTAACTGATGGAATATTAAAAATCCGTGATGACAGCATCCGTTTTCATATCTGGCAAGTCTGCCCAGGTATTGATGATACGAAAATTTTCAACGACTGAGATATGTAAAGATGTTATTATTAAATTGTTTCATTATATAATCTGTGAACCCTGAAGTGTGGTGCCACCCTGTGTGACTCAAGTGTGACAGACGATCTAACAATCTGATGCTTTCATGATTTAAATCTGTCTTTTTCTACTCCAGGAAGAGTGGAGTCTGGAGCCCCCTTGTGGGTGTTAAAATGTCTATGTGCTTTCATTATTTATTTATTTAAATCAATGTGGATATCATTTTGTTATCTCTCTAGGGGTGAATTATGAGAAATTATCTCTTCATTCATTCATTTTATTGTTCAAATGTATGATTAAGAACTCAATGACTCTTCATTATTGTTTAATCTTTAGGTTTCGCACATAAAACACCATCTACTAGTTTAATGTTTATTCATTGAATTATGAAAATCTGTCATTATGTATTCAGTGACCAGTGAAGATTTTAGCCTCCTTAGGGGAGTCCATCGTGCCAGAACATAGCATCATCTTATAGTACTCTTACTTATTTACCTGTTAAACTAGGAAGTTAAATAATAATTCATCATTTAATTAACGAATTTGAAATACAGGTAATGTTATGGACCCTAAGTCCCTTTTGGAGTCAGATTTTGTGAGTAGACGATGTAACATCATCTCATTACTTCATCATTTAGCTCTGTAAGTAGGTCATTACATCAGCGATAGTTTTAGGACTTTGGTGCCATCTCGTCATTGTTAATATAAAATGCCAGCTAATTAATTATCAATTCAATTTTATGAATAAATCATTATTCCAGAAAGAGATCAGTCTGACTACTCGATGTGGGATTTAAGTATGCACCACCAGGACATTATCCAATCTTTTTTTCGTTATATATTAATTATTTGTATATATGAAGATGTTGTTCTTCTTGACTGGAGTAGAGCGATTCCTCCATGGGAGTTAATCACATGGCAGTATTTAATCATCTAAGTACTCATTCTTTGACAATCACTGGGGTTTGGTTCCATCTTATGAAAGTTGAGTATGGAGGACTATTCAATTATTAACTTACTTGATTGTTTAAGTAATGATGGTGTCATCAGTCATGTGGCTGCTGTGGGATTGACAGAGCAGGAGATCGGTACCAGAAGCAGTGCCCAGAGAATGGGGGACACTGCCTCATAGAGTGATTACTGATTTCGTAGTAGTACTTTTTTCACAATCGAATGATTACACGATTTTAAAATACTGTACTGTTTCGCATCATCAGTTTCTGAGAGATTGCAACAGAACTGACCCATGAAGGACACGGTGACCACCGATTTTAAAAATGGAATAACTGTATAACCTCCTGATCAGGGAAATCTGTTGGGCTGATAACATGACACACCACCAACAATAAATAACTCTAAATAACCATCTTAGAGAGATGGGTACAGGACTTAATAGAGAACAGTCAATTGAGGAATCCAAAATGACTGAAAGAAACATAAGACACTGCTCAAATTCCTTAATCATCAGCCTAATGCAAATCTACACAACTCTGAGAAACCATGGGATCAAGCTCCTCTAATGGTAAGAGTATGAAGAGGAGTTTATTTTATTTTCAATAAAGAGAAAAGGATTATGGTAGAGGCGATTAACTGTATTGTTTCCATTCTAGAAATTAGCAAATTGAAGCATAGGAAACAGGCTTAAAATACTCATCATTGTACTTGAATGGCACAATGATGCTTTCGTTTTCATGCTTATGTCACTTTCATGCTTATGTTGTAGCTTGAGAGACGGATAAATATGTAGAACTCAAAAGAAAGAGCCCTGCTTTGTTTTTGTGAGAAACTCAGTGAGGCTGTAGGGTTACTTCATTGGTGGGTATACTCCTTTAAGCCTGTGGGAGGGGCACTAGAATGTGACAGAATTTTGGTTCATAAATGTTGCCTGGCAACCCTCCTTGCATTCTGTATCCTGGTATCATGGGCCAAGGATGAGAGAGCAGCTTCGAGAAAGTGTTATCATGGGACATTATAGTCTGCCAAGATATCTATCTCTTAAAACTATTCATGATAGCATTTGATTTGCCTTACCAAGTCATAGCCATACCTCTGGAAGTGTGCCTACAGCATTTACTGGTTACCAAATGCAAGATTACCTAATCATCAGAGGACATAGTCTGTGGAGAAACAGTTCAGAGTCTTCTGTTTATGAATACTCTCTCTCCTCAGAAGTAAAACTATGGAACAAAAGATAATAAGACCCACGATTATTCATCAAAAAGGTGAGTTTGACATTGTTGACTTCCTTCAGGAAGGTGATAATCCGTTTGTTAGAGTAGACTTAGCGATTATGAGATTTCAGTCCATCTCTTTTGAGGCAGCCGTCCAACATTAAATATGTGATATCTTCTAAAAACCCTGCATACACAATGACAGTTCAGCATTTAAACATGTTACTCCTGTGCTCTGCGATTAAATAAGGGATGAATCTGGGAGTTTCCCACAATCATGTGGGAGGCAACTGAGAGAAAATTGTGTGGAGAATGGCAGACCATTTCGTCCTCTGATTATGTTGTTATTTGATTTTTAAAATAGGACATTAGATAATCCATGATCAGTGGATTGTGTTGACGCGATGTGGGAGGCAAGTATCATAGACCATCTTAATATCAATTATATAGTTAAAATATTTAAATTAATCACGACAGCATCGTTCATGAGCCTGGTTTGGAGCCACCTTAGGGAAGTGGATGATGTTACATGAACTCATTATTTGATTATTTAATTATACAAAGCAATGATTATATCGTCCATGACACCTGGAATCTGGTGCCACAGATCATCTGATTACATAATCAATGTATTTAAATTGACAATCTGTGTTAATCCCCAAGATAATGCAAATCTGTGTGTAATTATGTAAACCAAAAATTGTCCATTCCCTGAAGAGACCCGTCAAGCTCCCTCTTGTGGCGTTAATGTGCAATATCATCACAGTTTATGATTCATGGTTTCAATGGATGATGATGACATTCTTCATGACTGGAGTCTGGCCATACTTCCCAGCCAACTAAATGCTACATCACCTCTTTATTGGGACAGTTAGCTATCACTGACTTATTTAATTCTTTAAATTACTTAAACGACAGACAATGCCAACACCGATTATTATTAGGTTGCAGATATCTGTCAGCGACAAATTAGGAAACTTGTAGACATGGGCAGAGCATTTTCTGAATGTCTATGCGTCTTCCAGACCACTAGGAATGCTGGAGAATAGAGTCCAGAAGATTGCATGGTGCCCTCCGAGAAGTACAAGAACTTTTCCAAGGTCTGCATGGTGGTCTGGGTGTTGACTACTTGCTCTTCCTCCACATCTTCACATCTGTTGTGGTCTACGTCTAGAAGATGTAGCGGCACTAGTACGGTCGGCACCATCACCGAGACCTGGCAAAAGGATGACGACTCAGAACACGGAAGAACATCTCTCTCTCAGCTATGCTGTTGATGCCCCTTCTGCAGCCACCTTTTCAGCTGATATCAACATTTTTGCTACTACAGGTATGCCAGGAATGGGCCAATTACCTCAGGTCCTGCAGCAACTCAACAGAGATTCAGGCACCGGTGAGGATGTCAGACCTACAGAATTCACCAGGCAAGAAAGTATGATTATCTGACGAATAACTGATGGAATATTAAAAATCCGTTAGGACAGCCTCCGTTTTCATATCTGGCATGTGTGCCCAGGAATTGATGATATGAAAAAGTTCAACGACTTAGATATGTAAAGAAGTAATTATTAAATTGTTTCATTATATAATCTGTGAACCCTGAAGTGTGGTGCCACCTTGTGTGACTCAAGTGTGACAGACAATCTAACAATCTGATGCTTTCATGATTTAAATCTGTCTTTTCTACTCCAGGAAGAGTGGAGTCTGGAGCTCCCTTGTTGGTGTTAAAATGTCTCTTGTGATTTCATTATTTATTTATTTAAATCAATGTTGATATCATTTTGTTATCTGTCTAGGGGTGAATTATGAGAAATTATCTCTTCATTCATTCATTTTATTGTTCAAATCTATGATTAAGAACTCAATGACTCTTCAGTATTGATCAATCTTTAGGTTTCGCGCATAAAAAGCCATCCACTATTTTAATGTTTATTCATTGATTTATGAAAATCTGTCATTATGTATTCAGTGACCAGTGAAGATTTTAGCCTCCTTAGGGGAGTCCATCGTGCCAGAACATCGCATCATCTAATAGTACACTTACTTATTTACCTGTTAAACTAGGAAATTAAATTATAATTCATCATTTAATTAACGTATTTGAAATGCAGGTAATGTTATGGACCCTAAATCCCTTTTAGAGTCAGATTTTGTGAGTAGACGATGTAACATCATCTCATTACTTCATCATTTAGCCCTGTATGTAGGTCATTACATCAGCGATAGTTTTAGGACTTTGGTGCCATCTCGTCAGTGTTAATGTAAAAGGCCAGCTAATTAATTATCAATTTAATTTTATAAATAAATCATTATTCCAGGAAGAGATCAGTCTGACTACTCCATGTGGGATTTAAGTATGCACCACCAGGACATTATTTAATTATTTTTCATTACATATTAATTATTTGAATCGATGAAGATGTTCTTCTTGACTGGAGTAGGGCCATTCTTCCATGGGAATTAATCACGTGGCAGTATTTAATCATCTAAGTACTACTTCCTTGACAATCACTGGGGTTTGGTTCCATCTTATGATAGTTAAGTATGGAGGGCTATCCAATTATTAACTTACTTGATTGCGTAAGTAATGATGGTGTCATCCATCATGTGTCTGCTGTGGGATTGACACGGCAGGATATCGGTACCAGAAGCAGTGCCCATGGAATGGGGGACTCGGCCTCATACAGTGATTACTGATTACGTAGTAGTACATTTTTAACAATCGAATGATTACACGATTTTAAAAAACTGTACTGTTTCGCATCATCAGTTTCTGCGAGGTTGCAACAGAACTGACCCATGAAGGACACAGTGACCACCGATTTTCAAAATGGAATAACTGTATAATCTCCTGATCAGGGAATCTCATCTAATGAACTCTGTCGGGCTGATAACATGACACACCACCAACAATAAATAACTCTAAATAACCATCTTAGAAAGCGGGTTACAGAACTTAATAGAGAACAGTCAATTAAGGTATCCAAAATGACTGAAAGAAACATAAGACACTGGTCAAAATCCTTAATCATCAGCCTAATGCAAATCTACACAACTCTGAGAAACCGTGGGATCAAGCTCCTCTAATGGTAAGAGTATGAAGAGGAGTTTATTTTATTTTCAATAAAGAGAAAAGGATTATGGTAGAGGCGATTAACTGTATTGTTTCCATTCTAGAAATTAGCAAATTGAAGCATAGGAAACAGGCTTAAAATACTCATCATTGTACTTGAATGGCACAATGATGCTTTCGTTTTCATGCTTATGTCACTTTCGTGCTTATGTTGTAGCTTGAGAGACGGATAAATATGTAGAACTCAAAAGAAAGAGCCCTGCTTTGTTTTTGTGAGAAACTCAGTGAGGCTGTAGGGTTACTTCATCGGTGGGTATACTCCTTTAAGCCTGTGGGAGGGGCACTAGAATGTGACAGAATTTTGGTTCATAAATGTTGCCTTGCAACCCTCCTTGCATTCTGTATCCTGGTATCATGGGCCAAGGATGAGAGAGCAGCTTCGAGAAAGTGTTATCATGGGACATTATAGTCTGCCAAGATATCTATCTCTTAAAACTATTCATGATAGCATTTGATTTGCCTTACCAAGTCATAGCCATACCTCTGGAAGTGTGCCTACAGCATTTACTGGTTACCAAATGCAAGATTACCTAATCATCAGAGGACATAGTCTGTGGAGAAACAGTTCAGAGTCTTCTGTTTATGAATACTCTCTCTCCTCAGAAGTAAAACTATGGAACAAAAGATAATAAGACCCACGATTATTCATCAAAAAGGTGAGTTTGACATTGTTGACTTCCTTCAGGAAGGTGATAATCCGTTTGTTAGAGTAGACTTAGCGATTATGAGATTTCAGTCCATCTCTTTTGAGGCAGCCGTCCAACATTAAATATGTGATATCTTCTAAAAACCCTGCATACACAATGACAGTTCAGCATTTAAACATGTTACTCCTGTGCTCTGCGATTAAATAAGGGATGAATCTGGGAGTTTCCCACAATCATGTGGGAGGCAACTGAGAGAAAATTGTGTGGAGAATGGCAGACCATTTCGTCCTCTGATTATGTTGTTATTTGATTTTTAAAATAGGACATTAGATAATCCATGATCAGTGGATTGTGTTGACGCGATGTGGGAGGCAAGTATCATAGACCATCTTAATATCAATTATATAGTTAAAATATTTAAATTAATCACGACAGCATCGTTCATGAGCCTGGTTTGGAGCCACCTTAGGGAAGTGGATGATGTTACATGAACTCATTATTTGATTATTTAATTATACAAAGCAATGATTATATCGTCCATGACACCTGGAATCTGGTGCCACAGATCATCTGATTACATAATCAATGTATTTAAATTGACAATCTGTGTTAATCCCCAAGATAATGCAAATCTGTGTGTAATTATGTAAACCAAAAATTGTCCATTCCCTGAAGAGACCCGTCAAGCTCCCTCTTGTGGCGTTAATGTGCAATATCATCACAGTTTATGATTCATGGTTTCAATGGATGATGATGACATTCTTCATGACTGGAGTCTGGCCATACTTCCCAGCCAACTAAATGCTACATCACCTCTTTATTGGGACAGTTAGCTATCACTGACTTATTTAATTCTTTAAATTACTTAAACGACAGACAATGCCAACACCGATTATTATTAGGTTGCAGATATCTGTCAGCGACAAATTAGGAAACTTGTAGACATGGGCAGAGCATTTTCTGAATGTCTATGCGTCTTCCAGACCACTAGGAATGCTGGAGAATAGAGTCCAGAAGATTGCATGGTGCCCTCCGAGAAGTACAAGAACTTTTCCAAGGTCTGCATGGTGGTCTGGGTGTTGACTACTTGCTCTTCCTCCACATCTTCACATCTGTTGTGGTCTACGTCTAGAAGATGTAGCGGCACTAGTTACGGTCGGCACCATCACCGAGACCTGGCAAAAGGATGACGACTCAGAACACGGAAGAACATCTCTCTCTCAGCTATGCTGTTGATGCCCCTTCTGCAGCCACCTTTTCAGCTGATATCAACATTTTTGCTACTACAGGTATGCCAGGAATGGGCCAATTACCTCAGGTCCTGCAGCAACTCAACAGAGATTCAGGCACCGGTGAGGATGTCAGACCTACAGAATTCACCAGGCAAGAAAGTATGATTATCTGACGAATAACTGATGGAATATTAAAAATCCGTTAGGACAGCCTCCGTTTTCATATCTGGCATGTGTGCCCAGGAATTGATGATATGAAAAAGTTCAACGACTTAGATATGTAAAGAAGTAATTATTAAATTGTTTCATTATATAATCTGTGAACCCTGAAGTGTGGTGCCACCTTGTGTGACTCAAGTGTGACAGACAATCTAACAATCTGATGCTTTCATGATTTAAATCTGTCTTTTCTACTCCAGGAAGAGTGGAGTCTGGAGCTCCCTTGTTGGTGTTAAAATGTCTCTTGTGATTTCATTATTTATTTATTTAAATCAATGTTGATATCATTTTGTTATCTGTCTAGGGGTGAATTATGAGAAATTATCTCTTCATTCATTCATTTTATTGTTCAAATCTATGATTAAGAACTCAATGACTCTTCAGTATTGATCAATCTTTAGGTTTCGCGCATAAAAAGCCATCCACTATTTTAATGTTTATTCATTGATTTATGAAAATCTGTCATTATGTATTCAGTGACCAGTGAAGATTTTAGCCTCCTTAGGGGAGTCCATCGTGCCAGAACATCGCATCATCTAATAGTACACTTACTTATTTACCTGTTAAACTAGGAAATTAAATTATAATTCATCATTTAATTAACGTATTTGAAATGCAGGTAATGTTATGGACCCTAAATCCCTTTTAGAGTCAGATTTTGTGAGTAGACGATGTAACATCATCTCATTACTTCATCATTTAGCCCTGTATGTAGGTCATTACATCAGCGATAGTTTTAGGACTTTGGTGCCATCTCGTCAGTGTTAATGTAAAAGGCCAGCTAATTAATTATCAATTTAATTTTATAAATAAATCATTATTCCAGGAAGAGATCAGTCTGACTACTCCATGTGGGATTTAAGTATGCACCACCAGGACATTATTTAATTATTTTTCATTACATATTAATTATTTGAATCGATGAAGATGTTCTTCTTGACTGGAGTAGGGCCATTCTTCCATGGGAATTAATCACGTGGCAGTATTTAATCATCTAAGTACTACTTCCTTGACAATCACTGGGGTTTGGTTCCATCTTATGATAGTTAAGTATGGAGGGCTATCCAATTATTAACTTACTTGATTGCGTAAGTAATGATGGTGTCATCCATCATGTGTCTGCTGTGGGATTGACACGGCAGGATATCGGTACCAGAAGCAGTGCCCATGGAATGGGGGACTCGGCCTCATACAGTGATTACTGATTACGTAGTAGTACATTTTTAACAATCGAATGATTACACGATTTTAAAAAACTGTACTGTTTCGCATCATCAGTTTCTGCGAGGTTGCAACAGAACTGACCCATGAAGGACACAGTGACCACCGATTTTCAAAATGGAATAACTGTATAATCTCCTGATCAGGGAATCTCATCTAATGAACTCTGTCGGGCTGATAACATGACACACCACCAACAATAAATAACTCTAAATAACCATCTTAGAAAGCGGGTTACAGAACTTAATAGAGAACAGTCAATTAAGGTATCCAAAATGACTGAAAGAAACATAAGACACTGGTCAAAATCCTTAATCATCAGCCTAATGCAAATCTACACAACTCTGAGAAACCGTGGGATCAAGCTCCTCTAATGGTAAGAGTATGAAGAGGAGTTTATTTTATTTTCAATAAAGAGAAAAGGATTATGGTAGAGGCGATTAACTGTATTGTTTCCATTCTAGAAATTAGCAAATTGAAGCATAGGAAACAGGCTTAAAATACTCATCATTGTACTTGAATGGCACAATGATGCTTTCGTTTTCATGCTTATGTCACTTTCGTGCTTATGTTGTAGCTTGAGAGACGGATAAATATGTAGAACTCAAAAGAAAGAGCCCTGCTTTGTTTTTGTGAGAAACTCAGTGAGGCTGTAGGGTTACTTCATCGGTGGGTATACTCCTTTAAGCCTGTGGGAGGGGCACTAGAATGTGACAGAATTTTGGTTCATAAATGTTGCCTGGCAACCCTCCTTGCATTCTGTATCCTGGTATCATGGGCCAAGGATGAGAGAGCAGCTTCGAGAAAGTGTTATCATGGGACATTATAGTCTGCCAAGATATCTATCTCTTAAAACTATTCATGATAGCATTTGATTTGCCTTACCAAGTCATAGCCATACCTCTGGAAGTGTGCCTACAGCATTTACTGGTTACCAAATGCAAGATTACCTAATCATCAGAGGACATAGTCTGTGGAGAAACAGTTCAGAGTCTTCTGTTTATGAATACTCTCTCTCCTCAGAAGTAAAACTATGGAACAAAAGATAATAAGACCCACGATTATTCATCAAAAAGGTGAGTTTGACATTGTTGACTTCCTTCAGGAAGGTGATAATCCGTTTGTTAGAGTAGACTTAGCGATTATGAGATTTCAGTCCATCTCTTTTGAGGCAGCCGTCCAACATTAAATATGTGATATCTTCTAAAAACCCTGCATACACAATGACAGTTCAGCATTTAAACATGTTACTCCTGTGCTCTGCGATTAAATAAGGGATGAATCTGGGAGTTTCCCACAATCATGTGGGAGGCAACTGAGAGAAAATTGTGTGGAGAATGGCAGACCATTTCGTCCTCTGATTATGTTGTTATTTGATTTTTAAAATAGGACATTAGATAATCCATGATCAGTGGATTGTGTTGACGCGATGTGGGAGGCAAGTATCATAGACCATCTTAATATCAATTATATAGTTAAAATATTTAAATTAATCACGACAGCATCGTTCATGAGCCTGGTTTGGAGCCACCTTAGGGAAGTGGATGATGTTACATGAACTCATTATTTGATTATTTAATTATACAAAGCAATGATTATATCGTCCATGACACCTGGAATCTGGTGCCACAGATCATCTGATTACATAATCAATATATTTAAATTGACAATCTGTGTTAATCCCCAAGATAATGCAAATCTGTGTGTAATTATGTAAACCAAAAATTGTCCATTCCCTGAAGAGACCCGTCAAGCTCCCTCTTGTGGCGTTAATGTGCAATATCATCACAGTTTATGATTCATGGTTTCAATGGATGATGATGACATTCTTCATGACTGGAGTCTGGCCATACTTCCCAGCCAACTAAATGCTACATCACCTCTTTATTGGGACAGTTAGCTATCACTGACTTATTTAATTCTTTAAATTACTTAAACGACAGACAATGCCAACACCGATTATTATTAGGTTGCAGATATCTGTCAGCGACAAATTAGGAAACTTGTAGACATGGGCAGAGCATTTTCTGAATGTCTATGCGTCTTCCAGACCACTAGGAATGCTGGAGAATAGAGTCCAGAAGATTGCATGGTGCCCTCCGAGAAGTACAAGAACTTTTCCAAGGTCTGCATGGTGGTCTGGGTGTTGACTACTTGCTCTTCCTCCACATCTTCACATCTGTTGTGGTCTACGTCTAGAAGATGTAGCGGCACTAGTACGGTCGGCACCATCACCGAGACCTGGCAAAAGGATGACGACTCAGAACACGGAAGAACATCTCTCTCTCAGCTATGCTGTTGATGCCCCTTCTGCAGCCACCTTTTCAGCTGATATCAACATTTTTGCTACTACAGGTATGCCAGGAATGGGCCAATTACCTCAGGTCCTGCAGCAACTCAACAGAGATTCAGGCACCGGTGAGGATGTCAGACCTACAGAATTCACCAGGCAAGAAAGTATGATTATCTGACGAATAACTGATGGAATATTAAAAATCCGTTAGGACAGCCTCCGTTTTCATATCTGGCATGTGTGCCCAGGAATTGATGATATGAAAAAGTTCAACGACTTAGATATGTAAAGAAGTAATTATTAAATTGTTTCATTATATAATCTGTGAACCCTGAAGTGTGGTGCCACCTTGTGTGACTCAAGTGTGACAGACGATCTAACAATCTGATGCTTTCATGATTTAAATCTGTCTTTTCTACTCCAGGAAGAGTGGAGTCTGGAGCTCCCTTGTTGGTGTTAAAATGTCTCTTGTGATTTCATTATTTATTTATTTAAATCAATGTTGATATCATTTTGTTATCTGTCTAGGGGTGAATTATGAGAAATTATCTCTTCATTCATTCATTTTATTGTTCAAATCTATGATTAAGAACTCAATGACTCTTCAGTATTGATCAATCTTTAGGTTTCGCGCATAAAAAGCCATCCACTATTTTAATGTTTATTCATTGATTTATGAAAATCTGTCATTATGTATTCAGTGACCAGTGAAGATTTTAGCCTCCTTAGGGGAGTCCATCGTGCCAGAACATCGCATCATCTAATAGTACACTTACTTATTTACCTGTTAAACTAGGAAATTAAATTATAATTCATCATTTAATTAACGTATTTGAAATGCAGGTAATGTTATGGACCCTAAATCCCTTTTAGAGTCAGATTTTGTGAGTAGACGATGTAACATCATCTCATTACTTCATCATTTAGCCCTGTATGTAGGTCATTACATCAGCGATAGTTTTAGGACTTTGGTGCCATCTCGTCAGTGTTAATGTAAAAGGCCAGCTAATTAATTATCAATTTAATTTTATAAATAAATCATTATTCCAGGAAGAGATCAGTCTGACTACTCCATGTGGGATTTAAGTATGCACCACCAGGACATTATTTAATTATTTTTCATTATATATTAATTATTTGAATCGATGAAGATGTTCTTCTTGACTGGAGTAGGGCCATTCTTCCATGGGAGTTAATCACGTGGCAGTATTTAATCATCTAAGTACTACTTCCTTGACAATCACTGGGGTTTGGTTCCATCTTATGATAGTTAAGTATGGAGGGCTATCCAATTATTAACTTACTTGATTGCGTAAGTAATGATGGTGTCATCCGTCATGTGTCTGCTGTGGGATTGACACGGCAGGATATCGGTACCAGAAGCAGTGCCCATGGAATGGGGGACACGGCCTCATACAGTGATTACTGATTACGTAGTAGTACATTTTTAACAATCGAATGATTACACGATTTTAAAAAACTGTACTGTTTCGCATCATCAGTTTCTGCGAGGTTGCAACAGAACTGACCCATGAAGGACACAGTGACCACCGATTTTCAAAATGGAATAACTGTATAATCTCCTGATCAGGGAATCTCATCTAATGAACTCTGTCGGGCTGATAACATGACACACCACCAACAATAAATAACTCTAAATAACCATCTTAGAAAGCGGGTTACAGAACTTAATAGAGAACAGTCAATTAAGGTATCCAAAATGACTGAAAGAAACATAAGACACTGGTCAAAATCCTTAATCATCAGCCTAATGCAAATCTACACAACTCTGAGAAACCGTGGGATCAAGCTCCTCTAATGGTAAGAGTATGAAGAGGAGTTTATTTTATTTTCAATAAAGAGAAAAGGATTATGGTAGAGGCGATTAACTGTATTGTTTCCATTCTAGAAATTAGCAAATTGAAGCATAGGAAACAGGCTTAAAATACTCATCATTGTACTTGAATGGCACAATGATGCTTTCGTTTTCATGCTTATGTCACTTTCGTGCTTATGTTGTAGCTTGAGAGACGGATAAATATGTAGAACTCAAAAGAAAGAGCCCTGCTTTGTTTTTGTGAGAAACTCAGTGAGGCTGTAGGGTTACTTCATCGGTGGGTATACTCCTTTAAGCCTGTGGGAGGGGCACTAGAATGTGACAGAATTTTGGTTCATAAATGTTGCCTGGCAACCCTCCTTGCATTCTGTATCCTGGTATCATGGGCCAAGGATGAGAGAGCAGCTTCGAGAAAGTGTTATCATGGGACATTATAGTCTGCCAAGATATCTATCTCTTAAAACTATTCATGATAGCATTTGATTTGCCTTACCAAGTCATAGCCATACCTCTGGAAGTGTGCCTACAGCATTTACTGGTTACCAAATGCAAGATTACCTAATCATCAGAGGACATAGTCTGTGGAGAAACAGTTCAGAGTCTTCTGTTTATGAATACTCTCTCTCCTCAGAAGTAAAACTATGGAACAAAAGATAATAAGACCCACGATTATTCATCAAAAAGGTGAGTTTGACATTGTTGACTTCCTTCAGGAAGGTGATAATCCGTTTGTTAGAGTAGACTTAGCGATTATGAGATTTCAGTCCATCTCTTTTGAGGCAGCCGTCCAACATTAAATATGTGATATCTTCTAAAAACCCTGCATACACAATGACAGTTCAGCATTTAAACATGTTACTCCTGTGCTCTGCGATTAAATAAGGGATGAATCTGGGAGTTTCCCACAATCATGTGGGAGGCAACTGAGAGAAAATTGTGTGGAGAATGGCAGACCATTTCGTCCTCTGATTATGTTGTTATTTGATTTTTAAAATAGGACATTAGATAATCCATGATCAGTGGATTGTGTTGACGCGATGTGGGAGGCAAGTATCATAGACCATCTTAATATCAATTATATAGTTAAAATATTTAAATTAATCACGACAGCATCGTTCATGAGCCTGGTTTGGAGCCACCTTAGGGAAGTGGATGATGTTACATGAACTCATTATTTGATTATTTAATTATACAAAGCAATGATTATATCGTCCATGACACCTGGAATCTGGTGCCACAGATCATCTGATTACATAATCAATGTATTTAAATTGACAATCTGTGTTAATCCCCAAGATAATGCAAATCTGTGTGTAATTATGTAAACCAAAAATTGTCCATTCCCTGAAGAGACCCGTCAAGCTCCCTCTTGTGGCGTTAATGTGCAATATCATCACAGTTTATGATTCATGGTTTCAATGGATGATGATGACATTCTTCATGACTGGAGTCTGGCCATACTTCCCAGCCAAGTAAATGCTACATCACCTCTTTATTGGGGCAGTTAGCTATCACTGACTTATTTAATTCTTTAAATTACTTAAACGACAGACAATGCCAACACCGATTATTATTAGGTTGCAGATATCTGTCAGCGACAAATTAGGAAACTTGTAGACATGGGCAGAGCATTTTCTGAATGTCTATGCGTCTTCCAGACCACTAGGAATGCTGGAGAATAGAGTCCAGAAGATTGCATGGTGCCCTCCGAGAAGTACAAGAACTTTTCCAAGGTCTGCATGGTGGTCTGGGTGTTGACTACTTGCTCTTCCTCCACATCTTCACATCTGTTGTGGTCTACGTCTAGAAGATGTAGCGGCACTAGTACGGTCGGCACCATCACCGAGACCTGGCAAAAGGATGACGACTCAGAACACGGAAGAACATCTCTCTCTCAGCTATGCTGTTGATGCCCCTTCTGCAGCCACCTTTTCAGCTGATATCAACATTTTTGCTACTACAGGTATGCCAGGAATGGGCCAATTACCTCAGGTCCTGCAGCAACTCAACAGAGATTCAGGCACCGGTGAGGATGTCAGACCTACAGAATTCACCAGGCAAGAAAGTATGATTATCTGACGAATAACTGATGGAATATTAAAAATCCGTTAGGACAGCCTCCGTTTTCATATCTGGCATGTGTGCCCAGGAATTGATGATATGAAAAAGTTCAACGACTTAGATATGTAAAGAAGTAATTATTAAATTGTTTCATTATATAATCTGTGAACCCTGAAGTGTGGTGCCACCTTGTGTGACTCAAGTGTGACAGACGATCTAACAATCTGATGCTTTCATGATTTAAATCTGTCTTTTCTACTCCAGGAAGAGTGGAGTCTGGAGCTCCCTTGTTGGTGTTAAAATGTCTCTTGTGATTTCATTATTTATTTATTTAAATCAATGTTGATATCATTTTGTTATCTGTCTAGGGGTGAATTATGAGAAATTATCTCTTCATTCATTCATTTTATTGTTCAAATCTATGATTAAGAACTCAATGACTCTTCAGTATTGATCAATCTTTAGGTTTCGCGCATAAAAAGCCATCCACTATTTTAATGTTTATTCATTGATTTATGAAAATCTGTCATTATGTATTCAGTGACCAGTGAAGATTTTAGCCTCCTTAGGGGAGTCCATCGTGCCAGAACATCGCATCATCTAATAGTACACTTACTTATTTACCTGTTAAACTAGGAAATTAAATTATAATTCATCATTTAATTAACGTATTTGAAATGCAGGTAATGTTATGGACCCTAAATCCCTTTTAGAGTCAGATTTTGTGAGTAGACGATGTAACATCATCTCATTACTTCATCATTTAGCCCTGTATGTAGGTCATTACATCAGCGATAGTTTTAGGACTTTGGTGCCATCTCGTCAGTGTTAATGTAAAAGGCCAGCTAATTAATTATCAATTTAATTTTATAAATAAATCATTATTCCAGGAAGAGATCAGTCTGACTACTCCATGTGGGATTTAAGTATGCACCACCAGGACATTATTTAATTATTTTTCATTATATATTAATTATTTGAATCGATGAAGATGTTCTTCTTGACTGGAGTAGGGCCATTCTTCCATGGGAGTTAATCACGTGGCAGTATTTAATCATCTAAGTACTACTTCCTTGACAATCACTGGGGTTTGGTTCCATCTTATGATAGTTAAGTATGGAGGGCTATCCAATTATTAACTTACTTGATTGCGTAAGTAATGATGGTGTCATCCGTCATGTGTCTGCTGTGGGATTGACACGGCAGGATATCGGTACCAGAAGCAGTGCCCATGGAATGGGGGACACGGCCTCATACAGTGATTACTGATTACGTAGTAGTACATTTTTAACAATCGAATGATTACACGATTTTAAAAAACTGTACTGTTTCGCATCATCAGTTTCTGCGAGGTTGCAACAGAACTGACCCATGAAGGACACAGTGACCACCGATTTTCAAAATGGAATAACTGTATAATCTCCTGATCAGGGAATCTCATCTAATGAACTCTGTCGGGCTGATAACATGACACACCACCAACAATAAATAACTCTAAATAACCATCTTAGAAAGCGGGTTACAGAACTTAATAGAGAACAGTCAATTAAGGTATCCAAAATGACTGAAAGAAACATAAGACACTGGTCAAAATCCTTAATCATCAGCCTAATGCAAATCTACACAACTCTGAGAAACCGTGGGATCAAGCTCCTCTAATGGTAAGAGTATGAAGAGGAGTTTATTTTATTTTCAATAAAGAGAAAAGGATTATGGTAGAGGCGATTAACTGTATTGTTTCCATTCTAGAAATTAGCAAATTGAAGCATAGGAAACAGGCTTAAAATACTCATCATTGTACTTGAATGGCACAATGATGCTTTCGTTTTCATGCTTATGTCACTTTCGTGCTTATGTTGTAGCTTGAGAGACGGATAAATATGTAGAACTCAAAAGAAAGAGCCCTGCTTTGTTTTTGTGAGAAACTCAGTGAGGCTGTAGGGTTACTTCATCGGTGGGTATACTCCTTTAAGCCTGTGGGAGGGGCACTAGAATGTGACAGAATTTTGGTTCATAAATGTTGCCTGGCAACCCTCCTTGCATTCTGTATCCTGGTATCATGGGCCAAGGATGAGAGAGCAGCTTCGAGAAAGTGTTATCATGGGACATTATAGTCTGCCAAGATATCTATCTCTTAAAACTATTCATGATAGCATTTGATTTGCCTTACCAAGTCATAGCCATACCTCTGGAAGTGTGCCTACAGCATTTACTGGTTACCAAATGCAAGATTACCTAATCATCAGAGGACATAGTCTGTGGAGAAACAGTTCAGAGTCTTCTGTTTATGAATACTCTCTCTCCTCAGAAGTAAAACTATGGAACAAAAGATAATAAGACCCACGATTATTCATCAAAAAGGTGAGTTTGACATTGTTGACTTCCTTCAGGAAGGTGATAATCCGTTTGTTAGAGTAGACTTAGCGATTATGAGATTTCAGTCCATCTCTTTTGAGGCAGCCGTCCAACATTAAATATGTGATATCTTCTAAAAACCCTGCATACACAATGACAGTTCAGCATTTAAACATGTTACTCCTGTGCTCTGCGATTAAATAAGGGATGAATCTGGGAGTTTCCCACAATCATGTGGGAGGCAACTGAGAGAAAATTGTGTGGAGAATGGCAGACCATTTCGTCCTCTGATTATGTTGTTATTTGATTTTTAAAATAGGACATTAGATAATCCATGATCAGTGGATTGTGTTGACGCGATGTGGGAGGCAAGTATCATAGACCATCTTAATATCAATTATATAGTTAAAATATTTAAATTAATCACGACAGCATCGTTCATGAGCCTGGTTTGGAGCCACCTTAGGGAAGTGGATGATGTTACATGAACTCATTATTTGATTATTTAATTATACAAAGCAATGATTATATCGTCCATGACACCTGGAATCTGGTGCCACAGATCATCTGATTACATAATCAATGTATTTAAATTGACAATCTGTGTTAATCCCCAAGATAATGCAAATCTGTGTGTAATTATGTAAACCAAAAATTGTCCATTCCCTGAAGAGACCCGTCAAGCTCCCTCTTGTGGCGTTAATGTGCAATATCATCACAGTTTATGATTCATGGTTTCAATGGATGATGATGACATTCTTCATGACTGGAGTCTGGCCATACTTCCCAGCCAACTAAATGCTACATCACCTCTTTATTGGGACAGTTAGCTATCACTGACTTATTTAATTCTTTAAATTACTTAAACGACAGACAATGCCAACACCGATTATTATTAGGTTGCAGATATCTGTCAGCGACAAATTAGGAAACTTGTAGACATGGGCAGAGCATTTTCTGAATGTCTATGCGTCTTCCAGACCACTAGGAATGCTGGAGAATAGAGTCCAGAAGATTGCATGGTGCCCTCCGAGAAGTACAAGAACTTTTCCAAGGTCTGCATGGTGGTCTGGGTGTTGACTACTTGCTCTTCCTCCACATCTTCACATCTGTTGTGGTCTACGTCTAGAAGATGTAGCGGCACTAGTACGGTCGGCACCATCACCGAGACCTGGCAAAAGGATGACGACTCAGAACACGGAAGAACATCTCTCTCTCAGCTATGCTGTTGATGCCCCTTCTGCAGCCACCTTTTCAGCTGATATCAACATTTTTGCTACTACAGGTATGCCAGGAATGGGCCAATTACCTCAGGTCCTGCAGCAACTCAACAGAGATTCAGGCACCGGTGAGGATGTCAGACCTACAGAATTCACCAGGCAAGAAAGTATGATTATCTGACGAATAACTGATGGAATATTAAAAATCCGTTAGGACAGCCTCCGTTTTCATATCTGGCATGTGTGCCCAGGAATTGATGATATGAAAAAGTTCAACGACTTAGATATGTAAAGAAGTAATTATTAAATTGTTTCATTATATAATCTGTGAACCCTGAAGTGTGGTGCCACCTTGTGTGACTCAAGTGTGACAGACGATCTAACAATCTGATGCTTTCATGATTTAAATCTGTCTTTTCTACTCCAGGAAGAGTGGAGTCTGGAGCTCCCTTGTTGGTGTTAAAATGTCTCTTGTGATTTCATTATTTATTTATTTAAATCAATGTTGATATCATTTTGTTATCTGTCTAGGGGTGAATTATGAGAAATTATCTCTTCATTCATTCATTTTATTGTTCAAATCTATGATTAAGAACTCAATGACTCTTCAGTATTGATCAATCTTTAGGTTTCGCGCATAAAAAGCCATCCACTATTTTAATGTTTATTCATTGATTTATGAAAATCTGTCATTATGTATTCAGTGACCAGTGAAGATTTTAGCCTCCTTAGGGGAGTCCATCGTGCCAGAACATCGCATCATCTAATAGTACACTTACTTATTTACCTGTTAAACTAGGAAATTAAATTATAATTCATCATTTAATTAACGTATTTGAAATGCAGGTAATGTTATGGACCCTAAATCCCTTTTAGAGTCAGATTTTGTTAGTAGACGATGTAACATCATCTCATTACTTCATCATTTAGCCCTGTATGTAGGTCATTACATCAGCGATAGTTTTAGGACTTTGGTGCCATCTCGTCAGTGTTAATGTAAAAGGCCAGCTAATTAATTATCAATTTAATTTTATAAATAAATCATTATTCCAGGAAGAGATCAGTCTGACTACTCCATGTGGGATTTAAGTATGCACCACCAGGACATTATTTAATTATTTTTCATTATATATTAATTATTTGAATCGATGAAGATGTTCTTCTTGACTGGAGTAGGGCCATTCTTCCATGGGAGTTAATCACGTGGCAGTATTTAATCATCTAAGTACTACTTCCTTGACAATCACTGGGGTTTGGTTCCATCTTATGATAGTTAAGTATGGAGGGCTATCCAATTATTAACTTACTTGATTGCGTAAGTAATGATGGTGTCATCCGTCATGTGTCTGCTGTGGGATTGACACGGCAGGATATCGGTACCAGAAGCAGTGCCCATGGAATGGGGGACACGGCCTCATACAGTGATTACTGATTACGTAGTAGTACATTTTTAACAATCGAATGATTACACGATTTTAAAAAACTGTACTGTTTCGCATCATCAGTTTCTGCGAGGTTGCAACAGAACTGACCCATGAAGGACACAGTGACCACCGATTTTCAAAATGGAATAACTGTATAATCTCCTGATCAGGGAATCTCATCTAATGAACTCTGTCGGGCTGATAACATGACACACCACCAACAATAAATAACTCTAAATAACCATCTTAGAAAGCGGGTTACAGAACTTAATAGAGAACAGTCAATTAAGGTATCCAAAATGACTGAAAGAAACATAAGACACTGGTCAAAATCCTTAATCATCAGCCTAATGCAAATCTACACAACTCTGAGAAACCGTGGGATCAAGCTCCTCTAATGGTAAGAGTATGAAGAGGAGTTTATTTTATTTTCAATAAAGAGAAAAGGATTATGGTAGAGGCGATTAACTGTATTGTTTCCATTCTAGAAATTAGCAAATTGAAGCATAGGAAACAGGCTTAAAATACTCATCATTGTACTTGAATGGCACAATGATGCTTTCGTTTTCATGCTTATGTCACTTTCGTGCTTATGTTGTAGCTTGAGAGACGGATAAATATGTAGAACTCAAAAGAAAGAGCCCTGCTTTGTTTTTGTGAGAAACTCAGTGAGGCTGTAGGGTTACTTCATCGGTGGGTATACTCCTTTAAGCCTGTGGGAGGGGCACTAGAATGTGACAGAATTTTGGTTCATAAATGTTGCCTGGCAACCCTCCTTGCATTCTGCATCCTGGTATCATGGGCCAAGGATGAGAGAGCAGCTTCGAGAAAGTGTTATCATGGGACATTATAGTCTGCCAAGATATCTATCTCCTAAAACTATTCATGATAGCATTTGATTTGCTTTACCAAGTCATAGCCATACCTCTGGAAGTGTGCCTACAGCATTTACTGGTTACCAAATGCAAGATTACCTAATCATCAGAGGACATAGTCTGTGGAGAAACAGTTCAGAGTTCTTCTGTTTATGAATACTCTCTCTCCTCAGAAGTAAAACTATGGAACAAAAGATAATAAGACCCACGATTATTCATCAAAAAGGTGAGTTTGACATTGTTGACTTCCTTCAGGAAGTTGATAATCCGTTTGTTAGAGTAGACTTAGCGATTATGAGATTTCAGTCCATCTCTTTTGAGGCAGCCGTCCAACATTAAATATGTGATATCTTCTAAAAACCATGCATACACAATGACAGTTCAGCATTTAAACATGTTACTCCTGTGCTCTGCGATTAAATAAGGGATGAATCTGGGAGTTTCCCACAATCATGTGGGAGGCAACCGAGAGAAAATTGTGTGGAGAATGGCAGACCATTTCGTCCTCTGATTATGTTGTTATTTGATTATTAAAATAGGACATTAGATAATCCATGATCAGTGGATTGTGGTGACGCGATGTGGGAGGAAATTATTATTGACCATCTTAATATCAATTATGTAGTTAAAATATTTAAATTAATCACGACAGCATCGTTCAAGAGCCTGGTTTGGAGCCACCTTGTGGAAGTGTATGATGTTACATGAACTCATTATTTGATTATTTAGTTATAAAAAACAATGATTATATCGTCCATGACACTTGGAATCTGGTGCCACAGATCATCTGATTACATAATCAATGTATTTAAATTGGCAATCTGTGTTAATCCCCAAGATATTGTAAATATGTGTGTAATTATGTAAACCAAAAATTGTCCATTCCATGAAGAGACCTGTAAATCTCCCTCTTGTGGCTTTAATGTGCAATATCATCACAGTTTATGATTCATGGTTTCAATGGATGATGGTGTCGTCTGTCATTTGGCTGCTGTGGGACTGACACAGCAGGAGATCTGTACCAGAAGCAGTGCCCAGAGAATGAGGGACAATGTGTTTCCCAGTGATTACTGATTAAGTAATTGGAGATTTTTAACAATCGAATGTATACACGATTAAAAAAAAAACTGTATTGTTTCACATCATCATTATCTGCGAGGTTGCAACAGAAGTGACCCATGAAGGACACAGTCACCACCAATTTGAAAAATGGAATAACTGAATAATCTCTTGATCAGGGAATCTCATCTAATGAACTCTGTCCGGCTGTGAACATGACACACCACCAACAATAAATAATTCTAAGTAACCATATTATAATCGGGGTACAGGACTTAATAGAGAACTATCAATTGAGGAATTCATAATGACTGAAAGAAACATAAGACACTGCTCAAAATCCTTAGTCATCAGCCAAAGGCAATTCGAAACAACTTTAAGAAACCATGGGATCAAGCTCCTCTAAAGGGCAGGGAATGAAGAGGGATCATTTTATTTTCAAAAAAGAGAAAAGGTTTATGGTAGAGGTGATTAACTGTATTGTTTCCATTCCAGAAATTAGAAAATTGAAGCATAGAAAACAGGTTTAAAATACTCATCAATTTACTTGAATGGCATAATGATGCTTTCCTTTTCTTGCTTATTTCACTATAGGCATGTTGTAGTTTGAGAGACTGGTCAATACGATGCATAACTAAAAGGAAAGAGCCCTGCTTTGTTTTTGTGCGAAAATCAGTGAGGCTGTAAGCTGAGTTCATCGGTGGATATGCTACTTTTAGCATGTGGGAGGGGCATTAGAATGTGACACAATGTTGGATCATGAATGTTGCCTGGTAATTCTGCTTGCTTTCTGTATCCTGGTATCATGGGCCAAGGACAAGAGAGCAGCTTCGAGAAAGTGTTATCATGGGACATTACAGTCTCCCAAGTTAACTATCTCCTTAAACTTTTCATGACAGCATTTGATACGCCTAACCAAGTCATAGCCAAATCTCCGGAATTTTGCCTACAGCTTTTACTGGTTACCAAATTCAAGATTCCCTAATTTTCAGAAAACATAGTTGTGGAGAAACAGTCCAAAGGTTTCTCTTTATGAATGTTCTCTATCCTAAGAAGTAAATCTATGGAACAAAAGATAATAAGACTCACAATTTTTCTTCAAAAGGTGAGTTTTCCATTGTTAACTTCCTTCAGGATGGCGATAATCCATTTGTTAGAGTAGACCTAGGGATTATTGGATTGAAGCCATCTCTTTGGAGGCTGCTGTCCAACATTAAATATGTGATGTCTTCTAAAGCCCTGCATGCACAATGACATATCAGCATTTAAACCACTTACTACTCAACTCTGCGATTAAATAAGGGATGAACCTGGTTTTTTCACAGAAACATGTGGGAGTCAAGTGAGAGTCAACTGTGTCGAGTTGAAATTACAGACCATTTCATCCTCTGATTATGTTGTTATTTGATTATTAAAATAGGACATTAGATAATCGATGATCAGTGGATATTGGTTCCACGATGTGGGAGTCAATTATTATAGAACATCTAAGTCTTAATTATGTAGTTAAAATATTAAAATTAATCACGACAGGATCGTTCACGAGTCTGGTTGGAGCCATGTTAGGGAAGTGGATGATGTTATATGTACTCATTATTTGATTATTAAATTATATAAAACAATGATTATATCATCCATGACACCTGGAATTTGGTGCCACAGATCATCTAATTACATAAATAAAGTATTTAAATTGTCAATTCTTGTTAATACCCAAGATGATGTAAATGTTTGTATAGTTATGTAAACCTAAATCTTCCATTCCATGAAGAGACCTGTAAAGCACCCTCTTGTGGCGGTAATGTGCAATATCATCACATTTCATGATTCACTGTTTCAATTGATGATGATGACATCCTTCACGACTGGCGTCTGTCCATGCTTCCCTGCCAGTTAAACGCTACATCACCTCTTTATTGCGACAGTTAGCTATTACTGACTTATTTAATTCTTTGAATTATTTAAATGACAGACAATGCCAACCCATCACCGATTAAGATTAGGGTGCAAATATCTGTCAGGGAGAAGTTTAGGAAAGTTGTAGACATGGGCAGAGCATTTTCTGAATGATCAATGCATCTTACATTGTACTAGGGATTTTAGATGATAGAGTCCAGAAGCAATGCTGCTGATGCCCATGCTGCAGCCATCTTTTCAGCTGGTATCAACATTTTGGCTACTACTGCTATGCCAGGAATGGGCCCATTATCTCAGGTCCTGCCACACCACAAACAGAGATTCAGGCGCTGCCGATGATGTATCAGTAAGCATAAACAAATGGATTAAAGTATGAAAAGTAAAATACAGCAAGCATTAAAAAAAGAAAATTCCAGATCATGCTGTAACACAAAAATCCATATATATAATTAAGAAAAAGAATGCCATTTAGAGCATACACAAAATTAACTCCAAGTGTGAATACTCCCTTAGCCTAGAGACAAGGAGGAGGGCCCGCACCAAACCCAAATGTCTTGACAGGTTTTGATGAATCCTCCTAAATAACTCAGCCTCCCAGAGAAATGTATGTGGGATGGGATGGGGAGGTCACTGGAGGAGGGAGGGAGATGGAAGTGAGAATGATATGCAAAATAAGATCTTTCTATTTATTTCTTAACAACAGAAGTTAAGTTATTTTGATGGCAAAAAATGGTAATATCTCTGCATGTATCTGACCCATAAATGTTAGATGTGAAGGGCAAAGCTTCTGGAAGGCACTGGACAAACTGAACCTCTCCTTCTTTGGTAACTTGCCATCCCTGTGCACCAAAAGCATAATAGAGCTGACTTCAAAGTATTTATTCACCTTGCTGCATAATCAAAATGCTTTCCACAGATGCAGCCCACAAGGAAAAGTATTCCTGGGCCACACCCTGGTTGGGGAAGCTCCTAGGACCACAATGGGCCTAACAGACCACTGAATTTGACAGCACATTCAAGCCCAGCATCCTCATAGAAGGCCTGCAAAACAGACATTCATGACTCCCTATACCACCCTCTGAATCCACTCACTCACCATGCTGCAGCTTCTGTTCTCCTCCATTCCTCAGAAGCACTCACAGAGCAGCAATCATTTCTCTGGTGCCAAATCTGATATAAAAGCAAACCTGCAGCATGGCTCCAGGAAGTCTCCTTCCAGACCTGAGACTTGTGGGTTGGCTCAGTGTACCTGATTGGCTAGTGAGGCTGGATTGACAAGAGCTCATCCTAAAGGGTTAGCGTGTTCGTAGAAGACACACCAGGCCCAGCACCTCCTTTGACCCTGGCTTTTACTCCAGACCTAGACATTTCAGAGATCTGCACAAATAGGAAATTATTTGGTTTTTGGGTTTTTTTTTTTTTGACAGAATTTCCCTGCCATCCTATTCCTTGCTTAGTAAACTGTGCTGGTGAATTTCTTATTAATTATTAATATTAATCTTGTTGTTGTTGCTTTCTAATAGTTTTATTTTTCATTAACTGTCTAATATTTATTGATACATTTATTTATTTATTTATTTATTTATTTTTATGACAGAGTTTCCCTTTGTGGCCCTACTGTCCTGGAACTTACTCTGTAGACCAGGCTGACCTCTAAATCAGAGAGATCCACTTGCGTCTACTTCCTCAGTGCTGGAACCAAAGGCAAAAGCCAACACTGCATAGTCAGACATTAATTTCAATGTCAATTTCCATTGTCATCAGTAGACGGCCCAGCTCTGTTCCCGCAGAGGAGAATTTCAAACTTTCTTTCTCTCTCCACACAATGTGAAGAGCTTGCAAAGATCATTATACAATTCAAACTGAAACTATTCTCTTCTTCAACCATAAACATATATAAACAAAAAAACAAACTTGCTTTAAGAATAGAATGTGGAGCTATGCAGTGGTTAGCCAGAGAGGACAGACCATGGTGGAGTACACCTTTAATCCTAGCACTTGGGAGACATAATCAGGTGCATGTCTGTAATTTCATTGCCACCCCAGGCTACACCACATTGATCCAGTCTAAAAGAGAAAGAGAGACAAGTGGTGGCTCATTCCTTTATCCCTGAAATTGGGAGTTAGATATGGATGGGAGGAGAAAGAAATATAAGGAGGAAGAAGAAAAAAGCTCAGTGTTTTCTGAGGGAAGACTCCTAGTATCAGAATTGCCCGCCCTTTTGGTATGAGTACTTCAGTAGAAATAAGAGCTAGGGCTTGGCTGCTCTGCTTCTCTGATCTTTCATCATTAATCGCATATCTGAATCCATGTTTTGATTATTAAGAAAAACTAGAAGTAGCTTTACAATTTCCAGTGCAGTATGTAAAATCTAAACTGTAGTGTACAAGACTAGAATTTGTGGCAATAATATTGATAGTCTAATCTTTACCATTTTCTCAAGTTTATTGCTATATTTTGTATGTATGAGTTTGAGAAAAAATGGTTTGTATAAGTATACAGGTTATTGATTGTAGATAATGATGTGAAGTTGAGTGTAAGTATCTGAACTCTGGTCATCCCCAAAAGATGTGCTGAGTCTCTTGCCAAGATACACAACATGTTTTATCTGATGAACCAAAAATCTTCCACAGATTAACAATAAAACCAAAATAAATAAAGAATTATATAATGGTTTTCAGAACATGAAGTATCAGAATTTAAGATCCTATACATGGTAAGTTTGTAACATGAAATGAATACAATCCAATGACAATGAACAACAATTAATAACAAAATGCAGATTGCAAAGGCACAGTAACAATTTTTTTGGAAATACTCAGAATGATCAATGGAATTATGAAAACACAGTACACAAACTAACATAATATGACTTTTATACTTACCACAAAGCAACAACAATCAAAATATGTATAATATGTGTAAAAGAATAAAAGAGATAGAATAACCCAAGAGCAAAGGTCAAAAATATCAACTATTAATATAAAGTACAAAAGAAACTTAGCCAAGAAAAGTGTGATCTTGACCAATGTTATTCAAATATCTATGAATCCATGTGTACAGAGATTAAATAAACACAGACTTCAACACTACATTTAAATCAACTAAAAGTGACCCTTAGACACTTTTGACCCTGTAGCTGTGGATATTTATTCCAAAGACAGGATGTCCATGTTCTAGAGCTCTCCATGCAAAAGGAGTTGACCTTCTGCTATGGCTCTGTAGACCTTTACACCCCTTTATTGTTTCAGGTAAACCTAGCCGCACTGATGCACACTCCACAGACAACATGGGAGAATAATTTAAAATCAACTTCCTGCCAAGTGGTTTATGGCCCAAGGTGAAGATCCTGACCTAAATACCTACCCAAAACCATACACCCCTGAGATGTCTCTGCAGAATAGAGAATCATTTTGTACACCGGAATTTAACGTCAGTTAACACAGTATTGTAACTCTTGGTAGCAGAGAGTTAAAAACATTATAATCTTGTATTGCTGAGAGACATCCACATCACCATTTTTTACTACTTTCTAAAATATTTATAAGGCAAACCTGAAAGTGGAATGGAATATTCAGAACTTCAAGAAATCAGACCTTCAGTTATCCAGCGTCAGCCCCCAATGCACACCAACAGCATTGCATGCATATGCACACTGGACAGTTATATAATAAGCAACACACTCACCCATGCCATGGCTGCAGAGTCTCCCCCAAACCAAGAAACACATGGAGAGGAAGGCTCAGAGGACAAGGGTAACTGCCCAGGTCACCACATGTACCAAAAGAACCCCAGTCTGTCTCATGGTCCATACAAATTTTGCAGAAATGACATCTGAGCAGACCTGCTTTGAAAACCGTATACTCAGAATAGTATAACCTGTGTTCTTCCTTACAACTCGACAGAGCATAAGGAAAAGAGAATCATGGAAAGAAGGCTTCTCAGAGTCCAGCATTGGCTGGGACCACCCAGTTGGACCTAAAATTTTGCAGCCCACTACCAGAGAATCAGAAATCAGTGACTCAGATTGCATAGTCCTTGTAGCTCTGCACTACCCACCCAGCAGATAGCGGCCTAATCCAGAAAGTTTGTGTTTTAGTATACATTCTTCTACTGTCCTGGAAGTCAAGCTGCTCATTATTAAAATCACACTGTACCTTGTGTGCACATTTTGTTACACACTCATTGTTACTGGCCAGTAACCATTGACCTCATAGCTGGGAAATACTGCAGCCAAATGTATGACACCTTCTAATATTCACTGTGTTTAATGTGAAACTCCTGTTTAAGAAAAGCAGGCTGTGAATTAGAGAACACAAGTAATCATGGCAGGGCTTGTGGGCAGAAAAGTATATGTGGATATGATGTAGCTATGATCTGAAAAAAATATTTTGAAAAGCTGAAAATAGCTTCATGGCCATGTGCTCCAGAGACTAGGGGTTTCAGTTAGAGCACACTAAGTATTCCTCAAACCTTTTCTCTCAGACTGTACATCCAAACGAACAAAAAAAAAAAATAATAGTCCAGTTACATAGTCCACAAGAGTTCACCCAGACTGGTTTTGGCTAAATACTGTAACTATACTAATTTGTATACATGATAAGGTCTCTCCTCTATCCAAAGTCTTGATAGACCTCATCTGTGGATTCCAAGAAACTGCCCTGTGAGACAATGATGGATTTTCTAGGAATGATTATCTAATTCCACATTGCTCACCTCAACTACTGTTGAAGGAGGAAACCTCAGCTTCCATCCTGCCTCTCCCTTTCTGCATTGTGACTCCACCAGTATCCAAGTGGGACATGAATTCAGTCATTGCACAAATCCCTCTTCATTTATAAGACCCCACAATAATCAGAGATCTTGGGAGTTCACTCATTTTCTGGTCTATTTTCCTTCTCCCTGACCAGGCAAGGGCCCAACTGGAACGAAGTGTAGGATTTTCTTCCCAGCACTGTACAGGTGAAGCCAGGATTAGGAGTTCAAAACAATTCTCAATTACACAGCATAAGACAAGCCACAGTTAGAAGAAACTTTGCTCTACACAGAAATCAATAATCAGCATCACTGGAGAAAAAGAATGAAATAAGTAAAATCTAAGAAACATAGGAGTGCAGCAAAATAGTGATAAAAATAGTAATATGTTTAAAGAAGACATTTAAAAAGGAACCAAAAGCTGGGTGGTGGTGGCAATTATGCTGGTGCTCAGGAGGCAGATGGAAGCTTATCTCTGTGGGTTCAAGACCAACCTGTTCCACAATATATAGTTGTGGGACAGGCAGCAGAGCCAAAAAGAAATGGGGGTCTCTAAAAAACAATAAATAAAAAACAGGAAAACAATACAAAAAAATCAATGATAGAAAGAGTTGGTTTTTCGAGAAAATTAACAAGGTAGAGAAACCTGTATCCAAACTAACCAAAAAGCATAGACAGGACATGAAAATTAACAAAATCAGAAACAAAAAGTAGTACATAACAATAGACACTGAGGAAATGCAGACAATTTTAAGGTCATATTTTGAAAACCTATACTCCACAAGATTTGAAAATTCAAAGGATATGGACAAATTTCTGGATAACTATTACTTACCAGAATTAAATCAAGAATAGACAAGCAACTTAAAGTGACCTATAACAACTAACAAAGTAGGAATAATAATGAAAAGCCTTCCAACATAAAAATCCCAGAGCCAGATGTCTTCTTCAGTGAAGAATTCTACCAAAAATCCATGGAAGAGCAGCTATATTAATACTCCTGAAATTGTTCCACACAATAGAAAAGAAGGTTCATTACCAAACTCTTTTTATGAGGCTACAATCACCTTGATGCCCATCCACACAAAGCCATAAATAAGAGAGAAAATTACAGACCAATACCCCTCATGCACATTAATGCAAAAATACTCAAGAAAATATGGGAAAACTGAATCCACGAATATGTCAGAGAAATCATCTACTATGATCAAGTAGGCTTCATCTCTGGCTTGCAGGGAAAGTTTCACATATGAAAATATATCAAATATACCACTATATAAACAAACTGGAAATGAAACCTCACATAATCATCTCCCTAGATGTAAAAAAAAACCTTTGACAAAATTCAACATCCTTTAATGTTAAAGGTCTTGGGTAGATCATGGATAACTGGAATTTATGTAAACATAATAAAAGCAATATATAGTAAACCCATGGGAAATATCAAGCTGAATGTAGAGAAGCTTAAGGTGATTCCTCTAAAATCAGGAAAAAGACTAGGCTGCCCTATCTCTAAATATCTCTTCATTATTGTAATTGAATGGCTATCTAAAGAAATAAGACAAGGGAAGGAGTTCAACGGGATGCAAATTGGTAAGGAAGAACTTAAACTTTCTCTATTTTCAGATGATATGATAGTTTACATAAGCAACCAAAAATTACTACCAATATTCTCCTACAGCTGAAAAATATATTCAGTAAAGTATGAGGATACAAGATTAAATTAAAAAAAATATCTGTAGCCATTACATATTCAGTCAACAAAGGGGTTGTTCAAGAAATCAGAGAAACATCACACTTCACAATAGCCACAAACAACATAAAGTATCTTGGGGTATCTCTTACCAAAGAAGTGAAAGACCTATATAATAAGAATTTTTGTCTTTAAAGAAAATACCATAAAATGTAAAGATGTCCCAATCTCATGGATAGGTAGAAAAAACATAGAAAAATGGCAATCTTACCAACAGCAATCTACATATTCAATGCAATCTCTATTAAAATCCCAGCACAATCTTTCACTGACCTTGAAAGTATAATATCTACTTTATATTGAAAACCAAAAGGACCAGAATAGCCAAAACGACCTGTATAATAAAGTAACTTCATGAGGGAACATTATTCCTGACTTTAAGATCTTCTACAGAGCTATAGTCCTGAAAACAACCTGGTATTAGCACAAAAATAGAAAAGTACCTCAATGAAATCGAATAGAAAATCCTGATATTAACTCAAACACATACTAACAAAACAGCTAAAAGTATACAATGGGATGAGGAAAGCATCTTCAAAAAATGCTGAGTAAGGTTTTCCGCCCGCTGCTGCTCTTTTCCCGCAGCTGTGCCAGCACCAATTAATATACAGAGACTCTCTATTTGATATAAATCTCCATAGAGGTAATAAAAAATGATTTAAGACACTTAAGAAAGTATTCAACATCCTTAGCTGTCAAGGAAATGCCAACTAAAACAACTTTGAGATACCATCTTACTCCTGTCAGAATTGCTAAAATTAGAAACAGCAATGCCAACTTATGCTTGAGAGGATGTGCAGAAATGGGTACACACCGCCACTTCAGGTGGAATTGCAAACTTGTACAGCCATTTTGGAGACTAGCATGGCAGTTTCTCAGGATAATGGGAATCAGTCTACCACGAGACCTAGTAATCTCCCGTTTAAGTACATACCCAAATGATCCCAATCCATGCAACTAAGACTTGTGATCACCTATGTTCATAGCAATATTATTTATAATAGTAAGAACCTGGAATCAACTTAGATGCCCCTCAACTGAAGTATAAATAAAGAAGATTTGCCACATTTACACAATGGAATACTACTCTGTGGGGGTGGGTAGAAACAATGGAATCTTGAAACTCACAGACAAGTGGATGGAACTTGAAGAAACCATCCTGAATCAGGTATCCCAATCACAGAAAGAGAAACATGGTATGTATTAACTCATATGTGGATTTTAGACATATTGCAAAGGTTCACCAGCCTACAAATCAAACTGCCAGAGAAACTAGGATAGAAGGAGGAGTCTAACAGTTTTACATAAGGACACTCGCAGAAGCAGGAAGGGACAAGGTCCTCAGAGCATATAGGTGGGTATTGGCAGGTAGTGAGTGAAGAGGGACCTAGCACAAGGAAAATGGGAGGAGAGGAAAGATTGTGGGCCTAGGAACATTTGGTCAGGGGAGGAATAGACTTGAGAAGAGAAGAGAAGAGAAGAGAGGAGAGGAGAGGAGAACAGAGGAGAGAAAAGAGAGAAAGAGACTATAAAAGAGGGAGCCATTATAGGTTAGAAGAGGAAACAGAACCTAGAGAAATGTACAGAGCCCTACAAGAATGACCCCAACTAACAATTTGAGCAACAGTGTAAAGGCACCATAAATTCCCTTTGCTGGCAATGAGATCAATGACTAACCTATGCACCATCATGGAGACCACATCTAGTAGCTGATGGAAACAGAAGCAACCTTGGACAACTAAACACTGAGCCAAAATTGAATCCATATGCCGAGAGGGAGGACAAAACCACATTGCAGAAACCCAAAGACACAGCTGATTTGAACAAGGAGGAGCTAATGGGGATCCAGACTTATAGCTGGGAATCAAACATGGAACTGACACAGACCCCTGAACATGGGTCTCAGCTAAAAGGCCTGTGCAGTCTAAGTGTCTTCAGAGAGAGGGACCAGGAAGTATCCCTGTTGCAAAAAGGACATTGGGGGAAAATCCCCATGGAGGGATACTCCATTAACCTTGAGACAGTAGAGACATTTTAGTGTCTACTTAAAATGACTTGAAGGATTTAGATGACCCCTCCTGGAAGGCATCCACCTACATGTATAGTGTTGGTTGGATGGGAGGAGAGAGTGGCTGGGGGCCTGGGAAGTTGGGACGGGAAGGAGGGTGGGAGTAAGTTGGAGGGAACTGGTTTGATAAGTATAATAAAGAAATTTTACAAATTAAAAACATTAAAAAGATACCAATGTAATTTTCAAAGTAAAGTTAACATACTTTAATAATTGAAAATTTTTACCTCTATTGACTTTGAAATATCACACCTCCACAGTGAGAACATCACTTCCAGCACAAGTTCTAATAGATCTTAATAATTAAAACTCACAGTAATCTAACAGGGAGGAGAAAGTGAAAACTGAAGGATCACAGATTCAGAGCATCTGGCTACTAGAGTTGTTATCTCTACCTATTCTCAGACAAGCGATGTGTTCCTGTCCTCACACTGCCTACTCAGATTGACTGCTATCGCTTCGATCCCTCAGACTAACTTCTCAAACAAAATCATCTCACGGCATGCTCTTCTTGCTCCTCTACCTTATCTTCCTCTCTCTGTCCAGCCATGTCACTCCTATCTCCAAATCCCTGCTGCTGGGATTAAAGGCCTGATTCCCATGTCCTGGGACCACCTTAGTGTGAGCTGTTTTTCTTTTAGACAGACATAGTATGTGTCTAACTAGTGACATAGTGTGTGTGTCTAACTACTGATTTAATGTGTGTGGATAACTAGTGACCTAGTGTTGGTCGCTAACTAGTGACTTAGGTGTGTAGTTGACTAAATACATAGAAATACATAGGTGCATGGCTAACTACTATCTCAGTGTGTGTGTGGCTGACTATTTTCTTGATGTTTGTGACTAGCTAGTAAATTAGATGTGTGGCTGACTAGTGACTTAGTATGTGTGGGTAAGTATTGATATATTGTGTGTAACTAACTAGAGACATAGTGACTGTGGCTAACTAGTGACTTAGCCAATGTGGTTAATTACTACTTATGCATGTAGCTAAATAGTAACTTAGGTGTGTGATTAACTACTGTCTTAGTGTGTGTGGCTAAGTACTGCTTTATTTGTGTGATGGATTTGTGGCTTAGTTTTGTGGCTAACTAGTGACATAGGTATGGGGCTGACTATTGATTTAGGTGTTTTTCTAACTAGTGACTTCATGTGTGCGGCTAAATAGTAAGTTAAGTATGTGGCTAAAAAGAGGCATGGTGTGTGTGGGTACTTGTGAGCTAGTATGTGTGGCTAACTAGTGGGTTAGTTTGTGGCTAACTCGTGGCTTACACTTAACTACATGTGTAGCTAAATAGTGACTCCGCTTAGCAATCTGATTGTTAGGAACTAGCAGTCATTTGACCCCCAACACCCTGATGATGGGCGGGACCCTCATGGCCATGTCATCAGTACATCAGCTTTACCTGACGGCTCAAGGTTTACCTGGCTGCCAGAGGACTCAGTTACACATGTGCAAGCCTCCCCTTTTAAAGCAAGTGCCCCACACCCCCCCTCTTCTGCTTTCAGTTGGCCACCAGCTACCCCCTCTTTCTCTCCCTTTTCTCAACAAACTCGCCGTGGGCGCTGAGTCTCCTGTTTGTTTCTTAGGCATTAGCTGCACAGCAAAAGAACAACATTGGTGCTGAAACCCAGGCAGGCTCTTCTTGAGGGTCACTGGCAGCTGTTTGCTGGTGGGCGCCAGCTAGAGACACTCGGGATCCTGTTTCCAATACCAGTAGTCTGCCTCCATTCCACCCACCCCACACAGGCTTCAATTAGGTAAGGTACCCTTTTAAATTTTAACCCATTTCCTTAAGATCTGGTACATTCCTCACGGGTGGAAGACATACTGCCTGGGGCGGGATATCTGCTCTGCTCTGGGACTGCTGAGTCCTTCCAGCCTCTGTTTGCCCTGGCAAAGTTTTGGGCTGATGACCTTCGAATAACACTCTGCCCTTCTCGCTTATCATGTGGCCACACTCTTGGGCTGAAGAGTTCCAAGACTACATGGTCACTTTCTTCTCTACACATGGGGAATGAACCGACTAAGGAAATATACCCTGCCACTCCACTGGGATGCCTGATAGAAAATTTAAAACCCTTTCACTTAATGCCACTTGTTAAGGCACCCAGACTTATTTACCTTTGTATTGAAGAGTGGCCTAGATATCCCCTAGGAAATTCAAATTGGCCGCATAATGGCTCTCTAGATCCAGATACTTTACAGGATCTTTCAAATTACTGCCAGCGAACAGGTAGAAGGAAGGAGTTTTTTTCTATCTCTCTGCTAAATCATCTCTTACCCTCAACTTGGTTCTGTTCTCTTCCCGCCACACTAATACTCTCCTGCGTGCCGCAGCTGCAGCTTCTCTCAGGGCAGTAGGCTGGGCTGAGGCAGCATCTACTCAAGACAAAATTGAATCCCAAAATGTTATGATTTCTGCCAGCTGTTTGGGATATATTTATGGAAGCTGCCATTTTGACAACATGGCCTAGCCTCACCCCCCCATGGTTCTTCCCTCTGCTACACCAGTCACCTAGGCACAGGGAGTCTAGCCAGCTTCTGCTGCAAACAGAACCTGTAATTCATTTACCTTTTGCTTTTATTCTTTTATTTGCTTTATTCTTTATTCTTTGTCTCTAATTTCTTTTTTCACTATGTCATACATAGCTTCACATTCTAGTCCTTCTCAATTTTACACAGTCCTGTTTAATATATCCGTACATTTAACTTAAATTTAACTTTATGTAAATGTAAGCTAACTTCATACAACTTAAATTCAATTGTACTAACTCTCAAATATTTCTAAATTGCTATGTGCCTTTGAATGGTGGTAAACATTTAAGGTTATAAATGTCTATTTCAAGCTAACAAAATATTTATGCCACCCAGTCTTTCCTGTGAGCTGTTTATTAAGGTTAAGCCTCTATAATCACAGGGAGTTTTTCTCTATCTCTTTGTCCTCTATGGTTATAAGTGTAACCTACTAAGTAAAAACCAGTTACAGTCAGGCTGCAGGGCCCTGAGTAAAATATCCCTCCACAGCCTCTCAGCTTGGATCCAGTTTTCAAAACAGATTAATTACAGGGATATTTTGTATACTAAGGTATGCTAAACACTCAGACAGCCCTCAAATGCTCAGAGATCTAGAGAATATGGCATTTAAAATGTCTCATTAAAAAGCTTTTTTTAACAGAGAGACAGGCCAGCTGCTGGCACCACTCATTTCCTCCAAGATGACTGATGGATACTGAAAGAAGCTCCACCCACAAAAGTGGCAATGCTAGTCACTGAAAAATCCTGCCTTTCATTTCATCCCTCACAACTGTACACCTACATACTCTGGTCTGTGTTCAAACACATGACAGATTAAAACATGCTGGGAAATAACAAAATCACTCCCCTTACCACAGTCATGTACTTTTTTCATAGTGGTGACTTTAGCACCTGGTTGCTTACCCTGAAATCTCCTGCAGTGTAAACAATTTTCCTTAATCTGCACTGAAGGCAGAAGCAATGCTCCGCTTGCAAATGCTTTTCCTGTGACTGCACTGGATAGTTGGCTACCTGACTCTAATAGAAAATTTAAATCTCTTAGGTGTTACAGTAATTTAAGAAATTTGAAGGTATAGTACAGAAGTCAGCAAGGCCATTGTTTGGAGAGCAACAGACTGCAACCAGTACCTCTTGCATCAACATAAGGGATTGTCTCATAAACATTCTTCTAACAGGATGCAAATGCATCTGTTGTAGCATTGATATGCCTTCCCAGGGAGAAATCACTTCGCCCACAGAGGAGATCCATAGAGACAAATATTTCTAACATAACATGTATCTATCCCTGGAAAATATTCAGAGAGGAGCCAGCCTAGACAAAGTTTGCTTTTCATATATGCTATCCTTCTTAAATGGCTTTTGGTTCAAGCTCTATTTTACACAGTGAACAATTTCAGTAGAGACTGGAGACAGCATGTCTAGCTACTTAGGGAGATGGGAGGATTACACAACAAATGTGTTCCCAGTACTGTTCCTAAAGTCCACCAGATACCTTAAACTGAAGGACCTGTTCCACATATAGGATCCTGACATGAAGGTGATGGGGAATGAGATAGATAGGAAATGTAGAAGGTAGAAAAGTTTTTTTTTTTTAAAAGCTGGGATAGGGAAATGTGTCCCATGAAAAGTTTCTTAAGGAGAATAGACTCTTGTATACTATTTCCACAGAGGAAATGGAAGGAAAGGGGACACTTATGTAAAGTCAGTAGAAACCCATTCAATGGGACAAACGCAGGAGAACACCACTAAACCAATGCAGTGCTACGGAATACAGGATATGTCATGATCATTGCTGACAAAGCCAACAGTGGCCTTGGGACTGAGAACCATAGCTCTATGGAGTTTATATCTACATGTCAGAAGGAACCTGTCCACAAAGGCTTTGTTCCATACAATTACCAGCTCTCCCATGCAAATACCTGGTTTTTGACGAGGTTCAGTGTTTTATTGTCAATACACCAGGCCCTTAGGAAAATCTTTCAAGGCCTAGGCCCCTGGTTGTTACTATCTCTTCAAAGAATGTTTCTCATACCTGCATGAGGACCTAAGTAAAAGCTTTGCTTTATCAGGCCACTCATACATCATTTGTTTACTTTTTATAATCTGGTGTCCTATTGCCACAGTGGTAGAACTATTCTTTTCTGGAGAAGAAAACGGCAACTATATGATATAATGCAATTTAAGGTTGCTTATGACACTGTAATGTCTTTCTGAGCAGCTTGTTATGAGGCAGGCCTCTGATAAGGGTAAGGGACTAGATGCTGTTGCAAAACAAGAGTAGCTTCTGTGTAATGGTTTGGAGTCAAAGTTCTGGAAAATCATGTTGAACAAATATGTATCTAGGATTCAAAATTCAAACAGGACTGGTCAGCATACACTTATCTTTCTGTGTTTTAGAGGCAGTACTACCTCCGTTAAATTCTACTTTATGAGACATAATATCTTCAAAGCATTTGTAAATCCTTTGTGTTACAAATTCTACTCCTGTAAAATACTGCTCAATAGTGAAGTGCTACCCTTACACGAGATGTCTTTTACAACATGCAGAAAATTAACAATAAATGGATCTTACACATAAAATTAAAATGCAAAGGGTTGAACTTCTAAAAGGTACTTAACTAAAAGGCCTCTGGAAGTTTGTTGCCATGATTTCAGTGGGTGCACCTGAAGTATGTAGAAGTTGACTTAAAAGAGGTTTCCATACACACCTCCCTGCTCCCAGTGCTCAAAGCAGTTACAGCCCACAGATTAGTAGTTATTTGGAGGACTGCATGAGAACTCAGGGGACACGTAGTCTGGCTATAGTTTCCCAGCCAGATCCAGGGAATACCCACCACACTGGATCCATCACCTCACCATCTCCCACTACCCAGGAGGACAGCAGCCCCTCACTCACCATGCTGTTGTTTTCCAGTTTGCCCTTCCTCAAAGCACAGCACACAAAATGACTGGCTCCAGTTTCTCTTCAAATCTAGACCAGAAGGGCCCTGAACTTTTGACAGACAGGTCACAAAGGGGCCTGATTGGCTAGTAAGGCCTGAGTGATAAAAGCACCTCCCAGGTGGTTGCAGAGTGCTTAAGGACTAATTGCAATGGTTACTGATTGCCTTCTAGCACTAAGACTTTTCTACATAGCAGTGATGTGCATTTCTATAGCAATTGTCCTATAGCTGAACTGTGCTATCATTCTGTAGTACACAGGCATTTACCTTTCTTCCTCCTAGACACAGTGTTGCTAGCTAAATATACTTACTTAAATGGTTTGAGTGATTCTTGGTGAAAAAGTTGGAAGGGAGCTCCAAATATTCATTAACTACCACAAAGAGATTTAGGAATGCAAAATGTGTTATTTGTTATTTGGTTAAACACTGAGTTTTGTTGAACTAAATTTGCTTTTTTACCTGTTTGTCACAGGAACTACAGATAATCAGGAAAGAAAAGCAGGGACCACATCTCAAAAAAAAGATAAATGATCTTTCTCATGGCAGAATGCTGGATGATGGCTCCATGAATGTAGAATTTTATCCCTGAAATTGAGAGCAAACACTTGGCAAAGGCATCATAATGAGAAAATAATCTTCATGGAAAATTGAATATTTACAGAGGAATACATCTTCTAGCATATAAAAAAATAAAACAAAACAAAAATCAACTGCAGTAATGAAGGTTCTCTGCATGAAAAGAATGTAGGATGAATCTCTCCATATATGTAGAAAGTGAATTTTTTACGATGTCTCACAAGCTGTGATATATTTAGTTCAACAATGGTTGCCTACCAATGGGAATCTGAAGAGTACACCAGTTTTTTAGTTTATCAAGATGGATGTGTCAGCTGGTCATTATGCATCAAAATTCCAAAAAAGTAGGCTCTAATGGTAGTGAAGGAATAAACTTGGTACCCAGAGCTAGGGTAAGTAGCCAAAGAGGGAAAACTTCCTCCTTTAATACCATTTATACATGTAGGCTACCACCAGAAGGTTGATCTGTTCCTTTATGTGACTTTGTTCTGTTTTGTTTTTTGTTTTCAAAACAGGGTTTTTCTGTGCAGGATGTGGCTGGCCTCAACCTAAGCAAAATCAGGCAGCCTCCTGTGTCCTAGGATTAAACATTTGCACTGCCACCAATCAGTTAAGGGTAGATCTTATCATCTGTTTGCATACAAGGCTTCTGTATGGCTTTGGCAGCCCTGGAATATATTCTGCCAGTCTGAAGTTTCTCTACTCCTAAATGGGAATCCATTCCAACTTGTCATGAGTTCAAAGTGCTCGAATAATTCCTATTGTCCTTAAGACATTATCTTTCCTGCTACAGGACACCTGTGCCTTGATGATGAATATCTCCTATCTAAATAGCAATGATTTGGGAGTAGACAGGTTAACCACCCATAAGTAAGGGAGGAAGTGCAGCAATGGGGTGCCTGAAGGCACGTAGTATGTGCAATTATGGAGTGCCTTTAGCATCAGTGGAAGCAATTTCTGTTTTCCCTTTATACATATTAATAGATGTCCCCTTCCATTGCCGCACCTTTGTTTGACTACTTAAATTTGGTGTATGAATAAAATGGAGCTTTCAGTATTGACTGAATCTGCCTGCCTGACATCATATTATGTCTCTGTCTTCCTTTCATCAATGATATCTTGTCTTCCAATTGTCCACAGTCAGTGACTGAGGAATAGACATGGGAATGAGATGCTGTTTCTGATTACAGTCCTACAAACTCCAAGCCACAAGACTTTGTTCCACACATCCTGGAGAATTGAGTTTGATCTGCAACTTAAAAATGCTGGAACTCACTCAGGCAGCATGAGCAAACCCGTGGCATATGACATTATTCCACAACATAGCTTATTGTGCTGTGGATGTGAATATAAGTAATTATTACTACAAATTCCATGCTTCTTCATGTCCTCAATATTTGCTCATGGGTGCTTCAACTTGAAGTACTGCCTTCAAAATAGATCATGCAAAGATGCTATAAAATACCATGGCAAAGACATTTTTACCATAAAAAGAAACAGAACAAATTCTGTTGTATGTGTGTGTCTGTAAATTGATTTCCAGTTTTTAGACAATTATATTTGTGCGGAGATCATAAGTCAAATTTGTGGGGTCCACATTTGGCCTACCACCACGGCAACTATAGACTCATAAAATTCTCATTTTCCAGGGAGTTACATTGCAGAAAAAGTCTTGAGTCTTGAAAACGTCTCTATAAAAGAAATATTGACTTCTCATATGACCACCTTATAGCAGAAACCGGAACCGAGTATATGGGAGTGCTTTAGAGATGGGAAAAATTCCATATTTAGCTTTCTAATTTTGTTTTGCACATATTTGCATTCTAAGCCTATTATGACCCTTGATATAGATTATTTACTGTTTTGTTTTTTGTTTTCATAAGTGTTTAAAATGAATATATATGCTTTAAATTTTCATTAATTTTACTTTTGTATTTTTTCTCTTCTTATTAAGAATAGTATTACTTTGACATCCTGTCTTAAATAGAACCTACATTATAGATTAGTCTGTCCTAGGACATGAGAGATATCTGTCCACCTTGAATCCAGAGAGCTGGCATTGTAGTTTGGCTTGTCAACAGATGTTATTTCATTAGCTTGGCTCACTTATGATGAATGATTGAGCCTGGTTGTTAGTACACAATATTGTGATAACTCATTCCTGTAACCCAGGTACTTAATGGATAAAGTCTTAACAGTTTCCTCCAATGTGAAATGCTTTATATAATACAAAGCAAATGTGTAGGATTGGAATTAGAGAAATCAATCTTCCCAAAAAGGCCTATTATATTCTTAAAGTCATGAGGGAAAGAGCCTCCATTGAAGGGCCTCTGCTAAAGAGATATCACATGGAGAGTGCCAGGTCCCAGCAAGAACTGCCTGTCAAAGAAGAAGCATCCAGATATCATTCCACTCTGTGTCTTCCCTGGCCCTGGCCCTGGCCCTGGCCCCTGGCCTCTGGCCCCTGGCCTCTGGCCCCTGGCCTCTGGCCCCTGGCCTCTGGCCCCTGGCCCCTTGGCCCCTGGCCCCTGCACCCTGGGCCCTGGCCCTGTCCCTGGCCGAGAAAACATGGGATCAAGCTCCTATAAAGGTCAGAGAATGAAGAGGTGTATTGTTTCCATTCTACGAATTAGAAAATTTAAGCACAGAAAACAGAATTAAAATACTCATCATTGTACTTGAATGGGACAATGATGATGGTGATGCCCCTGCTGCAGCCATCTTTTCAGCTGTTATCAATATTGTGGCTACTACTGCTACACCAGGATTGGGCCCACTATCTCACGTCCTGCCTCAACACCACAGAGATTCAGGTGCTTGTGATGATGTCAAGCCAACAGATTTCATCAGGCAAGAGAGTATGATTATCTGACGATTAACCGAAGGCATTTTAGAAGTGCGTGATGATAACATCCATTTTCATATCTGGCATGTCTGCCCAGGAACTGATGATACAAAAAAAAAGTCAACGGCTTACATGTTTAAAGATGTAATTCTTAAAATCTGTCATTATATAATCTGTGATCCCTGAAAATTGGTGCCACCTTGTGTGACTCAAGTGTGACAGACCATCGAACTATCTGATTATTTCATTATTGAAATCTGTCTTTTTCTACTCCAGGGAGAGTGGAGTCTGAATCCACCTTGTTTGTGTTAAATTGTATCTTGTGTATTCTTTCTTTCTTTCATTCTCTCTTTCTTCCTTTCGTTATTTAAATCAATGTTGATATCATTTTGTTTTTCTCTCTAGGTGTGAATTAAGAGAAATTATCTGTTTATTCATTCATTTTTTGTTCAAATTTATGATTAAGAACTCAATGTCTCTTCAGTATTGAGCAATCATTTAGGATTCATGCATAAAACATCATCCACTTGTTTAATGTTTATTCATTTAATTATAAAAATCTGTCATTATGTATTCAGTGATCACTGGAGTTTTGACCCTCCTTAGGGGAGACCATTGTATCAGACGATCACATCATGTAATACTACAATTACTTCTTTAACTGTTAATCTAGGAAAATAAGTAATAATTCATCATTTAATTTACGCATGTATAATACAGGTAATGTTATAGTCCATGAGTCCCTTTTGGAGTCAGAATTAGGGAGTTGATGATGTAATATCACCACATTACTTCATCATTTAACTATGAAAATAGGTCTTTATATCAGCGATAGGTTTAGGACTTTGGTGCCATCTCGTCAATGTTAATATAAAAGGCCGACTAATTAATTTTCAATTTAATTTTTTAAAAACATCATTATTCCAGGAAGAGATCAGTCTGACTACTCCATGTGGGATTTAAGTATGCACCGCCATGTCATTTTTCAATCATTTTTCATTATATATTAATTATTTAAATCGATGCAGATGTTGTTCTTCTTGACTGGAGTCGGGAGTTAATCACATGGCATTATTTAATTATCTAAGTACTACTTCCTTGACAATCACTGCTGTTTGGTTCCATCTTCTGAAAGTTAAGTATGGAGGACTATCCAATTATTAACTTATTTGATTGTGTAAGTAATGATGGTTTCATCTGTCATTTGGCTGCTGTGGGAATGACACAGCAGGAGATCGGTACCAGAAGCAGTGGCCAGAGAATGGGGGACACAGCATTATACAGTGATTACTGATTATGTAATAGTAGATTTTTAACAATCGAATGATTATACGATTTAAAAAAAAAACTGTACTGTTTCGAATCATCAGTTTCTGAGAAGTTGCAACAGAACTGACCCATGAAGGACACAGTGACCACCGAATTTAAAAATGGAATAAGTGAATAATCTCCTGATCAGGGAATCTCATCTAATGAACTCTGTCGGGTTGCTAACATGACACACCACAAACAATAAATAAGTCTAAATAACCATATTAGAAAGCAGGGTACAGGACTTAATAGAGAACAGTCAATTGAGGAATCCAAAATGACTGAAAGAAACAGAAGACACTGTTCAAAATCCTTAATCATCAGCCTAATGCAAATCCAAACAACTCTGAGAAACCATGGGATCAAGATCCTCTAAAAGTAAGAGTATGGAGGAGTTAATTTTATTTTTAATGAAGGAAAAAGGATTATGGTACAGGCGATTAATTGTATTATTTCTGTTCTAGAAATTAGAAAACTGAAGCAAAGAAAACAGGTTTAAAATACTCATCATTATACGTGAATGGCACACTGATGCTTTCGTTTTCATGCTTATGTCACTATAGGCAAGTTGTAGCTTGAGAAACTGGTAAATATGTAGAACTCAAAACAAAGAGCCCTGCTTTGTTTTTGTGAGAAACTCAGTGAGGCTGTAAGTTTAGCTCATCGGTGGGTATACTCCTTTAAGCATGTGGGAGAGGTACTAGAATGTGACAGAATGTTGGTTCATAAATGTTGCCTGGCAACCCTGTTGCATTCTGTATCCTGGTCTCATGGGCCAAGGACCAGAGTAGCTTCGAGAAAGTGTTATCATGGGACATTACAGTCTCCCAATTTAACTATCTCCTAAAACTTTTAATGACAACATTTGACTCGCCTAAACAAGTCATAGCCAAACCTCTGGAGGTGTGCCTACAGATTTTACTGGTTACCAAATTCAAGATTACCTAATCATCAGAGAACGTATTCTGTGGAGAAACAGTTCAAAGTCTTCTGTTTATGAATACTCTCTCTCCTAAGAAGTCAAACTATGGAACAAAAGACAAATAAGACTCTCAAGTATTCATCAAAAGGTGAGTTTTCCAATGATGACTTCCTTCAGGATGGTGTTAATCCATTTGTTAGAGTAGGCTTGTGATTATTGGATTTCAGGCCATCTCTTTTGAGGCAGCTGCCCAACATTAAATATGTGATATCTTCTAAAAACCCTGCATCCACAATGATAGTTCAGCATTTAAACATGTTACTACACTGCGCTGCGATTAAATAACTGATGAACCTGGGAGTTTCCCACAATCATGTGGGAGTCAACAGAGAATCAATTGTGTGGAGTATGGCAGACCATTTCATCCTCTGATTATGTTGTTATTTGATTATTAAAATAGGACATTAGATAATCCATGATCAGTGGATTGTGGTGATGCCATGTGGGAGGCAATTATTATAAGCCATCTTAATATCAATTATGTAGTTAAAATATTTAAATTTATCACGACATCATCGCTCATGAGCTTGGTTTGGAGCCACCTTAGGGAAGTGGATGATGTTACATGAACTCATTATTTGATTATTTAATTATATAAAACTACGATTATATCATCCATGACACCTGGAATCTGGTGTCACAGATCATCTAATTACATAATTAATGAATTTGATTTGAAAATCTGTGTTAATCCCCAAGATAATGTAAATATCTGTATAGTTATGTAAACAAAAATCCTCCATTCCATGAAGAGACCTGTAAAGCTCCCTCTTGTGGAGATAATGTGCAATATATTCACATTGTATATGATTCATTGACTCAATTTATGATGATCACATCCTTCATGACTGGAGTCTGGCCAAGCTTCCCTTCCAGTAGAATGCTACATCCCCTATTTATTGTGACAGTTAGCTATTAGTGACTTATTTAAGTATTTAAATTATGTAAATGACAGAGAGTGCCATTACCGATTACGGTTAGGGTGCAAAAATCTGTCAGGGACAAGGTTAGGAAAGTTGTAGACATGGGCCGAGCATTTTCTGAATGATCTATGCATCTTCCAGAGTACGAGGGAAGGTGGGTGATTGAGTCCTGAAGGTGGCACTGTGCCCTCTGAGAAGTACAAGGACTTCACCAAGGCCGGCACGGTGGTCTGGCTTTTGAGTACATGTTCTTCCTCCATATCTTCACATCGGTTGTGGTCTACCATGAGAAGAATGAGTGGCACTAGGCAGACGGCACCATCACCGATACCTGGCAAAAGGATGATGACTCAGAACACGGAAGAACATTGCTCTCTCAGCTATGCTATTGATGCCCCTGCTGCAGCCATCTTTTCAGCTGTTATCAATATTGTGGCTACTACTGCTACCCCAGGATTGGGCCCACTATCTAACGTCCTGCCGCACCACAACAGACATTCAGGCGCTTGTGATGATGTCAGGCCAAAAGAATTCATCAGGCAAGACAGTATGATTATCTGACGATTAACCGATGGCAAATTAAAAATGCGTGATGACAGCATACAGTTTCATACCTCGCAAGTCTGCCCAGGAATTGATGATACAAAAAAATGTCAATGGCTTACATATTTAAAGATGTAATTATTAAATTCTTTCATTATATAATCTGTGATCCCTGAAGTTTGGCGCCACCTTGTGTGACTCAAGTGTGACAGAACATCTAACTATCTGATTATTCATTATTCAAATCTATCTTTTTCTACTCCAGGGAGAATGGAGTCTGTATCCACCATTTTGGTGTTAAATTGTTTTTTTTGTTTTTTTTTTTATAGAGTATTTTTTATTTAATTTTATATAACTAAGTCCAATTAAATGAAAACAAACATTTATACACAATATTTGGGAATTTGGGCGTCGTTCTTTCCAAACTACTTCCTGCTGGTAAGGGGCGCTGTCTTGGGGGATTCGAAGAAGATTCAGATATCCTAGCTGTAGTCTGTAGGGCTGTTTTGTCCAGCTGTTTGGAATGTAGGATCAGCTTGTACTCTGTTTCAGGCGGTCTGGTGTGATCAAACCACATTAGTCTGGAAGGAATCCACATCTTTTCATTTTCTGTGGAAACAAAAATAGAAATACTTTTCCCCAGTAACTTGTTCTTCAACTTAAATTTTGGAGTCAAAGCGTTTTTTTTTTTTTTTTTTTTTTTATTTTACATGTCGATCCCAGTTCCCTCTCCCTCCCTCCCTCCCTCCCCCCAAGCCCTCCCTCCCTCCTTCCCTCCCTTTTGCCCTCTCTACCCTCTCCCATGCACTCTAAACACCCTCCCCTCCCAACCCCCCACCACAATACAATATGTAGGGGAATGCCATCCAGTTGGGGTCATGTAGATCTGACAGGTCCTGTGAAGTAGGGACTAGGGCTTCTCTCCTATCTCCAGAATAAGGCAGTTATCCCTCCATGGGGGATATGTTTGCAAAGTCCTTTTGTGCACCAGGGATACATCCTGGCTCCACTGTCTGAGGTCTCTTAGGCTGCTCAGACCTTCTGGCTGAGACCCATATTCAGGGGGGTCCGAGTCAGTCCCCTGTTGGCTTCCCAGCTATCAGTCTAGTGGCCCTTAGCTCCCCCTTGTTCAGGTAAGCTGTCTCTATGTACTTCTACCGCATGGTCTTGTCCTCTCCATCTGCTTCTGGGTTCTAGTTTGACTCAGTGTTTATGTATGGGTGTTTGCTCCTGTTTTCAACAGGCATTAATTGAGGACTCCATGGAGAAGTTAGTTGTTGATCTCACTCTCCGGGAAGGGCATTTATGATAGCCTTTCCACGGAAGCTGAGATTGTTAGTTGGGAGCAGTCTTGTAGTTCCCTCGACCTTTCTTTGTGTTCAACTTTATCTTCAAACCAATATTGGCACCCTCTTTTATGTTCTCTCTCTCTGTCTCTGTCTCTCTCTCTTTCCTATTTTCCATTCCTAACCAGGCTCAATCCTCCTGGTCGCACATGCCTTCCTCTCCTCCCTCTCATTTTCTCCTACTTCTCTCTCCATTAGCTGTCCTCCCCCACTATACCTGAGGTCTGGGGGAATTGTCCCTTCCCAGTTCTGTGAGGGAATTTATATGAATCTCTTAGAATACAACTTGTATCCTAGTTCCTCTGGTGATGTGAATTATATGCTGGTGATCATTTGATCTAGGTCTAAAATCCATATATGAGTGAGTACATACTGTGTTCCTCTTTTTGTGACTGGGTTACCTCATTCAGGATGGTTTCTTCAAGTGCCATCCACTTGCCTGCGAATTTCAAGATACCATTATTTTTTTCTGCAGAGTAGTATTCCATTGTGTACATGTGCCACATCTTCATTAACCATTCTTCAATTGAAGGGCATCTAGGTTGCTTCCAGGTTCTTGCTATTACAAATAGTGCTGCTATGAACATAGTTGAACAGATGTCTTTGTTGCATTGATGTGAATCCTTTGGGTATATGCCTAAGAGGGGGATTGCCGGGTCCTGTGGTAAACTAATTCCCATTTTCCTGAGGAACCGCCATACTGATCTCCAAAGTGGCTGTATGAGTTTGCACTCCCACCAGCAGTGGAGGAGTGTTCCACTTTCTCCACATCCTCTCCAACATAAGTCATCACTGGTGTTTCTAATTTTAGCCATTCTGGCAGGGGTAAGATGGTATCTCAAAGTTGTTTTGATTTGCATTTCCCTGATAGCTAAGGATGTGGAGCATTTTCTTAAGTGTCTTTCAGCCTTTTTGATTTCCTCCATTGAGAATTCTTTCTTCAGTTCTGTACCCCATTTTTTAATAGGGTTATTTGGTGTTTTGTTGACTAGTTTCTTGAGTTCTTTGTATATTTTGGAGATCAGCCCTTTGTCGGATATAGGATTAGTGAAAATCTTTTCCCAGTCAGTGGGCTGCCGTTTGGTCTTGTCAACTGTGTCCTTTGCCGTACAGAAGCTTCTAAGTTTGAAGAGGTCCCATTTATTAATTGTTTCTTTCAGTGTCTGTGCCCCTGGAGTTATGTTCAAGAAGCGGTCTCCTATACCAATTTGTTCAAGGGTACCTCCTACTTTCTCTTCTAAGAGGTTCAATATGGCTGGATTGATGTTGAGGTCTTTGATCCATTTGGACTTGAGTTTTGTGCATGGTGACAGACATGGGTCTATCTGCAGTCTTCTACACACCCTCATCCAATTGTGCCAGCACCATTTGTTGAAGATGCTGTCTTTGCCCCATTGTATAATTTTAGCTGTTTTGTCGAAAATCAGGTGTTCATAGGTGCGTGGATTAATATCAGGATTTTCAATTCGATTCCATTGGTCTACCTGTCTATTTTTATGCCAATACCAGGCTGTTTTCAGAACTATAGCTCTGTAGTAGAGCTTAAAGTCAGGAATGGTGATGCCTCCTGATGTTCTTTTATTGTATAGGGTTGTTTTGGCTATCCTGGGTCTTTTGTTTTTCCATATAAAGTTGATTATTATCCTTTCAAGGTCGGTGAAGAATTGTGGTGGGATTTTAATGGGGATTGCATTGAATCTGTAGATTGCTTTTGGTAAGATTGCCATTTTTACTATGTTTATCCTACCTATCCAAGAGCATGGGAGATCTTTCCATTTTCTGGTATCTTCTTTAATTTCTTTCTTTAGAGTCACAAAGTTTTTATTATATAGATCTTTTACTTGTTTGGTAAGCGTTACACCAAGATACTTTATGTTGCTTGTGGCTATTGTAAAGGGTGATGTTTCTCTGATTTCTTTCTCTGCCTCTTTGTCGTCTGAAAAAAATAGGGCTACTGATTTTTTTGAGTTTATCTTGTATCCTGCTAGTTTGCTGAAGGTGTTTATCAGCTGTAGGAGTTCCCTGGTAGAGTTTATTGGGTCGCTTATGTAAACTATCATATCATCTGCAAATAGAGACAGTTTGACTTCTTCCTTTCCAATTTGGATGCCCTTGATCTCCTTTTGTTGTCTTATAGCATTAGCTAGAACTTCTAGTACGATATTGAAGAGATATGGAGAGAGAGGACAGCCTTGTCTTGTTCCTGATTTTAGAGGAATTGGCTTAAGTTTCTCTCCATTCAGTTTGATGTTGGCAGTTGGTTTGCTGTATATTGCTCTTATTATGTTTAGGTATGTTCCTGTTATCCCTGACCTCTCTAATACCTTTATCATGAAAGGGTGTTGAATTTTATCGAAGGCTTTTTCTGCATCTAGGGAGATAATCATATGGTTTTTCTTTTTCCGTTTGTTTATATGGTGGATCACGTTGATAGATTTTCGTATGTTAAACCATCCCTGCAATCCAGGTATGAAGCCTACTTGATCATGGTGGATGATATCTCTGATGTATTTTTGAATTCGGTTTGCCATTATTTTATTGAGTATTTTTGCATCGATGTTCATCAGGGATATTGGTCTGTAGTTTTCTTTCTTAGTTGTGTCTTTGTGAGGTTTGGGTACCAAAGTTATTGTGGCCTCATAAAAAGAGATTGGCAATAAACCTTCTGTTTCTATCTTGTGGAACAGTTTGAGGAGTAGTGGTATTACTTCTTCCTTGAATGTCTGGTAGAATTCTGCACTGAATCCATCTGGCCCTGGACTTTTTTTCGTTGGAAGGCTTTCGATGACTGCTTCTATTTCATTTCGGGTTATAGGTCTATTTAAGTTGTTTGTCTGTTCTTGATTTAATTTTGGTAAGTGATAGTTATCCAGAAACTTGTCCATTTCCTTTGAATTTTCAATTTTTGTGGAATACAGATTTTCGAAGTATGACCTGAAAATTGTCTGGATTTCCTCTGTGTCTGTTGTTATGTTCCCCATTTCGTTTCTGATTTTGTTAATTTGCATGTTCTGTCTCTGCTTTTTCGTTAATTTGGATAAAGGTTTATCAATCTTGTTGATTTTCTCAAAAAACCAACTTTGTTGCATTGATTTTTTTGTATTGTTTTCCTGGTTTCTATTTTGTTGATTTCAGCCCTCAAGTTGATTATTTCCTGGCGTCTGCTCCTGCGGGGTGAATTCGCTTCTCTCTGTTCTAAGGTTTTCAGTTGCGCTGTTAATTCATTTATGTGACTATCCTCTGTTTTCTTCATATGGGCACTTAGTGCAATGAACTTCCCTCGTAACACTGCTTTCAAGGTGTCCCATAAGTTCGGGTATGTTGTATCCTCATTCTCGTTGAATATTAGAAAGTCTTTAATTTCTTTCTTTATTTCTTCTTTGACCCAGGAGTGGTGCAATTGCACATTGTTAAGTTTCCATGAGTTTGCAGGTTTTCGGCTATTTGTATTGTTGTTGAATTCCACTTTTAAAGCATGGTGGTCCGATAAGATACAGGGGACTATTTCTATTCTCTTGTATCTGTTGAGGTTTGTTATGTCTCCTAGTATGTGGTCGATTTTAGAGAAGGTTCCATGTGGAGCAGAGAAGAAGGTATATTCTTTTGTCTTTGGATGGAATGTTCTATAGATGTCTGTTAGCCCCAGTTGAGACATAACTTCTGTTAATTCTTTTGTTTCTTTGTTGAGTTTCTGATTTGTGGTCCTGTCTAGTGTTGAGAGTGGTGTATTGAAGTCTCCCACTATAAGTCTGTGAGGTTTTATATGAGCTTTGAGTTTTAGTAGTGTTTCTTTTACGAATGTGGGTGGCTTTGTATTAGGGGCATAGATGTTCAGAATTGAGACTTTGTGTTGATGGATTTCTCCTGAGATGAATATGAAATGACCGTCTTCATCTCTTTTGACTAGTTTTGGTTTGAAGTCTAGCTTGTTAGATATTAGGATAGCTACGCCTGCTTGCTTCTTATTTCCATTTGATTGGAAAATCTTTTCCCAACCCTTTACCCTGAGGTAATGTCTATCTTTGGAGCTAAGATGTGTTTCTTGTATGCAGCAGAAGGATGGATTCTGTCTTCGTATCCATTCTGTTAATCTGTGTCTTTTTATAGGTGAGTTAAGACCATTAATGTTGAGGGTGAGTAAGGACCATTGATTGTTGATGGTTGTTTGATTTAGGTTTGTTGTTGGCAGTGGTATTGTGAATATATTTATTCTGCTTCACCCTAGGTTTCTGGTGTAGTTGGATTATCTGTTGCCTACATTTTTGTGGGCATAGTTACCTTCCTTGGGTTGGAATTTTCCTTCCAATACTTTCTGTAGGGCTGGATTTGTAGATACATATTGGGAAAATCTGGTTTTGTCATTGAATATCTTGTTCTCTCCATCTATATTGACTGAGAGTTTTGCTGGATATAGTAGCCTAGGCTGGCATCCGTGTTCTCTTAATACTTTTAGAACATCTATCCAGGACCTTCTGGCCTTGAGGGTTTCCATGGAGAAGTCAGGTGTAATTTTGATAGGTCTGCCTTTATATGTTACCTGTCCTTTTTCCTTCGCTGCTCTTAATATTCTTTCTTTATTCTGTATGCTAGGTGTTTTGATTATTATATGTCGAGGGGTCTTTTTTCTTTGGTCCAGCCTATTTGGGGTTCGGTATGCTTCTTGTACTTTCATGGGCATGTCCTTCTTCAGATTTGGAAAGTTTTCCTCGATGATTTTGTTGAATATGTTTTCAGCACCTTTGAGCTGTGCTTCCTCACCTTCCTCTATGCCTATTATTCTTAGGTTTGGCCTTTTCATGGTGTCCCACATTTCCTGTATGTTTTGTGTTAAGGATTTGTTGGATTTATGGTTTTCTTTGGTTGATGAATCTATTTCTTCTAGTTTATCTTCTGCGCCTGAGATTCTCTCTTCCATCTCTTGAATTCTATTGGTTATGCTTGTGTCCGTGGTTTCCGATTTTTTGCCCAGCTTTTCAATTTCCAGCTTTCCTTCCATTTGTGTTGCCTTTATTTTCTCAATTTCGGTTTTCAAATCTTGAACCGTTTCCTTCACCTGGTTAATTGTTTTTTCTTGGCTTTCTGTACTTTCCTTAAGGAATTTGTTCATTTCTTCCACTTTTTTGTTTGTTTTTTCCTCTATTTCTTTAAGGGATTTTCTCATATCTTCTTTGAGGGCCTCTATCATTTTTATGATGGTGATTTTTAAGTCGTACCCTTCTGCTTCCTCTGCTGTGTTGTTGTGTTCCATTCTAGTTGTTGTAGATTCCCTAGATTCTGGTGGTGTCATGTTTGTCTTTCTGTTGTTAGGTGTTCTCTTGTATTGCCTTCTTCCCATAGTTTCTTCCTGTAGGTGCTGGTGGTGTCTCTTCCCTCTCTCTATGGTCCTTCCCAGATGGGCTTATGTGGATCAAAGATTCAATGTCTGTATCTCTGTGTGGTCCAAGCTCTCTAGGAGGCTTCTCTCTGGCCAATAGCCGGCAGAAGAGGACGAGGGCTGGACTGGAACTTGAGAAGGTTTTGCAAGGTAGTGGGATCTCACTGGAAACTGGCGCTCTCCAGCTGAGACCTCGTTCTTTGGCCTCTACCATAAACCTTTTCTCTTTTTTGAAAATAAAATAATCCCTCTTCATTCTCTGCCCTTTAGAGGAGCTTGATCTCATGGTTTCCCGGCATTGTTTTGATTTGCATTGGTCCAGAACAACCAGCGTGGGGCCGGGGCCGAGTACAAAATTAAATTGATAATAAATTAAATTGATATTAAATTAGTTGGCATTTTATATTAACAGTGACGAAATGGCACCAAAATCCTAAACATGTCGCTGATGTAAAGATCTCTTTATATAGCTAAATGATGAAGTAATGAGATGATGTTTCATCAACTCCCAAAATCTGACTCCAAAAGAGACTTATGGTTCATAACATTACTTGTATTTTAAACTCATTAATTAAGTGATGAATTATCATTTAATTTCCTAGCTTAACAGTTAAGGTAGTAAGTGTAGTATTCGATGATGAGATGGTCTGGCACAATTGACTTCCCTGAGGAGGCTCAAAACTCCAGTGATCACTGAATACGTAATGACAGATTTTCATAATTAAATGAATAAATTTTAAACCAGTGAATGGTGTTTTACGTGTGAAGCCTAAATGTTGCTCAATACTGAAGGCTCATTGAGTTCTTAATCATAGATATGAACAAAAAATGAATGAATAAAGAGATAATTTCTCATAATTAACCCTTAGAGGGATAACAAATTGATATCAACATTGATTTAAAGAAAGAAAGAAAGAATGAAAGAAAGAAATCACAAGAGACAATTTAAAACCAACAAGGTGGATCCAGACTCCACTCTTCCTGCAGTAGAAAAAGACAGATTTGTATAATGAAATAATCAGATAGTTAGATGGTCTGTCACACTTGAGTCACACAAGGTGGCGCCAAACTTCAGGGATCACCGATTATATAATGAAAAATTTACTAATTACATCTTTAAATATGTAAGTCTTTGACCTTTTTTTGTATCTTCAAATCCTGGGCCAACTTGACAGATATGGAAATGTATACTGTCATCAAGGATTTTTCAAATGCCATAAGTTAATCATCAGATAATCATATTGTCTTGCATGATGAATTCTGTTGGCCTGACATCATCACCAGCACCTGAATCTCTGTTGTGGTGCTGCAGGATCTGAGATAATGGGCCCATTCCTGGCTCAGAAGTAGTAACCAAGGCATTGTTATCAGCTGAAAAAATGTCTGAAGCTGGGGCATCACCAGCATATCTTTGAGAGAGATGTTCTTCTGTGTTCTGGGTTGTCATCATTTTGCCAGGTCTCGGACATGGTGTCGACCTCCTAGTGCCACTACTTCTTCTCATGGTAGATCACAACCGATGTGAAGATGTGGCCAGGGTCAGAGGCAGGGCCAGGTGCAGGACCAGGGCCAGGTGTATGGCCAGGGCCAGATGCAGGGCCAGGACCAGGGCCAGGGCCATGTCCAGTGCCAGGTGCAGGGCCAGGGCCAGGACCAGGTGCAGTGCCAGTGCCAGGTGCATGGCCACGTGCAGGGCCAGGGCCAGGTGCAGGGCCAGGGCCAAGTGCAGGGACAGGTGCAGGACCAGGGCCAGGGCCAGGTGCAGGGCCAGGGCCAGGACCAGAGCCAGGTGCAGGGCCAGGGCCAGGGCAAGGTGCAGGGCCAGGGCCAGGGCCAGGTGCAGGGCCAGGGCCAGGGCCAGAGCCAGGGCCAGGGCCAGGGCCAGAGCCAGGGCCAGGTGCAGGGCCAGGGCCAGGGCCAGGTGCAGGGCCAGTGCCAGGGCCAGGTGCAGTGCCAAGGACAGAGCCAGGGCCAGGGCCAAGGCCAGGGCCAGGTGTAGGGCCAGAGCCAGGGCCAGGTGCAGGGCCAGTGCCAGGGCCAGGTGCAGGGCCAAGGACAGAGCCAGGGCCAGGGCCAAGGCCAGGGCCAGGTGCAGGGCCAGGGCCAGGGCCAGGTGCAGGGCCAGGGCCAGGGCCAGGGCCAGTACAGGGCCAGGGCCAGTTGCAGGGCCCGGGCCAGGGCCAGGGCCAGGTGCAGGGCAAGGGACAGGTGCAGGGCCAGGGCCAGGTGCAGGGCCAGGGCCAGGTACAGTGCCAGGTCCAGTGCCAGGTTCAGGGCAAGGGCCAGGGCCAGGGCTAGGGCCAGGTGCAGGGCCAGGGCCAGGGCCAGGGCCAGGGCCAGGTGCAGGCCTGGGCCAGGGCCAGGTGCAGGGCCAGGGACAGGAACAGGTGCAGGGCCAGGGCCAGGGCCAGGTGCAGGGCCAGTGCCAGGGCCAGGTGCAGGGCCAGGGCCAGTGCCAGGGCCAGGTGCAGGGCCAGGGACAGGTGCAGGGCCAGGGCCAGGGCCAGGTGCAGGGCCAGTGGGAGGGCCAGGTGCAGGGCCAGTGCCAGGGCCAGGTGCAGGGCCAGGGACAGGTGCAGGGCCAGGTCCAGGACCAGGGCCAGGGCCAGGTGCAGGGCTAGAGACAGGGGCAGGGCCAAGGCCAGGGCCAGGGCCAGGGCCAGGGCCAGTGCCAGCCCAGGGCCAGGGCCATCCCAGGGCCAGGGCCAGGTGCAGGGCCATGTTCAGGGCCAGGGCCAAGTGCTGGGCCATTGCCAGGGCCAGGTGCAGGGCCAGGGCCAGGGCCTGGGCCAGGTGCAGGGCCAGGGACAGGGCCAGGTGAAGGGCCATGGCCAGGTGCAGGGCCAGGGCCAGGGCCAGGGCCAGGTGTAGGGCCAAGGCCAGGACCAGGGCCTGGGTCAGATGCAGGGCCATGGCCAGCTCCAGGTGCAGGTCCAAGGCCAGGTGCTGGGCCAGGGCCACGTGCAAGGCCAGGATCAGGGCCAGTTGTAGGGCCAGGCCCATGTGCAGGGCTAGGGCCAGGTGCAGGGCCAGGGCCAGGTGCAGGGCCAGGGCCAGGGCCAGGTGCAGGGCCAGGTGCAGGGCCAGGTTCAGGGCCAGGTGCAGGGCCAGTGCCAGGGCCAGGCCAAGGCCAGGGCCAGGACCAGGGCCAGGGCCAGGACCAGGGCAATGTCCAGGGCCAATACTATCCACCATGAAACTCACACATTTAACCTTGTTCCCCTAGACTTTACATTGAAATTGGTTTTATCCCTATTTCCCTTCCTAACTAGCGTGATGTTTCCTTGATTCTTTGTTGAGTTCATTTTTAATAAAATTTTATTACAAACAAGGCCAGATGGTCCTGGATAGATTATGAACAAATAATAAGAGTCCTCGGATTGCAGCCCAGGCTAAAATAATGTGCAAAACTCTCAATCACTATAGCAAAAACAAGATATTTAATGTCAAAGCCAGATTTCCTAAACATATTTCCATTAATCCAGCCCAACGAAAATTCTGGAAAGAAATTCTAACCAATCAAGCTAACTACACTAATGAAGACATAGGCAAAGTTAATATCAGTTTACAAGAACCAAAAAGAAAAAGTGGGCGAATACACTCACAATACCACCACCAACAACAATGAAACAAACAAGAATTAACAATCTATGGTCTTTAATTTCCCAAAATATTAACGGTCTTATTGCCTATAAAAACACACAGGCTAACAGAGTGTATATTAAGATATATTTCATCCTTCTAGTGCATACAAGAAATGCATCTAAGTTTCAAAGACAGACATTTCTTCAGTGTAAACGTTTTGCAAAACATTTTCCAATCAAAGGAACTCAAGAAGGAAGCAGGTGTAGGTATCTAAATATTAAGAAGTTTAATTTCAAACCAAAATCACTCTAGAGATGAAGAAGTTCATTTAATAATAAGCATGGGAGAAATCCATCAATATAAAGTCTCAAATCTGAACATCTCTGATCCAAATTAAAAGGTACCCACATTCTTAAGAGAAACAGTAGTAAAACTCAAAGCTCACATAAAACCTTACTCACTCATAGTGGGAGATTTCACCACCCCATTCTGAACACTAATCAGGATTACCAAACTTAAGTTTCACAAACAATCACAGGAACTAACAAAAGTTTTGTCCCACTTGTTTTACTAGTCATTTATAGAACAACCAATCCAAACACAGAAGAATATACCTTCTCCTCAGCTACACATGGGACATTCTGTAAAACTGACTACATACAAGGCAACATAACAAACCCAGCAAATAAAAAATAAAATAAAATTGAATAGCCCCCTATATCTTATCAGATCACCATGATTTTTGAGTTGGAATTCTACAAGAATACATACTGCAGACACGCTACAAATTCATAGAAACTGAATAATGAGTAAATTACCATTCCCTGGTCCAGGAAGAAATAATGAAATAAATAAAAGATTTGTAGAATTTAATGAAAATGAAGACAGAACATACCTGAACTTATGGGACACTTTTAAAGCAGTTATACAAGGAAAGTTCATTGCAATCAGTGCTCATGTGAAGTAAACAGATGATAGTCAAATTATATAATTAAGAGCACAACTGAAAGACATAGACCAAAAAGAAACAAACTTACCCCAGAGGAGTACCTGCCAGTGAATAATCAATTTGAGGGATGTAATCAATAAAGTAGGAACATGGAAACCAATACAAAGAACAAATAGAACAAAAAGTTGTTTCTTTGAAAAATAACAAGATAGACAAACCTTAGGGGCAAACAAATCAAGAAGCAGAGAGAGAACATGCAAACCAGCAAAATCTGAAATGAAAATGGGGATATACGAACAAACACTGAGGAAACCCCGAGACATTTCAGGTCATACTTTGAAAACATGTACTATACAAAAATAAAAAATCTAAGGGAAATGGACAGATTTCTGGATTGTTATCACTTATCAAATTCAAAACAAGGTTAAATAAGCAATTTAAATAGATTTTGATCACATACTGAAATAGAAATAGTCATGAAACTCCACCAAAGCCCCCCCCCAAAAAAAAACAAACACATAGACACAAGGCCAAAGGACTTCAGTGCAGAATTCTACAAACATTTCATAGAAGTGCTAATACCAATACTCCTCAAATTGTCTCACACAATAGAAGCAAAAGGTTCATTACCATTTTTAATTAGTTTACAATTACCTGGATATGCAAGCCTCACAAAGACACAACTAAGAAACAGAATTACAGGCAGATATCCCTCATGGACATTGATGCAAAAGTATTCAATAAAATACTGGAAAATCGATTGCATGTACACATCAAATAAGTCCTCTATCATGACCAAGTAGGCTTCATGTCACAGATGCAGGGATGGTTCAACATATGAAAATCTATCAATTTGATCCACCATATACATAAAGTAAAACAGAAAAATCACATTATCATCTCACTAAATGCTGAAAATGCCAATGTCAAAATCAAACACCCTTTTATGATAAAGTCCTTGGAAAGAACAGGGATAACAGAAACCTACCTAAACATAATAAAAGCAATATACAGTTAACCAACATAGAACATTAACCTATGTTTAGAGAAGCTTAAGACAATTCCTCTAAAATAAGGAACAAGACAGCTGTCCATTCTCTCCATAAATCTTCAATATTGTGCTTGAAGTTCTAGCTACGGAAAGAAATCAAGAAAAGAAGATCAAAGGGACACAAATTGGAAAGTAATAAGTCAATTTGTTACTATTAGCAGATGATAGGATTGTTTACATAAGTGACCCAAAAAAAATCTACCAATGAACTCCTACAGATGACAAACACCTTTCAAACAGTGACAGTACACAAGAATAATAAAAACAACAAAAAATTAGTAGCCTTACTCTATACAGAAGATAAAAGGGATGAGAGTCACCACCCTTTACAATAAGAAAAACAACAAATAACACCTTGGGGTAACTATAACCAAACTAGTATTAGGCCTATATTGCATGGTCTTGTGTCTTTAAAGAAAGAAATTAAAGAAGATACTAGAAAATGGAAAGATCACCCATGCTCTTGAAATGGTATGATAAATATAGTAAAAACTCCAATTTTGCCAAAAGCAATCTACAGATTCAAAGCATTCCCAGTAAAAATCCTAGCACATTTATTTCTTCACTGACCTTGAAAAAAACAATACTCAACAGTATATGGAACAACAAAAGAGTCACAATAGTCTAAACAATGCTGTATAATAAAGGAACTTCAGAAACCATCACATTCTCCGACTTCAAGCCCTAAGCTCTATTATAGAGCTAAAGTACCAAAAAAAAAGCACTTGGTATTGGCACACATATAGAAAGGTAGACCAATGGAACTGAAAATCATGATATTAACCAACACACCTACAAACTCCTGAGTTTTGATGAAACAGGAAAAATAATACAATGGAAAGAGGCAATCATTTTCAACAAATGGTTCTGGCAAAACTGGATGATGATATGTAGAAGACTACAAAGAGACCTATGTGAATCGCTATACACAAAACTTAGAACAAATGGATGAAAGACCTAAACATTAATCCAACTGCCCTAAACCTCTTAGAAGAGAAAGTTTGAGGTACTCTTGAAGGAATTTTTACAGGAGAGTGTCGCCTCTACTTTGACCAGCAAAGAAAATGCAACATTCAGACTCTGCTTTAAGTAATTTATTCAGGAAATTTGTATAATCTTCTGACCCTGGGGGCAGCCCAGCCCACAGCTTAAAAGCCCTTGGGCAGTCAACCGCAGAATGCCATGTGGTGAAAAAAAAAAAAAAAGACATGTCCACATACACAGAAGCAAGCCAGATTCTCATCTTTTAGCCAAATATGGAATTGTTTAATACAGAGATTACTCACCGTCGGGAAGGTGGAGGGCAGAAGCCAGCGCCATCTGTAAGGTGTGGCACTTCGCAGGTCTCTACAGGACAGTTATTCCTAGTCATAATACCAAACAGTGAGATCAATAATTAATAAAAGGAACCTACTGAAACTGAGAGCCATATGTAAGGCAAAAGACACAGTGGACAACATTGTGGACAGCACACAGAGTGGGAACAGATTTCACCAACCCCTCATCTGACAGAATGTGCAAAGAACTCAGAAACTAATCAACACAACATCAAATAATCAAATTAAAAGGTGGGGTACTGAATACACAATTCTCAATAGAGGAAATCAAAATGGTTGAAATACACTTATGAAAGTGCTCAACATCCTTAGTCATCATGGAAATGCAAACAAAAACAACTCTGAAAAAAAAAATTTTACTCCTGTCAGAATGGTTAAATCAGAAACACCATGAACAGCTTATGCTGGAAAAGATTCAAGGAAGGGGAACATTCCTCCACTGCTTGTGGGAGTGAAAATTATACAGCCTTTTTGGAGATCAGTATGACAGTTCCACAGAAAAACCAGAATCATTCTACCACAGGACCCAGTAATTCCCCTCTTAGGCATATACTCAAATGATCAGCAAAGACATCAGTTCAATTACTTTCATAGCAGCATTATTTGTAATAAGAAGAATCTGGAAGCAATATAGATGCTCCTCAAATGAAGAATGAATGAAGAAGCTATGGTACATTTACTCAATGGAATAAACTCAATGAGGAAAAATGGAATTTTGAAATACTTTAGTGAATGAATGAAACTTGAAATTCCTGAGTGAGGTAACTGACTCACAAAAGTCTCAACATGAATGTACTCACTCATATGTGGATTTTAGACATAGAGCAAAGTATCACCAGTCTACAATTCACACCACTATAGAAATTAGGATAAAAGGAGGAAAATATACAAGGGAATTTTACAAGGTCCCCAACAGAAGGAGAAAGCATCATCAACTTCCCAGCATGTCAGGAGCATGAGGGGGCAGTGTGTAGAGAGAAAGATAAGGGAGAGAAGGGTAGGAAAGGAGAACATGTGTGACCAAGATGATTGAGTCAGGTGTGGAATAGATGAAAGCAAGAAAAGAGATATCATAATAGAGGGAGACATTATAGGTGTGAAGAGAAAATTGATTCTAGAGAAATGTTCAGTCTTACAAGGATGACCACAACTAAGAATCCGAGAAACACTGTGATGCTGAGTAGAAGCAGCCAGAGTATGGTGGGGATTGAAGAATTCCCCAAACAATTCATTCAGTCCTGTGGGTACAATCCAAGCCAGGCAAGGTTTCACTGACCTTACCTGCTCCAGCAGGCTTCATCTCTGCTAAACAGTTCACCCAAGTATGTGGTCCAATGTGCATTCTCTTAAGTAGCTCACCATCCCTTAAATACAGGAAGAACCCCAAGGTCAAAGATAGAAAATTTTATTGTCCTGCTCTGCCCTGTACAATACTTAAGAACTTTATGAAATCACCACAATGATGGGAGATGTCATTCTGTATATGTTTCTCATACTGGTTAATAAATAAAGCACTGTTGGCCAATAGGAAAGGAAGATAGGAGGGACTAGGAGACAAGGAGGAAGAGGAAATAGGAAGGAAAAGTCAAGATGGAGAGTCTGGAGAGAGCTGGATGCCAGCCACCTCCCCGGTAAGAGAAGGCCATGTGGAAATACATAGATTAACACAAATGGGTTAATACTTAAGAAAGAGCTAGCCAATAAGAAAGTAGTAACTGGCCAACAGCATAATATCAAATACTGAGTCTCTCTGTATTATTTGGGGCTGGCGTAGCAGCAGGACAAGACTTGGTGGCGGGAGAAAAAACCTGTACTCGTTACACCACAAGGGGTCTCTACCTCTATCTCTACTCTGTCTCTCTCTTTTGTTGTGTTTTTGTATGGGTTTATTCTTTGTGTGTTCCCTGGACAGGAAGCTACTTCTTGGAGAGCACATAAACAGTCTCAAAGAGATAAGGATGTGTCAAATTTATGGTGGTAAAATAAGAAATGTAGGGGAGGTTGCATGTAGGGGAAACCTTATAGGACTCCTTTAGTGCCATCTCAGGTTGGGATAATGTGTGGTGAGGTCTTTTCCTTCGCATGTGCTCATCCACGTGCGTGCATGAGTGTGTGTGTGTTTGTGTGTGTGTGTGTGTGTGTGTGTGTGTGTGTGTGTGTGTGTACTTGTGGCTAGCTGGATCAGTCTATTTTGTGGGAAACATATGGGAGGATTCAAGATTAAACTTTCCAGTGGCCAGTCTGGCACATCTCTGAATTCAGAGCTCCACATTGCATGCCCACATATCTCCCTTTGTAATTTCGGAGCAAATGCCTCCAGGAGATTGGTTGGAGAAAGCAATATAAGGAGAAAATATAATCTGAGAGCCTTTTACTCAGAAGATCCATTTCATCTGAGCAGAGGTGAGATCTATGGGCTGGCTTGGCTCTTCTGCTTCTCTGATTTGCATCTTGAAAACTGAACCCCAATACCTGTCTCTGGTCCTTTTATTTTTATTTTTTTGTGCTACATGCTACAGAGTGGGAGATAGCTCAGAATGGTTGCATGGTGATGCTTAGAAGATGACTAGGGTGTGGGCACAGGGCAAAGGCCAGGGAGGTAAGTGGAAAAGTTGGATTGAATGTTTATTCTTTCCTTGTGCTCTTGACACCACATCAAGCTCCGTAGTGGCCTGCCTCCTGGGAAGAGGCCAAGGATGTCACAGTTCCCTTAGTGGGATAATATGGCAGATACTAACAGATAATAAGCAGATAATACAGCATAGCATTCAATTGAATATAGATGGCTTGTTAATGTGAGCATGAAGGCCAAGGTATTTGTGGCCTTTATCCTTTTTTTTTTTTTTTCAGAAAAATCACACCCATGAGACCCTTGTTCTTTAAAACTGTATCCATCACATATTCTCACAGCCCCTGCTCTTTGCCCTATGTCCAGCGTGTAAATGCCATCTGCCAAATGAAAAGGCAGTTCTGGTTTTTGGGCCGTATTTACTTGAGTGATCCTAACCCATATGTCACCTGCCTAACTTCTTTTGTGCCCTGTGATTTAGAACACCACCATTCTGCTGCCCTATCAGTCCAGGGTCAGATTGGGAGGCCTCTTTTGGTCTGGATTCTTTGACAATGAACATTTATTTTGCTCCGTGTGCAAGAAGCCAACATACACAATACCACCCTGGATGCTGAAGTAGGAAGGAGATCAGTGTTCCATCATGGAATGTGGTGGGAGGTGGACATCAGAGAAACCTGATGGGGTAGTTAGGGGAAAACACACAGCCCCCAGTTTCTAAGTCCATAAATTTGGTTCTGAAGGGGAGCACCTGTTTGCAGTTTAGGTCATCTTGTGTGAGATGGTGTTTTTGCATGCAAGTTTTTGGGCTGAAATCCTCTGTCTGTTGCATACTTGTTTCTGTTACATGGGTGTGGAACCCTGGGGGAAAATGATTAAGGCCCCATGAGGGTTTCCTGTGATGACTCCTGGATCGTTTTGTGAAGTCACTGAGAAGGACAGGGGTGAGTTTGTTCTGCAGTTAACATGGTGTGCAAAGCAAGAATTGCTTATTCTACCTCATTTTCTATGTTACCTTTCCTCATTCCACTTCAATCTCTTCAGAAACACCTGAGTCCATTGAGGGCTAATCTATAGGTCAATGACTCAAAAAGTTCCATCTTGAGGGAGACTTTCAGACTTGGAGGAATGAAAGACAGATTTCCTGAATGTTTCCTGGTTAGTGGTGGTGGTTCAAGGCTGTGGGCTGGAGATAGACTGTGAGAGTGCTGGAGGTAGCTCAAATTGGTTGCCTTGTGATGCATAGAAGATGATGAGGTTTGTGGTTTGGGTGCAGGCCCTGGTTGGCAAAGGGGCAGGTTAGATGTAATGTTTAATCTTTTGATGTTTCATTGTATCAACATTTAGGAAACTGGGGAGCAGGGCTGCTTCCTTGGAAGGGGTCATGGATGTCACCTTCCCCTTGGTGGCCCCTGATGCATATCATGTAGTACAGTTTTCACCTTAACTCAGAGGGAGGGGTAACTTTGGCTGTAGTATCAAGGGTCCCACTGGCTTTCCACTTTATCTTCTAAATATCAGACCCATGGGAATGTTGTCCCTGAAATCTCAACTCCGCGTAAGTGCACACAGTTGCCTCCTCTTTGACTTGTGTCCATCCTAATCTGACCTTCTGCCAGGTGTGATGCCAGTGCTTGGAATAAGACCTTATTGATGTGGCTTGTCCTCACAACTGTTTCATCTGCCCATCTCCTGTGCCCTGAGCTCAGTGACACCACCATCTCACTGCCCTACCAGCACTGGGTCAGCCTGAGAGGCTGCTACTTGGCTGGCTGTCTTGACATGGCTGCATGGTTTTGGTCGGGAGCAAGGTTGCAGCAGACCCAAAGCAGGCCTAACAGTTGGAGTTGTCAAGTTGGTGGCCAGGTTCAAGTAGATAGCTGTTGGACAATAGGAAAGCAAGATAGGCAGAACTAGGAGACAAGGAGAAAAGAGAAAGTAGTAAGGAGGGATCAACATGGAGAGGCTGGGGAGATATGATGCCTGCTCCACTCCCTGGTAAGGTGAAACTATGTGTAAACACTTAGGTTAACAGAAATGGGTTAATACTTAAGACAGAGCTAGCCGATAAGAGACAAATAATTGGCCAACAGCATTATATCAAATACAGAGTCTCTGTGTGTTAATTGGGGATGGTGCGGTGGCGGGACAAGATCAGCAGCAGGAGGAAAAACCTTACTCCTTACAGATAGCTGCTGGATTTCTGAAGGTTTTGGGGTGGCTGTCAGACAAGGCTGGGTGACACTTAGCTACTAGCACCCAAGGCCATGATTTGTGTTCTGAAGCTTCTCCATTATGTTTCAGATTGTTGTGAGATTTCTGAGGATTTACTGAGTGTGGCCTCAGGCTTGACAGTGAGTCTCTCTGTGCTCTCACAAGGAGCAACATCTTGACTTTCACAGGGCTGGCAGGTACCCAAATCTGACTGTCTAGGGACTATGAAGTAGAGGCCCCTTTGAGTTCTGTGACCCCATTCACCTCACCACACTGCACCTTCCCAAACACCTGGAATCCATCCAATGCTGCAGGCCTAGAGACCCAACTCTGGCAAATCTTGGCCTTAAAGCTTGTTTGGTTCCCATCTTTGGAGCTTGGTGCCAATGGATATATTTTCTTTGGAAAGGCCAGAGGAAGAGCACCTATGATGTACTGAAACTTGTATTCCATGTGCACTACTACCAATAAGCCAATTGCTTTTGTGAATCAGGACAACACATCCTCATGGTTGTCTGTACATTTGTTGGATGACTAGAGAAAGGCTTTGTGTAATTGTCCCAAAGGGATGAAACTATTCAAAAGCCCTGGTCTTCCACTAATTCTGAAGGACTTGTGAGAAATGCCTGTAAAAAAGGTTCCTAAACCTCTACTCCTTTACCCAATTCTAAATTCTGCAATAATTCCTCTCTAATGAACTTGTACTGAGGAAGGCCCCTTAATTCCAAGAGTATTCTGAAATTCCATTAGCCAAATAGGTCTCTTATATACCACAATGCCCATGGAGGTATACCTTTCTTCACACTAGGAATACACACATCTCATCAAGGATGCGAGAGTTACCATTGCCCAAAAGTTTTAACCTTCTCCCTTAGACTACTCTATATCCCCAATGTCTGTCCAAGCTTCCCTAATGTTTCCTTCTCATCAAGGAGATGTCAGACTTTCTGTTCTGGCTGCTGTGATAAAAGGATACCAAAACTCAAATTTTCTGTACAAGATATAATTTTCTGCTCTAATTTGGACCAGCATCACCTAGTATTACCAACTATCTACTGCTACAAATCTACTCAATCATGTTTTCAAATACATAGCATTCATTTCATTTGGAACCTACTGATAAGCACTGAGCCTACTTCTTGGAATCCAGTTGTAGAGAGGGAGGAGTGATGAGCAAACAGATCAAGACCATCCGACGAAAGCCATAGAAATTTCTGATGTTAACAAGGGGAAGTGCATGGATACCAGAGTGACTACTTAGAAACCAGCAAAGGACAGAAATGGTCTTCCTGCATATATGAGGTCTCAGCAGTCTATAGGGCCTCTGGTAAAGGAACACCATTTATACCTACTGCATGAAAAGATACTGCATGAATAGATAATGGAAGCCCATTCCTCATACAGGAAAATTTTCTTTGCCTAGACCCATGGTGGAGGCCATATGACCTGCAAGAAATGATGTGAAAGTCCTGGAAGAGTGCCCCACAGAAAGCCTTGCCCTTTCTATGGAGAAAAGGAAGAATGATATAGGTGTCACTGGGCAACATGGACAAATGGAAGGTATAAAGAACTCAGATTGATATGTAAAATAAGATTGTAATGTTTCTTATTTTAATAAAAATATGAAAAAATAAAGAAAACCATGTGGACAACAGCTATAAGTCATCTGAATGACATTGTTACTGGTAATGATGATAACACAAAGAAGTTAGACATGCATGGAGATTAGTTGTCAAGAAGAAAAGATATCAGGGATTATGTTTGTTACAGTGGGAGATGAGGATGTCTTCACATCAGAAAATAAGATACATTTGTGGAATATTGAAAAAAAAAACCTCACCAATAATAATATTTCTTCTATAGTTAAATTAATTAGGAATGCAGAGAATTATTTTATGGTATTAAAATAATTTCCCAACCAAAATTAGCAAATTACTGGTAATCTACAGAAAACTATCTGCTCTGTGATGGGAGATGTTATTCTGTATATGTTTCTCATACTGATTAATGAATAAAGCACTGTTGGCCAATAGGAAAGGAGATAGGAGGGACTAAGAGACAAGCAGGAAAGAGGAAGTAGAAAGGAAGAGCCAAGATGGAGAGTCTGGAGAAAGCAGTTTGCTGGCCGGCTCCCCGGTAAGAGAAATACATAGATCAGCAGAAATGTGTTAATATTTAAGACAGAGCTAGCTGATAAGAAACTAGGACCTTTCCATCAGTATAATATCAAATACAGAGTCTCTGTGTGTTATTTGTGGCTGGTGCGGCGGCGGGACAAGACCGCGGCACATGGAAAAACTGTACTCTTACAGCTCTGGTTACTTGTGACAAGAAATCTCTGTGAGAGTGACTTTTGTGAACAGAGTTGTCATTTTTCTTTGCATTGTGCATTGGGGGAAAATTTAAAGTGTGTGCGTTTTTTTTTTTTTTTTTTTATTTCTCTTTGTGTATCTCTTGCGAAAAAATTAATTACTCACCTACATACTACACATAGTTATTCATTGGCCATGGGGTGCTGTTCACTTTGGGAAAACAAGATGAAGACATTTTATATTCTTTGTGTGTTTTGGACATCAGCCCTCTGTCAGATGTAGGGTTGGTGAAGATCTTTTCCCAGTCTGTAGGCTACCTTTTTGTTTTTGTCAACTATGGCCATTGCCTTACAGAAGCTTCTTAGTACCAGGAGGTCCCATTTATAAATTGTCAATCTCAGTGTCTGTGCTACTGGTGCTATGTTCAGGAAGCAGTCTCCTGTACCATTTCCTTCAAGAATACCTACCATGTACTCTTCTAAGAGGTTCCCTGTAGCTGGACTTATGTTGAGGTCTTTGATCCATTGGGACTTAAGTTTTATGCATGGGGATAGACATGAGTCTGTAGCCTTTTACATACTACCACCCTGTTGTGCCAGCACCATTTGTTGAAGGTGTTTTCCTCCTTTCAGTGTACACTGTTATCTGTTTTGTCAAAAATTAGGTGTTCATATGTGAGGGGTTTAATATCAGTTTTTCAATTCCATTCCATTGCACTGTCTACTTTTATGTCAATACCAAGCTGTTTGAAGTCAGGAATGGTGATGCCTGCTAAAGTTCCTTTATTTTACAGGGTTGTTTTGGCCATTCTGGGTCTTTTTTTTTTTTTCATATAAAGTTGAGTATTATCTTTTAAGGTCAGTGAAGATTTGAGCTGGGATTTTAATGGCAATTGCTTTGAATGTCTAGATTGATTTTGGCAAGATTATTATTTTTAGTATGTTTATCCTACCTATCCAAGAGCATGGGAGATCTTTCTATTTTATGGTGTTTTCTTTAAATTCTTTCTTTAAAGACACAAAATTCTTACTATATAGATCTTTCACTTGTTTAGTTAGAATTACCCCAAGATATTTTATGTTGTTTGTGGCTATTGTAAAGGGTAATGTTTCTTTGATTTTTTTCTCAGCATTCATAATGTCTGTATATAGTAGAGCTATGGATTTTTTTAGTTAATCTTGTATCCTGCTAATTGGCTTAAGGTGTTTATCAGCAATAGGACTTCTCTGGTATAGTTTTTCAAGATACTTTTGAAAACTATCATATCATTTGAAAATAGTGAAAGATTGACTAATTTTACTAATTTGTATCTCCTTGAAATCCTTTTGTTGTTTTATTGCTCTAGCTACAACTGCAAGTACAATATTGAAGAGATGTGGAGAGAATTGGCAAACTTGTTCTCGATTTTAGAATAATACAAAGAATTGAGGAAAGTAATCACATAAACACCACATAACTCTATTTAAAAAAAAAAAGTGGGGTACACAACTGAATAGAGACTTCTCAATAGAGGAATCCAAATTGGCTGAAAGACATTTAAGAGAGTGCTCATCATCCTCAGCCATTAGGGTAATGAAAATCAAAACAACTCTGAGATACCATCTTATTCTTGTCAGAAGGGCTAAAATTAGAAACACCAATGACAGCTTAAATTGCAGAGGATGTGGAGAGAAATGGACACTCCTCCACATATGATAGGAGTGCAAATATGTACAGCCATTTTGGAGATCAGTATGGTGGTTCTTCAGGAATATGGGTATCTCCAAATTGGCTGTACATATTTGCACTCCCACTAGCTATGGAGGGGTGTTCCCCTTTATCCACATCCTCTCCAGCATAAGCTGTCATTCATGTTTTAGATTTTAGTCATCTCAAATAAGTAACATGGTATCGAAGAGTTGTTTTGGTTTCCATTTCCCTGATGACAAAGCGTGATGAGCACATTCTTAAGTGTCTTTCCACCATTTTTGATTCCTCTATTGAGAATTCTCTATTCAGTTCCTGGACCCCAGTTTTTAATAGGGTTATTTGGCGTTTTGGTGACTAATTTCCCAAGATCTTTGATTTTGGAGATCAGCCCTCTGTCATATGTGGGGTTGTTGAAGATTTTTTCCACTCTGTGGGCTGCTGTTATGTCTTGTTGACTGTGTCCTTTGCCTTACAGAAGCTTCTTAGTTTCAGGAGGCCCCAGTTATTAATTGTGGATCTCACTTTTTATGCTACTGGTATTATGTTCAAGAAGTGGTCTCTTGTAACAATTCATCCAAGTGTACCTCCTACTTTCTTTTCTATGTGGTTCAGTGTGGCTGGATATATGTTGATGTCTTTGATCCATTTGGACTTATGTTTTTGCATGGCAATAGACATTGCTCTATCTCTAGTCTTCTACACACCACCATCCAAGTTATATCAACACAAATTTTTGAAGAGGCTTTCTTTTTACGCATTGTATAACTTCAGCTTCTTTGTTAAAAATGAGGTTTACATAGGTGTGTGTGTTAATATCACGGTTTTCAATTTGATTCCATTGGTCTTCTGGGTATTTTTTTTTGCCAATACCAACTGTTTTCAGGAGTATAGTTCTCTAATAGAGATTGACATTTGGGATTGTGATGCCTCCTTAAGTTCGTTTATTGCACAGGGTTGTTTTGGCTGTCTTGTGTCTTTTGTATTTCTATATAAAGTTGAGCATGAGCAGGATTGGAGGGAGCAGCTTTGCCATCAGATGGATAGGTGATATTGGGCACAGGGTCAGGGGAGGCCCCATCCCCTGCCAGCACTCTGATTTGCATATTCAAATGCTGCCTGGAGACTCAGAAGACATCAAGAAATTACAGAAACTGCCTGGGTTAATTTGCATAGCCACACCTCCAAATGAGATAACCTGCATATATGTGCATGTCAAAATCCCAGACAGATAGGATAACTAGCATAGAAAAAGCATGTAAAGCACCATAAATTTGCATATTAAAGTGCATTCCCACAACTCGGGTTTTCTCATTTGCATATTCAAATGTGAACCCCAATCAGTCTCACAGATTTGCATGCACCATGCTCATTTGCATAATCTCAATTACTAGTGCCTCCTTTGCATAACATTTCAGTCTCATTTACATATTTAAATGGGCGACAGGGTTTTAAGTTGATCCAGACTGCTCAGCATCAGGCCCACCCATTAGCTGCAACCCTGCCCAAGCTCGCCTGCCCCCTGCAGGTCCAAGGTCACTGTCAATGACCCTCTCTGGGCCTTACCCTCACCTACAGCAGTGCCAGCCCCTCCTTCCTGTCCTCCAGCCAGGTCAAGGCAGCTCCCAGGTAAGGAGGTACAAGAGCTGGAAGCACAGATTCAGGATGGGTGGGCCCCCGAGTGTGTGGCCGGAGTATGGGTGTGGCCCCTGTGGTGGACAGGTCTTGGTCGGGACAGTGTACTCACAGGAAATGGTGACCAGGAGCAGGAGGTGCACTCCTGCCCTCCCCTCACCATCTTCATCCCAGGTGGGCGTGGCAGGAGTCTCCTACCACACTCTGAGGTCAACAAGCAGCAATGCTAGGGCCCACAGGGCAGCGGCCCTGGCGGTCATGGCAGTGCAGGTCATGACAGTAAAACCCATGGGGATGCAGGGTGTGGCCCCAGTGAAATCACAGACCTTGGCCAGGTCTCCCCCCTCCTGATCCTTCTGCTGTCAATCACTGCAGGCTACGCCCCTCTCTGTCAATCACTGCAGGCCCCTCCCCCTGCCAGGAGGAGTGCAGGGCGACTGGGCGGGGGCCATGTCTGCCATCTTCATAGGTGGAGAATGGGGGGGGCCCAAGCCAGCAGGACTTCCTGGCAAGGGAAACCCGGCAGTGGAGACTCATGCCAATCATCGTGGGTGGGGCAGGACTTCCGCTCCCAGATTGCAGCCAAAGCCGACCTTAGCCGAGGCCATCAGAAACTTTTGTAACTGCTGTGGCCAGGACTGCATTACCCAGCATCCTATGTGTTCGCTCTCTGCTTTGCTACCCAGAGACTTCCGGGTTTGGACGTTCAGGCCAGGGACTGCAAAGGAAATGCAACTAGCATCCTGTGGGGTCGATTCCTGCCTATATGCCCAGGGACTTCCAGTTTTCATGTGTTGCGGAACAGGACTGCATTGCCCAAGGTGCTCTGCTGTGGCTTCCTGATTTTTCAGCATGAAACTTCTGGTTTTAGTTCGTGGATGCTGCCCAGAGACTTCTGGGTTTGGACGTTCAGGCCAGGGATTGCATTTCCCAGCATCCTCTGCGGCCGCTTCCTGCTTTTCTACCTGCTTTTGGCGGTCCAGGACTGCATTTCTCAGGATGCTTTGAGTCTGCTTCCTGCTTTTCTACCAACGGACTTCCGGTAGCAATCTTTGAGGGTCCGGGATTGCAGTTCCCAGCATGCTGTGTGGCCACTTCTTTCTTTTCACCCTTGGACTTCCGGTTCCGGACTTCAAGGCCTCCGAACTACAGTTACCATCATGAACCAGGCTTGTTTCCATCTTTTCAGTTCCTAAACTTCTTCTGTGCTCCGAGGATCGAGGTCTCCATTTCCCAGCATCCTGTGTAGGCACGTCCTGCTTTTCTGCAAGGGACTTCCGGTTTTGCGCTCTGAGCGGCCAGAACTCCATTTCCCAGCGTCCCCCAAGTCCTCGTCCTGCTTTTGTGCCCCAGAATTTCCAGTGTTAAAAACCGCTTATTGTTATTAATATTAATAGTGAAAGACCAAAAAGTGAAGTTAAATGAAGGACAGTCTTACCTGGAAAGCTAACCAATATCTGTTCCTTGGAATTTGCTAGCTTCATCTCACCATGCCCTGAGATGACAAGAATTCACACTGCCCCTCCTTTCTGCCCCTCCTTTCCTGTGAGTCAACAGGTGGTAAATAGGGTCCTTAGGAAACAAAGAGATAGCTGTAACTCTGGTTTGCCCAGACAAGATTAATTAGCACACCCTGAGGCCCTAAGGTCTGCTGACCCTAATAGCAGACCATCAGGCCTCCAAGGGTCACGAACTCAATGGACAGAGGGTCCCACCCCCTCCCTAAGCTTGTGGGTTTGCCTTTAAAAACACCTGGGCCCAGGGGAGGGGGCTTCTCTCTAGCCTGCATGCTGGAGGAGCCCATTTGTGCAAACGTTTCCTGTTCATTAAAGCCTCTTGCGTTTTGCAGCAACTGGACTGGACATTGAGTACTTGGGGTATCGACCGAACCTGGAAGACTCCTCATTCTGAGGGTCTTACAATAATATTGTTATTATTATTACTATTATTATTATTGTTATCGTTCTTTTTAGTATTATATCATTGCTGCTATTATTATTATTACTACTATTATTATTGCTATTGTTATTTTTAGTATTATATCATTGCTGCAGAGAGAGAGAGAGAAACAGAGATCAAGAGGGGAGCAGAGAGAGATACCAGAGAGAGGGGTGTGCTTGCTTTTAAAGGGGGACTTGCACATGCATAAGTGAGTCTTCTGGCAGCTAGGTAAAGCTTGACATAGCCATGACAAGGCCATAAGTGTCCCGACCATCGTTGGGGGCAGGGGTCAGCTGGCTGCTAGTTCCTAACATTCCAACCTCTTATTGTTATTAATAAGGTGGGAGTTTTGCCTGGCAGGGAAGGGAATAAGGACTTTGAGTTTTCAAGACATCTTCCTGCTGACTTGGGGTCATAGACCATCTTTGGGGGATCCGAGAAAGCTGGGGTACTGACACATCCTGGTAGCTGGTTGTTTCATCGCAGTCCTGACTGTATGGAGCTCTGGCATCTCTTTGAGACCTGACAAGATGTTAGCAGAGCAGAGGACAAGGTTAAGTTTCTGTCTCTTAGGTCTTAGTACTTAGTGGGAGAAGTAAGGTGGGGGAGGGGCTTCCAAGGGCATCCCAGGACCAGGTTAGGAAGTCACACGGCCAAGAAAAAGTTGAGTAATAATTATTTGGAGTGAATCTGACCTGTAAATGGATCCAATTCTGCTCCCTGGAACCCAAAGACTCTTTGGGTTTGTGAAACATAAATATTAGACACTTTATCAGCATACTCATGTTAATATGATTTGGCTGAAAGAATGAACACAACTGGCAGATTCTTAGCACAATGAAAAGAACCTTAATTGTGAGCTTATAGTTACAGTTATGATCGAATAATGGCATAGTATGGTGTTCAGTACTCCCTCAGAATTGGATTAATAGCTTATTAAAACTTTATTGATTAATGTTAAGGCTATGAATACTAGCAACCTTAAGATTTCCATTTTTGAAATCTGTTTTGTAACAATCAGAGCCTTGGATGCTGCTGTAAGCTGACAAAGCTACCAGTCATCCAAAACATCAGAGTTCTTGAGATGAATAAAATTTTACCTGAATGATTAGGGAGTAACAGGGACTTACTAGCTGGCAGCATGGACAGCCACCCTGAGGTCCTCCACAGTTGTTGAACTTAGAGGCTTTAAAGACATCTCCCTTGCACTGATAGCATGAGACCTGTGGATTAGGAGCTTTTGGAATACTTACCTAGCATTGGCCCAAGCAACGTGGAGAAGATCGACTCCACTGCCCTTTTGTCCACAGTTCTTAGTGCCCTTTGCGGCAGTTGAGATGCAAGGCAGGATTTTTCAGTGGCTAGTTCACTTTTGTGGGTGGCTTCTTCAGTGTCTATCACTCTTCTTGGAGAAAATGGGTGGTGCCAGCAACTGGCCTGTCTCTCTGTTATAAAAGCTTTTTAATGAAATATTTTAAATGCCATATTCTCTAGATCTCTGAGCATTTTAGGGCTGTCTGACTATTTAGCATACTTTAGTATACAAAATATTCTTTAGTTACTTGCCTTAAGCACATAGGTGGCTAGGCTTTATCCTAGCTTTATCCCTGTAATTAATTAATTTATCTGGAAAACTGGATCTAAGCTGAGAGTCTGTGGGGGGATGTTTTACTCAGAGCCATGCAGCCTGACTGTAAATGGTTTTAACTTAGTAGGTTAGACATATAACTGTAAAGGACAAAGAGGTAGAGAAATACTCCCTTTGATAATAGAGGCTTAACATTTATGTACAGCTTATAGGAAAGACTGGTTGGCATAAATATTTTCTTAGCTTGAAATAGACATTCATAAACTTAAATGTTTACCACCATTTAAAGATACATAATAATTTAGAAATATTTGAGACTTAGAACAGTTGAATTTAAGTTGTATGAAGTTAACTTACATTTACATAAAGTTAAGTTGAAATAAAGTGTACAGATATATTATACAGGACTGGGTAAATTGAGAAGGACTAGAGTGTGAAGCTATGTATAACATAGTCAGAGAAAAAAGATATTACAGACAAAGAATAAAAGGCAAAAGGTAAATGAATTACAGGTTTTGTTGGCGGCAGAAGCTGGCTAGACTCCTTCTGCCTAAATGGCTGATGAAGCAGATAGAAGAACCATGGTGGGTAAAGCTAGGCCACACAGTCAAGATGGTGGCTTCCATAAACATATTCCCAACAGCTGGCAGAAATCATAAAGTTTTGAGATGTAATTTTGTCTCGAGCAGATGCTGCCTCAGCTCAGCCCACCGCACTGAGACAGGTTGCAGCTGGGGCAGGGGTGGAGGGAATTTGAGTGTGGTGGGAAGAGAACCGAAACAAATTTAGGGAAAGATTGTTTAGCAGAATGTTTAGCAGAGATATAGAAAAATCTCCTTCCATCGACCTGTTCGCTGGCAGTAATTTGAAACATCCCGTAAAATATTGGGATCTAGAGAGCTGTTTACGTGGCCAATTTGAATTATTTTCTAGGGGAATCTAGGCTACTTTTCAGTACAAAAGTAAATAAGTCTGGGTGCATTTACAAGTGGCATTAAGTGAAAGGGTTTTAAATTTTCTATCAGGCATCCCAGTGGAGTGGTGGGGTGTATTTTCTTGGCCAGTTTATTCCCAATGGGTGGAGAGAAAGTGACCATGCAGTCTTGGAATTCAAGAGTGTGGCCACACCATAAGCGAGAATGGCAGAGCGCTATTCGAAGCCCATCAGCCCGAAAATGTTGCCAGGACCAACAGAGGCCGGAAGGACTCAGCAGTGCAAGAGCGGAGTAGATATACCGCCCTAGGCGGTATGTCTTCCACCCTTGAGGAATGTACCCGACCTTAAGGAAATGGGTTAAAATTTAAAAGGGTACCTTACCTAATTGAAGCCAGTGTGGGGTGGTATTTCCAGTGAACGGGGGATTGAGGCAACCCCTGGTATCAGAAACAGGATCTCAAGTATCTCTGGCTGGCTGCCCACCAGCAGACAGCTGCCAGTGACCCTCAAGGAGAGCCTGCCTGGGTTTCGGCACTAATGTTGTGCTTTTGCTGCAGCTAATGCCTAAGAAACAGAAATATGAGACTCAGTGCCCATGTGGAGTTTATTGAGAGAAGGGAGAGAAAGAGGGGTAGCTGGTGGCCAACCGAAAGCAGGAGAGAGAGAGACAGAGGCCAGAGAGGGAGACCAAGAGGGAGAGCAAGAGTGAGAGGCACCCTTTGCGTGCTTGCTTTAAAAGGGTGGCTTGCGCATGCATAACTGAGTCCTCTGGCAGCCAGGTAAATTTTGAGCCACCAGGTTAGGCTGACATAGCAATGACATGGCCATGAGCATCCCGCCCATTGTCGTGGGAAAGGGGGGGCAGCTGGCTGCTAGTTCCTGACATTTCTACCTCTTATTGTTATTAAAATGGTGGGGGGTTGGGCGTGGCAGGTTAGGGAATAAAGACATTGAGTTCTCGAGACTACTTCCTGCTGACTTGGGGGCTTAGATCATCTTTGGGGGATCCGAGAAAGCTGGGATGTTGCCATGTCCTGGTAGCTGGTTGTTTCATCAGAGTTCTGACAGAATGGAACTCTGGCATCTCTTTGAGATCTGACAAGATGTTAGCAGAGCAGAGAACAAGGTTAAGTTTTTGTATATTAGGTCTAAGTACTTAATGGGAGAAGTAAGGTGGGGGAGGGGCTCCCAAGGAGGTCCCAGGACCTGGAACTTAAAAGAATCCTTTGATTTTGCAAAAACATAAATATTAAGACACACTAGCAGCATACTCATGTTATAAATGATTTGGCTGAAAGAATTAACACATACAACTGGCAAATTTTTAGCACAATGAAAAGCACCTTAATTGTAAGTTTATACTTATTTCTGATCATATAGTAGCATAGTATGGTGTTTAATACTGTTAAAACTTTATTGATTAATGTTAAGTCTATAAACAGTAGCAACCTTAAGATTTCCATTTTTGAAATCTGTTTTGTAATACTTGGAGCCTTGGCTGCTGCTTTAAGCTGACAAAGCTACCATCCGTCAAAAGCATCAAAGTTCTTGAGAAGGATAATATTTTACCTGAATGATTAGAGTAACAGGGACTTACTAGCTGGCAGTATGGACAGCCACCCCAGGTCCTCCACAGTTGTTGAAGTCAGAGGCTTTAAGGACGTCTGCCTTCTGCTGATGGCATGAAACCTGTGGATTAGGAGCTTTTGGAAGACTTACCTAGCATTGGCCCAAGCAACGTGGAGAAAGTCGATTCCATTGCCCTCTTGTCCATGGTCCTTAGAGCTCTTTGCAGCAGTTGAGATGCAAGGCAGGATTGCCCAGTGGCTAACATTGCCGCCTTTGTTGGTGGAGCTTCTTCAGTGTTCTTCAGTCTTCTTGGAGGAAATGGGTGGTGCCAGCAGCTGGCCTGTCTCTCATTGAGTGTGGTGGGAGGACCAAAGAACAAAGGCGGATTGTGACTGCACAGGACAGTATCCATAGTCTTTCCCAAAGCTCTAGGAATTCAGGGCCATGTCACAAGCAATTGTTAGCTAAGCTAATTACCACCCCATCTTTCTTATTATTGATACTGATTCTTGACTAAGGTAGCCCAGATCACTTTGGGTCCATACCCTTACTCCTGAAAGTATTAGCCTCTGGAAAGGAGGAGCTCCCTGATTGCATATCCAATACCACATGTTCAGTGCTCAACCATATATACACAACCAGCAGAATTGTACTCCATTGGTTTTATTGGCATGTTTGTGCATAAAAATTCATTCATATATGCTTAACAAGAAAGGAATTTCAAGGGAAGAATATGTGAAGGAATGGAGAAAAGGCATGAAGGGGTAAATTTGTGAAATACAGTTTAAATAAAAGGCATGAGAATAAATTTTAAATAATGAAGCTGATTAGAAATATAGCTTAGCAGTCAACAGCACTGTTTGTTGTTACAGAGGACACATGTTCCATTACCAGAAACCATGACAGTCAGCCATCTTCTGTAACTTGAGTTAAAGGGAGATGGTACCCTGTCCTACCCTTTGCAGGTACTTTGATTAGGTGGCTTCAGACAAACATCCTGTTATGAGTGGTTTTAATGTTCTCACTGCTGCACCAGCCCCCAAGTAACACACAGAGGCATTGTATTAGATATAAAGTTGTTAGCCTGTTACTAGCATTTCATATTGGTTAGCTGTGTCATAATATTAAACCATTTCTATTAATCAAGTATTTCCATGTGGCCTTATCTTAGCAGAGTGAGGGGCCAGCACTCTGCTCTCTTGGTATCTTACATCTTGAATCTCCTCCCTACTTCTCCCTCTGTCCTCCTAGTCTCCAATCTCACCTATCTTGCTTTGGTATTAGCCAACAGTGCTTTATTCATTAACCAATTACAGAACCATATTTACAGAATGACATCTTCCACCACTTCTTTGCAGGTACCGTGCACAAATGCATGGGAGCAGATAGTCATATACATTACATAAACTAAAGCTAAAAAAGGGAATTCTCTACAGTGTCACAGCCCTGTCCTAGACATCAGGAAGACCTAGTTTAGATGAACTCCTGGTCCTGCACAGAAGCAAACATGGCTTTCTGTAAGGCATAATGCTCAGAGGTAAAAATCAGCCATAATCTGAAGTTAAAATAACTCAAAAGGAATTTTGGTCTAAAGACATGGTATAGACTTGTGACTTGTCCTTAATGTTTTCTGTATTTGTGTCTTTCATCCTTTGTATGTGTGTGATTCACAGGCTCTGATACATCTTTAAAATGTATTGAGAAACCTCTATACTGTAGGTCACAATTTAAGGTCGAATATTTTTTTTTTTTACAAAGATTATTTTTTTCTCGTAAGTCTTCAACCGACTTAGTGGCTGCACATAAATTCTTCTGTCCCTTTTTAAATTGTTAGAAGTATATCCTTTGGACTGAACCTAATAAAGGATTAAGGATGATATCATACATGGGATGGAAAATCGATTCTAGACTGTCTTATTATTGTGATTTTTGCAATTCAGTCTTTTGGGAGGGATCCCCATCCTGCTTCCAAATAAATAACACACTGGAGCTTATTCTTACTTGTGAATACCTGTACTTGCTTACCTTGGCTTTTTTTTAATTTTATTTAATTTTATATAACAGTCCAATTAAATGAAAACAAACATTTATACACAATATTTGGGAATTTGGGCGTCGTTCTTTCCAAACTACTTCCTGCTGTTAAGGGGTGCTGTCTTGGGGGATTCGAAGAAGATTCAGATATCCTGGCTGTAGTCTGTAGGGCTGTTTTGTCCAGCTGTTTTGAATGTAGGATCAGCTTGTACTATGTTTCAGGTGGTCTGGCGTGATCAAGCCACATTAGTCTTGGCTTTTTTTTTTTTTTTTTTTTTTTTTTTTTTTTTGCTGAATTTTTTAACTTTAAGTTACCCCATCCAACTTTGGCCTCTGTGATTTTTTTCATTCTTTACTTCTGTGTATCTTATTTTTTATTTACTCTTGCTCTGTCTTAAGATACCTGTGTGTGCTTTCCTTGCCCCTTCATCTCTTCTGCTGGAGTTCTCATATTCATTCTGTGCTGCACTTCTCTTATTTATTTATTCTATCTGCCTTCCAGCCCTGCCTATCCTTTCTTCTGTCTTGTTCTTGGTCAGTCAGCACTTCATTAGACCATCAGGATGCTCTAGACATTCAAATAACCACAGCTTCCTAGCGCTAAATGAATTCAACATCACCTTTCCCACCATCATTTAAAATATGTTCATAGGCATGAATAGATTAACATATACTAAAATAAAATTGCACAACATCACCTCTTTGAGATTAGCCAGAGTTTGATGCTCAGAGTTCTTAAAGATATTTGGGTTTGTTACTCATTTAAATTTGTGGAGTGAATTCTGCATTGGAAGACATATTAAAGCTGTAACTCCATAATTATAGAAAATGTTTCTGAGACATCACTCTTTTGTCAGCTCAGGTGACTTTTGTTCCCAGCCTTTTGTTCCCCAGATCAATGAACTTACTTCCCTCATATTTTACAAACTAAATACTTAAATTAATGGGCTGTACCATCTCTGAGTTTTCAAATTACAAATTTGAGTCCAGTAGTCATATATCCATTGCAGTTACCAGAAAAGGAATTCTGTGTGGACCATGTCTCCGGCATTCAAATCAAAATAGGAGGAATAGTTTCTAGTGTACATTGAAGGGGGAAATGGTAGGCAATCAGCTGCTGGAGTTACCATGATGGAAAGGCCCAGAATATAGCAGAGTTGTGATTTCATAATTTCCAATTATTGGGATTGTGGTTGTCTGTACCAAGGCCACTGTGGATTTGTTTACAATGTTTTTGAGTTGTTCTGCATTCCCCTTGTGACTTATTGTCTGATTATCCTCCTTCAACATTTGTATACTTCCTTTAATAACCAAATCCATTGGTTCACATTAGCAAGGGACTTGCTGTTGAATGTGGCACAAATCTCCAGCCAAATTGGGATAAGTTTCTTCTTCACATGGAGCACATGACTTTGAACAATGCTGTCTTATAATTTCTTCTCACCATTCCCTGTCACTTATGTCTCTTTAGCAGCATGCAGTCATTTTTTCCATGTGAATGAAAACTGACAGAATTGATGTGTGCACAGTTTATGGTGGGAAGTTTAAACTACTCAGTATTCACTTTCCAATTAGGATGGACTTCCATATAGATGTTTAGAATCAGAAAACACAGATATATATGATTCATAATAGTAGCAGTTATGAGGTAGTAGTAAAAGCAATTTTATAGTTGTGTTGTTGCCAGAACAGGAAGAACCAACTGTATTACAGTGACACAGCATTAGGAAACTTAGGAACAAGTTGTTTATTCTAATGAGTCCTGTGGCTCAGGCTTGCCTGACACTATTTAATTGATGAGTTGTTTGTAATTTTAATCCAGAATCTGGTGCTTTGTCCTGGATAGACAGTTTTGCATTGCTTCCATGCAGGACACTCATTGTTTTGTGAAATAGAAAATACCACAGGAGATGTGTTTCTTTTAATCCCTCTGATTTTATGGTGGACTTACCCATGAAGAGCGACCTGTGTATGAACTGAGTTCACTGACCAATGCAATTGTGGTCACAGTACAAAAAGGGAGGGGGAAAGAAGGAGTTTTGTTCCCTGCTTTTATTGTAGTTGGCATTAGCATTAGGAACTGCGGAAATCAATTTTTTTTCATGATGTCATTGCTTTCACAATTAAGTGTCCTTGATCTTACACATTCCTTGCAGTTTTATCAGGTACCATTTATTAATTGTTGGTCTGTTCATGAAGTTGTCTCCTTTGCCAGTTTTTCACAATTGGTCTTGTTTTTGTTTTAGTGTGTTTGATTTTCTGTTGGGAAAATTAACACACTTGGCCTTGAGTCTTGTGCAGGTGGATGTAAATGAATCTATTTCAATTCTTCATATAAAAATTCAGTTTTACCTGCACCATTTTTGAAGGTGCTATTGTTTTGGTTTTCCATTTTTTATTTCTGAATTTCCTCATCAGAATTCAAATGTCCACCTGTGTTTTGATTATATGCCGTGGTCTTTAATTCATTCCCTTGTTGAACATGTTTGTTTTCTGGACAGAGCCATGCTATTCTTTTACTGTTGAGTTGTTTTACCTATGCTTTTTGTTTTTCATATGAAGGTACAAACTGTTTTTTCTAAGTTTTTAATGAAGTTTGTTGTAACTTTTATGGGTATTGTGGTGAATCTGTAAATTGTTGTTAGAGGGATGGCCTTTTGACTGGGTTAATGCTACATGAGCACTAGAAATCCTTACATCTTCTCATATCGTCTTCAAACTCTTTGTTCATATACTTAAAAATGTTTTACATGCATTCTTTCACTTGCTTTATTGGAATTACTTGAACATATTTTATATTATTTGAGGCTGTTGTGATGACTGCTGTTTCCTTTATGTCTTGCTTAGGCTGTTTGTTGTTTTTACATGGAAGTACTACTATTTGTTGTTTGGTTGGTTGGTTGCTTTATTGTTACTGTGCTACCCAGTCAATTTATTGAAAGTGTTTATCACCTGTTCTTCCCTTGCTGAGTTTTAATGTCGTTGATGTGTACCTGTAATAATAGTCCAGCATCTTCCTTTCCAAATTATATTCCATTGATATCTTCCAATGATTCATTGCTCTAACTAGTACTTCAATTAGAATATTGAGTAGATATAGAGTTTATAACCTTGCCTTGTTGTCCAGGTTTATCAGCCTTACTTTGAATTTATCTCTCTCTCCTCTTTTATAGAGGATTATATTTACTGTTTTTTTGTCGATGTACTATTACAACCTATGTCAAATGAGGCCTCTTTTATTGGATTGCATGATGTTTTTATAGTGTTCTTGGAATCTGTTTGTAAGTGTTTTTATTTGTTCACCTATGCTCATGAGAGAAATTGGTCTCTAATTATCTTTATAGTTCCCATAGCTCTGGACATTTGTGCTGAGTTTGGTTAATGATCTCAAGGTCATCAGGCAGAATTGCTATGGATTTTTGAAATTGGAATCCCCAGAAACTGTCTACCTGGTTGAAATATTCAAATTGTTAAGGGCTATCCAGAAACACAAATATCCACTGTACCATGCATTAGGTTCAAGATATATGATGTAGTAACATCTGACATAAATTATCTATGATTATTTGAAAAAAGAGCCTGAACATATGGTTGTGTACCTGTGGCATCATGAAATAAATTGGGTAAAGTTTCATTTGTTTTTATATCATGGGATACGTTGAGGAGTACCATTTGTAATTCTTCTTTGAGTCTGGTAAAATCCAATGGTAAAACAAACTTGCACTCAGCTTTTGTTTGTTTATTTATTTATTTATTTATTTATTTATTTATTTATTTTTAGTTGAGAGGCTTGTAATGATTCGTTTTGTTTCATTATGGGTAATAGGTCTCTATTTAATTTCTCCATGCTGTTTTCATTGAACTTTGATATGTGGTACCTACCAAGAAAAATACGTATTTCTTTACTATTCCCACTTTGGGTGAATGAGGTGTTTTTAAAGTATTTTCTATGGTGTTGTTGATTACTGTTATGTCCCCTTTTAATTTCTGAATTTATTAATTGTTATATTATCTCTGTATCTCTAAGTTAATTTTGATAATGTTTCGTCCATCTTGTTGATTTTTCAAAAACATATGTTTTTCTTTGACTAATTTTATTTTTCTTTGTTTCTATATTTTGTTAATTTTAACCCTGATTTAATAGCTTCTTGCTGTCAAATCCTCTTGGGTATATTTCCCGATCTTGTGTTTGGGGCAATATCAAATGTCATATTGGTGGAGTTTTTCTTTGAATAGGAATTGTTCTTCCCCATCTCTTTTGATTAATTTTTCTTTGAAGCCTATTTTGATAGATACAAAAAATCACTCAACAAGCTTACTTGCAAACTTGCAAAGTTTACTTGAAAAAAACTAGTAAATAGGTTTTAAAAGTACATGGGAGAAGAAATGGAATCAGTTAGAGATGGGGAGGGTCAAAGAGGAGAGTATTGTGGGAAGAAAACAAACAAGGAAGCACATAATCACACATATATAAAGATGCCACGATGAAACCCTATACTCTGTAATAAACTAAACCAAAATATAAATTTATTGGCCTTTAAGGTAGATCATTGGGAAATGGCACTTCTCACAAAACTGGACAACCTGAGTTAAATTCCAGTGACCCAAAGTGAAAGAAGCTAGAACCATTTCCAGAGAGTTTCCTTGGATTGTTAAAGTCTGTGTGGTAGCACATCTGCACAGGCATGTGCTTGACAACAACAACAAAACAAAAATAAAAACCATGTAATTAAAATTATACAAGAAAAAGCATTTTAATTACAAATATGAATTAGGAATAGTACAGCTAGGTCTGAGGCAAAGAGTACTTACTGCTATTGTCAAATACCTGTGTTCATTTCCCAGTATTCATGTCTATTGACTTATAACAGCCTATAACTCCAGCTCTATGTAATCCAGTGCTCTTTTGTGTCTTCTTCAGGCAGTCATACGCATTGTATACATTCATGCAGACACAATTCACATAACAAAAGCAAATATTTTTAATAAAAGTTATGAAAGAATAAACTCAACAAAGAATCAAGATGCAACAGGCCAGATTAGAAAGGGAAATTGGGATAAAATCATTTTCAGAATCCAGTCTAGAGGATATGAGTTAAATGTGTGACATTCATGGTGGGGAGAATAGTCCCCAAAAGTTGTCTTCTGTTCTACAAACACACACACACACACACACACACACACACACACACACCATGTGGGAATGTCAATACACACAACAAGGTGAGAAAGACTTGAGCGATGCTTATTAAAGTTTAATAACACTGTGCACCAGAAACACGCCTTGGTGGAGAAAAGAATAATCAGTCAGCAAATAGGAAATCCCATGCAAAAATTATTGTACATGACAGACACAATGCAATCATTTTCCCCCACTGGCAAAAATTGCAAAAAAAAAAAAAAAATTTTTCTCAGGGCAAGGCTTGAAAAGTAGGAAGACAATTAGGACACATGGGGTATTTTGTTCATCATTTTGAGGGATACATAAAGGATGTTTGTTGCAGTGGTTTTTTGTTTGCTTTTCCAGACTTGTTTTCTGTCTGAATCTCAGGCTGTCCTGAAGATCATTTTGGTGACCAAACTAGCCTCAAATAGAAAGAATTCCCTCTGCCTCCTGAGTGCTGGAATTAAAAGGCCTGTGTCACCACACTTACATCTAGTGTCCTTTATAACATTTTATAATATGAATGTTTTGTAAATAACAGGGGAAATGATAACACACAGAAAAGTATGTGCTGCCTAATAATGATTGATTTATTGGATTCTCCCTCCCCCTAGGCAACCTGGCCCTATTCCTACTCCCAAAATCTCCTCTTCCTGCCCTGGTGGTTTCTCCTTAGCACCTGACTGTCACTCCACACAAGTCCTCTCCAGGGCCAGTATCTTCTTCTTATGAAACCTTTCCAGGTCACGGGCCTCTCTAAAGCTCAGGTTCCTTCCAAGCCCTGGAATCGATCTTCTCTGCTTTCTATAGACAACCTTCCCTTGCCTCCTGGACTTGTCTTTCAGAAATGAACACTTTACAATGACATCTCAAAGGCTGTTAAAGTTTAGATGGCTATGCCATGCATTCATTAAATGACCCTATAAAGACTGTGCATGCAGAGGCCACAAGGACCTGGGGCAATGAAACCTCCATGACTCCAGTTTCTATGGCCACAACTGCAGAGCCTAGTTCTAAATGTCTCCCTTTTTATAAGCAAGTAACTCCTGCCAGTTTTCTCTCTCTTTCTATTGCTGCCACCAATAGGTTAACACGCACCCTTTCCTTCACTCCCTTTTTCAATAAACACCTGTAGGTTTGTTGAGTTTGTTGGATTCATAAACTGAGGCCAGTCTAAGCAACATAGATAGACGATCTCAAAAAAAAAAAAAAATCAAAAAACAAGGAAATGTGAGAGGCACAGTGACACACACTTGCAACCCAGCACTTAGGACGTAGAGGTGGATGCAGGAGAATCAGGCCTGTAAGATTCTCTTTTGCTAATAGAGATTTCAAGATCAGTGTTCACTACATGAAATCTTGTGTACAGAGGGAAAGAACCCACAGACAAGCACAAAAACTGCAGACAAAAACAGAACAAATCAAAACCTTATTATCTATGATACCTATAATTAGACACCAGAATTTAACACGCTGTAACATAAATATTTTGAAAATGTAAAGATATTTCAATTGGGAGAGTATTTTCCAACTGGAAAAGAAGATGCACGGACACCTTCAAATAGGAACAAAACATATGTAAGATACATACCCACACAACACATGGAAATCCTCTAAAGTGTTTAAGAAAAAAATCAATCCCTAACCCTGACATGTATATGACAAGTGTCATCTTTCTCTACAAGTTCAGTTTAAAATTGAGTAGTTGGTACATATAATCAAGATCCAGCAAACTCAGCTACCACAAAAACTAAGACAGTAAAGTTATAGGCAGGAATTCCAGATGAGCAATGCGATCAACTCAAGAACTAAAAGAAAATTTAAAATTCAGGTAAGCACTTTGAATGTCAGTCAGGCAAAGAGTTGAATCCTCACATCCTCCCTCTACTCCAAATTGCCTTTTGACAAAGACAGGTCAATAAGTGAAACACATTTACCCACTTATCGGCTTAGCCTCCAATCTTTAAATTCAATGTCTACTTATCTTGGGTATGGGTATGGTGGATATCTCTTAGTTCTCTAGCCTCAATGTTAGGATAAAACTAAAAGGTGATCATGCATGGGGGCCATGGGAAATTCCATGGTAGGTGAGGGCGTCCAAGGTGGGGTACAAACATGAATCCGGCACACCCCCTTATCGAGCCTCTAATGGCAGCTTTTTAAAGGCAGAGTCTAAATTCAGAGGAAAGCTTCCTTTATTTACCCTGAGGTTGGGGAACAGAATGGTGCTACCTGCAACTCACTGTTATGGCTGAAGCTTCACTCAATCCTCCTTCTATACCTACTCAAGGAACAGATGCTTGAGGTATACAGAATAGCAGCTAAGGGAAAACATCTCTACCCACACCTCTGCTAAGTCCACCAACACCTGACTTCCCGACCACACATTGTCCCTTGCCAGCAGGAAGAAGCCAGACTCAGACCAATGTGCCAACATCAGGGACTCAGTGTTGTTTAGGTCGAAGCCCTGCTGGCTTCTATTTGTATACAAATGGTGTGATTATTTGGTTGCCCACTCCCAAGCAGCTGTGTATATTCTATTCAACTGGTCCTGTCACTTAGGCTGTAAGAACCAATCAGATCCTCTAGTGGAACCACCATTTGGGGGTGGGGTTCTTGTGAATCCAGGCTTTCTTCTCAGATCATATCATGAAGTTATTTCTTAGGCACTGCGTTTGGTTCTATGTACATGAACAGAAATTGGAGAACCATGGGGTGGACCTTCTCTCCTTCCCAATCTGTCTGTAACTCTCTCACTCTCCCTCACTCAATTTCACACTCCCTTTCCATCTCTCTGTCCCTCACTTCTCTCTCCTATGTTGCACATCCAATCAGAAGGCAGAAGGACAGTGACTGCATCCTTCTGAGCTGGAACGCCTCCACAGGTCTTTATTATCATCTGTGTAAGTTGTTCCCCAATAATATCCTCATTTATCATTTGTGTTTGGTCTAGTACACTTATTAACAACACATTTGCACGTGAATTTATTTTATTTATTAAGACTAAAATCAAGTATTATGTCTAACATGTTCACAAAATTCTTTACATGATATGGGTTTTCTTTTCCATGAGTTCTTCCCTATTACCTGATATGATGATAAAAAAGGACTTAAAATGTGTACAGGATTAGAGAAACAGATGAACAAAATTATGCAATGTTCATTACCATGACCTATCAGTTTTCTTAGAACATACTGTAGTTCCCCCTACTGCAGGGATTTACTGCAGTGTAGTATGAAAATACATACTGTATTTTCAAGGGAACCTTATTTTCAAAAACCATGAACAGTCACAAACTCACACACTGACATCACATAATTAAAATTAAATCAAATCTCTAAACAGATTTTCATATGTGAACATTTTCTCTTGTGAGCACTCATACCTGTATCCCATGTGTTAAGGGTCTTAAATTCTTCAAAGATTTCCTACAATATGAATTGCTTCATGTAAAGAAAGCAAGCATAAAGGATTGGGATTAGAGAAAACAATTCCTCTGAATGAGGATTTTATGTAAATAAAGACAAGTGTTAAGAGGAAACAGGATTCCCTAATCAGTGAATTCCTGGGACATTTGTCCAAATGCGTTTGCATTAGAGAACAAAACAGAGACATTGGGGTGCTTGAACTGATTGTTCACACTTGTCACATATTTTTATGGCCAGATTCCTATGTAACTGAATGTGTTTTGGCTGAAAATTGTACCAGTTCTTTCTAGTAAGACTCATTTCCATAAGTTTTCTTAGGCCCTCAAAGATCATTGGATAAGCAAAGTTCACAACTTTGCGAAAATGTGTACATATACAGGATTTCTATGGTATTTTTGTGATTATAAAGACTAATGGTACATAGAGAGGGTTACATTCAGTGTCTTTCAAGTGTACATGCTTTTATGATTTAAGAGAGTGGTGGGATGTGCAAAGGCTTTACCACATTGATGGCATTCATATGGTTTCTCTCCAGTATATATTCCTATATGACTTTTAAGCACATCATGTGTTGTGAAAGCTTTACAGCATTGTTGACATTCCTAATGTCTCTCTCCACTATGTGTTCTTTTATGACGTACCAGATGGATGTGTTGTGAAAAAGCTTTACCACATTGTTTACACATATAGGGTTTCTCTCCAGTATGTGTTCTATTATGGCTTTTAAGCTGAGAATTACTTGAAAATGCTTTACCACATTGATTACATTCATATGGTCTCTCTCCAGTGTGTGTTCTTTCATGACATACCAGATTGTTGTGTTGTGAAAAAGCTTTACCACATTGATTACACACATAGGGTTTCTCTCCAGTATGTGTTCTATTATGGCTTTTAAGGTGACAATTACTTGAAAATGCTTTACCACACTGATTACACTCATAGATTTTCTCTACCATGTATGCTTTTTCATGGAGTTGTAGGAAACTGTGACATGCAAAGAATTCTCTATACTGAAGACTTCCATAAGGTTTCTCTGCAGTTTCAATTTTTACATGCCTTTGAAGATGCCTGTAACATACAAAGGTTTTCACACATTCATTGCGTACATTCACAGGATTCACTCCCTTATGGTTTCCTTCATTCCTGCAAATATATGTAGAATATATAAAACTTTACCACATGCATGATACTAAAGAAACAGTACATATGTAAAATAAATTGATAATTTGTGCCTAATTGTAACCAGAATCAGATCTTGAGTTTTACATTCATAATGCTTACCTCATGAAGTATTGTTGTTTTCATTGAAGATACCTGTTGTTCACAGTAAGAGCCTTTATTTCATGGCACATATTTATGGCATCTATTTACATGAGATTTCTCACATAATTGAAATGAACTGGACCAACTCAGGGCTTTGACATAATTATTGCATTTATCAGTTTTTCCATAGTATAAATCATACTACATAGGCAGAATATACCAGTACAAATGGAAGCTTTCAAGCATACCATTTGTCATAGGGATTTACTGCAGTGTGAGTTTGTTGATATCATTCAGATGATGTAGGAATACTGATGATTTTTAAACTTGTTTCACACTCAACAAATATACTAAAAGTGGGGACTACAAATTATCTTTCATTTCTTTTCACTGTCCTAAGATAGAGATGTATGTTGCTCCTTTGCATAATCTAAATTCACCTGGCTTGCGTTTTTTGTAGGTTTTCTGATATAGAATGTCTCTGTGTAGACCTGGCTAGCATGGAACTCATTTTGTAGACCAGACTTGTCACAAACTTAAGGAGTCCACCTTTCCCTTCTTCATGAATGCTGGAAATAAAGGCATGGGCAACAACTACCTGACTCAAAATATAATATACTTATTAAAGTAAGATTAACAAATAAAAGGTTTACATATTGCATCCACACACTTTAACCTTCTTTTCCTCACAGACATGTGATATAGGGATTAAGGGTTCTCCACAACAACCTTCTTGATACTCATGAACTGACACTTTCAATAAACAGAAAAGTCACAAATATAAAAGTAATTCTTGCTTAACTAGAGACTTTTTTCTTACAAGGTATTGCACATATATTTATCTGTATACTATGAAACTAAACAGACTGGCATATCTACAGCATAGACCTCAGGGTGCTATAATTAAAAAGGTGGTATCTGTTAAGGCATTGTTTCCTTCTCATTTTAAATGAATGCCTTGCAAACACAGAAAACCTACTTTTCACTGAGGTACATGGTTCTGTGAGAAAATAAGAATCATCACTATACTTTAAGCTGTGCTTATTTTCACTGTTGCTCTTCTTAATCTTTTTAATTTTTTAACTGTGGCTCTTCAATAAAATATTCAGGATATATTAAAATATCTTCAGAGCCAAATTTGCATGAATTTGCACATGAAATTTTACCTTCTATGTCTTCTAGAAATTTGGCAATGATCCTCCATATTATGGTCATCCCAAATGTAGCCTGAAATAACAGATAATATATGATGTATTTTTGCAAATTGTACGAAATTTAAGTATCAACTTCAATGATCCTTGGAACCATGCCTCACTCACCCATTTTTTCTTTTTCTCAAACAAAATTACAGAATAGTATCAATAATCAAGAAATGGTCCCATATTATAAATCATGATGGAAATTTCAGTCTTACCTATAGCAGTGAGGTTCCTGTAGGTGTCCAGCATCACATCTCTGTAGACACTTTTGAGAAGGATTTAGCAAAGCCCACTCTTCCTCAGTGAAGTAGATGTGCACGTCGTCATAGCTCACTGCATCCTAAAATAACACATACATGGGTGACAAAGAAGTATAATACTCACATTGTAATTTAAACTTCTTTGACATTATAGTCATATAATTCTGGTGCTTCCCTCACTTATTTTACACATGGACATTATAATGTGTTCACCCAGTCACATTAGAAGTAAACTGAATAAGAGGTACACATGCACCATTTCTTGGCCATTTAAATAGTATATAGCCCTGAGAAAGAAATCCCAATAAACAGACATAAAGGGAGAGGCAAGTTACCAGAACAACACTACTGAGAACACATCAGAAATAATTTGTATGATAGGGAAAGCCTATCATAGAAATAACCAAGGCCGTAGAACCAACATATGTCTTTGTTAGGTTTTCATTGCTCTTAAGAGACACTATGGACCAGGGCAACACTTTCAAAGCAAACATTTAATTGAAGTGTCACACTTAAAATTTCAGAGTTTCTGTTATGGCAGGGAACATGACATCATGCAAGCTGCTTCAGTCCTCAAGGTTAGAGTCCTTACAGCATGACTCAGAGGCAACAGGGAGTTGTCTGTCACACTGGGCATCATTCTGAGACTAAGAATCATCAATGCCTGACCCTACAGTGATGTGCTTACTCTAACAGGATAAAGCCCTCTAAACTCAGGTCATCCCCAAGTAGAATATGTGCTGAGTCACCTTCAAACCCATTGTTCTTTTTGGGCAAAAGAGTAAATGTGATTTCCAGATTGAAAACAACATGAATAAAACAGAGTTCATAAATAAAAAATTAAAAAAATAATCATTGAGAACATGATGCATTAGTATGCATATTCTGTATAAGATAAATTTGCAACATGACTTGAATACAGTGCAAACTATATTCCTGACACCCTCTAAAATGATATCTGATTACTAAAATTCATGCAAATGGGAATCAGTTAGAATCGCAATAGGATTATGAAAAACATAGTACATATATTGACACAGCATGGCTTCTCTACCTACAACAACCATGCAGTGATTCAGTGATTGAGAGGTATACAATATTAGGGAAAGAACAAAGGGGAGGAAGAGAAAAAGAAAAGAACAATAAGAGTTAAATAGTGTCAACTTTTTGTCAAAAAACCAAGAGAAACTCATCCAGGTAAACTGAGATCTTGTGCAATGTTACCCAGCTACACATGATTCTATGTGTTCAGAACTTAAATACACAGACTCTAACAAAATTAACTCAAAAGGATGCCTAAACTGTTCTCCTTCTGACCCTCCATCTACTGATATTTGTTTCAAAGAGAGACACCGCATAGTCTAGATCTCTGTGCAAATGGGGTTAATATTCTGCGATCATTCAGAGAATTATATTTTAATTTAATGAACAATGTTACAAATTAATGAGTTCTGTTTATTAAATATATCTGAAAAAATAAGGGGCATCCACAAATCAAGTTTTTAAGAAGCTTGGTCCCAAAAAACCCACTGAGGATATAGAGTCACTTAATTTAAGAAGGGGTAATCAAGAGGACATAAGGACATTGCCCACAGACTTAAGAAATAAATAAAGAAATATGTCTGTAATGACAAATTGTGTTCATTTCTGTCTAAAGAACAAACAGGAGAGAACCTACAACAGATGGTTACAGATGGTTATTTTGGTGTTACTTTATTTTATTTTATTTTTGAGGAAATTAAATGGTGACAGGATACTGCAAGTTGGGCCAGTAAGGCAATATAAGCTTTCAACAGAAAATATAGCACCATAATTACTTCATAGTCCTGGAGGAATATGAAAAAGCAGGTCATAATTTACTGGCGGGTTCTGAGGGAGAAGTGTCAGAAGATGAGAAAAGAAGGGAAGGCAAAACCAAGAAATGTTGAAAGCTGGGATAGGGAGGTATTGCTTAAGCCATGCCATATTCTAAGTATGTATTTTATGAGGAATAGCTTCTTGTATACTACTTCCAACAGGAAAAGGAAGGAAATGGGAGATTCTAGGAAGTCAGCAGGAGTTACCATTCAATGGGACAAACTCAGGAGAAAGATACTCAAAAAGTACAGTCCAAGGGGAACACAGGGATTCCCAAAAACATTACCAACTAAGCCCACAGTGGCCAATGGCCTACTAACCACAGCTCCATGTGGTGGGAAGAGTTGTGTTATCAGGATCTGAAACAACCCCTCCACAAAGACACTGGCCCCAGATAATTGCATTTTCTCCCAAGCATCTTCCTTGTTTTAAAGAGGAGTGCTACTTTATTCTCAATAGCTCAGGACCTGGTGGAAAAATCCTAATATCTAGAAACCCTGGGTGTTATTGGCTCTGGGTTTCAGAAGAATCTATGTCCATTCTCCATGAATGAAAACCTAAACAGAAAGTCTTGCTTGCTTTGTCCAGCTCTCAACACATCACTGTTATCTTTTCAAATAGTGGTCACCTGGGCTCATCTTGCCCACATGACAGAGCTATGATTTTTCTCTAGAAGAAAATAGATGTTTATGGCACATCAGCACCTAATGCTCATTGGAACCCATTAAGGCACCCTTGTACAACTTGTAAAAGCCCTACTCAAAGTTATGGAGGTGGACCTTGCGGTTTGTAAATCATTGGTTTCTCCATTGCTATAGTTTGGATCCAAATATCTGGAGTATCCTGGGGAACAAATTTGTATTTTATCATCCTATTCTGTAACATGCCTGGTTAGCACACAACTCATTTTTTTTTTTTTAAATTTGGGGATAGCACTATCTCAGCTAAATATTTTTTCGTGAGTCAATATATTGCAAGAATTGGTAAATCCTTTATATCAACAATTCCACTCCTCTACATCACAGCTCAGTGGGAGAATGTAATCCAATACAAGAATGCCATTTACAGATGTTAGTATTTTCCATTAGTTTTAAACTATCCCTTAGGAAACAGAGGCAGGAAGTTCTCTATGAGATTGGGGCTAGCTTGCTCCACATAGAAAATTCCAGATCATGCTATAACACAAACAATACACACACACACACACACACACACACACACACACACACACACACACACACATATATGGTAAATTAAGAAAAAGAATGCCATTTAGAGCATACATAAAATTCACAAAATTAACTACAAATGTACATACTCCCTTAGCCTAGAGACAAGGAGGAGGGTTTGGGCCAAACCCAAATGACTTGACAGATTTTGATGAGTCCTCCTAAAGAACTCAGCCTCCTAGAGTAATGTATGGGGGATGGGATGGTGAGGTCACTGGGGGAAATAGGAGGATGGGAGGGAGAGGGATCTGGGATCGATAAGTAAATTAAGACCTTTTTATTTATTTTTTAACAACAGAAGAAAAGATATTTTGATGGAAAAAAAATGATAATAACTCCGCATGGATCTGACCCTTAAATGTTAGATGTGAAGGGCAGAACTTCTGGAAGGCACTGCACAAACTGAACCTCTCCTTCTTTGGTAACTAGCCATCCATGTGCACCAAAAGCATAATGGAGCTGACTACAAAGAACTTTATTCCCCGTGGTGCATATTCGAAATCCTTTCCTCAGAAGCAGCCCACATGGAAAAGCAATTCTGTTTTGCACCCTTGTTGGGGAAGCTGCCAGAACCACAATGGGCCTAACAGATCACTGAATGTGGCAGCACATTCCAGCCCAGCCTCCTCAGGGAGGGCCTGCAAAACAGACCTTAATGACTCGCCATCCCACCCTCCCAATCCTGTCAATCACCATGCTGAAGCTTCTGTTCTCCTCCATTCCCCACAGCAGCACTCACAGAGCAGCAATCAATCCTCTGGTGGCTATTCTGATATAAAAGCAAGCCTGCAGCATGACTCCAGGAAGTCTCCTTTCAGACATGAGACTGGTGGGTTGGCTCAGTGTACCTGATTGGCTAGTGAGGCTTGATTGACAAGAGCTCTTCCTCAAGGGTACAGTGTGCTTAAAGACAGAGCAAGCCCAGCATCTCCTTTGGCCCTGGATTTTACTCCATACCTAGACATTTCAGAGATCTTCTCAAATAGGAACTTATTTGGTGTTTGGTTTTTTTTTTTTTTTTTTTTGAGACAGAATTTCCCAGTGTGGCTCCTGCCATCCTATGCCTTGTTCGGTAAACTGTGCCGGTGAATGCCTTCCTAATTATTAATATTAATCTTGTTCTTGTTTTCTTGTAGCCTTTTTGATTAACTGTCTAATATTTATTTATTTATTAATTTATTTATTTTGGTCTTTGATATAGAGTTTCCCTTTGTGGCCCTGCTGTCCTGGGACTTACTCTGTATACCAGGCTGTCCTCAAACTCAGAGATATCCACTTCCATCTACTTCCTGAGTGCTGTAATCAAAGGCAAAAGCCACCACTGCCTAGTCAGACACAGATTTCAATGTCACTTACCAATGTCACCAATAGAAGACCCAGATCTGTTCCTGCAGTGCACAAGTACAAACTCTTTCTCCCTCCATGCAATGTGCAGAGCTTGCACAGATCATTACATGAGGCAGACTGAAACGATTCTGTTCTTCAACCATAAACATATCTAAACAAAAACAAACTTGCTTTAAAAATAGAGTTTGGAGCTATGCATTAGATAGCCATAGATGACAGGCCATGGTGGAGCACACCTTTAATCCCAGCACTTGGGAGACATAATCAGGTGCATCTCTGTAATTTCTTGGCTGCCCCAGGCTACACCAGATTGATCCACTCTAAAAGAGAAAGAGAGACAAGTGGTGCCTCATTCCTTTATCCCTGAACTTGGGAGGTAGAAATGGTTGGAGGAGAGAGAAATATAAGGGGGAAGAAGACAAAAGTTCATTGTTTTCTGAGGGAAGAATCCTGGGGTCAGAATAGCCCAGCCCTTTGGTCTGAGGATTCAGTAGAAGTGAGAGCTAGGGCTTGGCTGCTCTGCTTCTCTGATCTTTCATCATTAATTGCATATCTGAATACAGGATTTGATTATTAAGAATAGCTAGAAGTAGCGTTACAATTTCAAGTGCAGTGTGTGAAAGCTAAACTGTAGTGTACAATAATAGAATTTATGACAATAATATTGATTGTACTAATCTTTACCATTTTATCAAGTTTATTGCTATATTTTTTATGTATGAGTTTGAGAGAAAATGGCTTGTGCAAGTATAAAGGTTATGGGATGTAGATAATTATGTGAAGTTGAATGTCAGTATCTGAACTTTGTTCATCCCCCAAAAGATGTGCTGAGTCTCTTGCCAAGATACACAACATGTTTTATCTGATGAGCCAAAACTCTTCCACAGATTAACAATAAAAGCAAAATAAAGAAAGAAGTAAATAATGGTCTTTGGGAACATGAAGTATCAGAAATAAAGATGCTATATATGGTAAGTTTGTAACATGAAATGAATACAATCCAATGACAATGAACAACAATTAATAACAAAATGCAAATTACAGAGGCACAGTAACATTTTTTTTTAGAAATACTCAGAAAGCTCTGTGGAATTATGAAAACACGATACACAAACTGACATAATATGACTTTTATACTTACCAAAAAGCAACAACAATAAAATAAGTATATTATTTGTAAAAGAATAAAAGAGATAGGGAGAATAACCCAAGAGCAAAGGTCAAAATATATCAACAATTAATATAAAGTACAAAAGAAATTTAGCCACAAAAATTGTGATCTTGACCAATGTTATCCAAATACCTATGAATCCAAGAGTAAAGAGATTAAATAAACACAGACTTCAATACCCCAATTAAATCTGGTCAAAGTGACCCTTCAACGCTTTTGACCCTGCAGCTATGGATATCTATTCCAAAGATAGGATGTCCCTGCTCTAGAGCTCTCTATGCAAAAGGACCTTATCTTCTACTATGGCTCTGTAGACCTTTATGCCCCTTTATGGATTCAGGTAAACCAAGCCCCACTGATGCCCATTCCACAAACAACATGGGAGAATAATTTAAAATCTGCTTCCTTCCAAGTGATTTATAGCCCAAGATGAAGACCTTCACCTAACTCCCTACCCCAAACCATACACATCTGAGAAATCCCTGCAGAACAAAGACTCATTTTGTACACTAGAATTAAACTTCACTCAACACAGTATTGGAATTCTTGGTAGCAGAGAATTAAAAACATTATAATCTTGTATTGCTGAGAGACATCCACATCACCATTTTTTACTACTTTCTAAAATATTTATAAGGCAAACTTGAACGTGGAATGGAATATTCAGAACTTCAAGAAATCAGACCTTCAGTTTTCCAGTGTCAGCCCCCACTGCACACCAACAACAGTGCATTCATATGCACACTGGAAAGTTATATAATAAACAGCACATCTTCCCATGCCAGGGCTGCAGAGTCTCCCCCAAGCCAAGAAACACATGGAGAGGACGGCTCAACAGACAAGAGTAACTGCCCAGCTCACCACATGGACCAAAAGAACACTAGTCTGTCTCATGGTCCACACAAATTTTGCAGAAATGACATCTGAGCAGATCTGCTTTGATGTAACCTGTGTTCTTCCTTACAACTTGATAGATCAGAAGGAAAAGAGAATCATGGAAAGAAACCTTTTCAGAGTCTAGCATTGCCTGTGATCACCCAGTTGGACCTAAAATTTTGCAGCCCACTGCCAGGGAATCAGAAATCAATGACTCAGTTTGTATAGTCCTTGTAGCTCTGCACTACCCACCCAGCAGAAGAATGTTTTAGTAAACATTCTTCTACTGTACTGGAAGTCAAGCTGCTCATTATGATAATCACACTGTCCTTTGTCTGCACATTTTGTTACACACTCATTGTTCCTGGCCAGTAACCATTGACCTCATAGCTGGGAAATACTGCAGCCAAATGTATGCCACCTTCCAATATTCACTGTGTTTAATGTGAAACTCCTGTTTAAGAAAACCAGGCTGTGAATTAGAGAACATTGAGTAATCATGGTAGGGTTTGTGGGCAGAAAAGTATATGTGGATATGATGTAGTTATGATCTAAAAAAAAAATATTTTGAAAAGCTGAAAATAGCTTCATGGCCAGAGACTAGGGGTTTTAATTAGAGCACACTAAGGGTTTCTCCAACCTTTTCTCTCAGACTGTACATCCAAACCCAGAAAAAATAACAATCCTGTTACATAGTCCTGAAGAGTTCACTGAGACTGGTTTTGCCTGAATACTGTAATTATAGCAAATTGTATACATAATAAGGTCTCTACGCTATCCAGAATCTTGATAGCTCTCATCTGTTGATTCCAAGAAACTGCCCACCAAGACAATTATGGATTATCTAGGAACGATTACCTAATTCCACATTGCTCACCTCAACTACTGTTGAAGAAGGAAATCTCAGCTTCCATCCTGCTGCTCCCTTTCTTCACTGTGACTCCACCAGTATCCAAGTGGGACATGAACTCAATCATTGCACAAATCCCTCTTCATTTATAAGACCCCACAATAATCAAAGATCTTGGGAGTTCACCCATTTTCTGGTCTATTTTCCTTCTCCCTGACCAGGCAAGGGCCCAACTGGAACGAAGTGTAGGATTTTCTTCCCAACACTGTACAGGAGAAGCAGGATTGGGAGTTCAAAACAATTCTAAATTACACAGCATAAGACAAGCCACAGTTAGAAGACATTTTGCTCTACACAGAAATAAATAATCAGCATTACTTGAGAAAAGGAATGAAATAATTAAAATCTAACAAACATAGGAGTGCAGAAAAATAGAGATAAAAACAGTAATATGTTTAAAGAAGACATTTAAAAAGATAACCAATACCTGGGTGGTGGTGGCAAATGCATTTAATGCTGGTGCTCAGGAGGCATATGGAAGCTTATCTCTGTGAGTTCAAACCACCCTGTTCTACAAGATATAGTTGTGGGACAGGCAGCAGAGCCAAAAAGAAATGGGGTCTCCAAAAAACAATAAAGTAAAACACAGGAAAACAAAACAAAAAAATCAATGCTACAAAGAGTTGGTTTTTTAAGAAAATTAACAAGGTAGACAAACTTTTATCCAAACCTACGAAAAAGCATAAAGAGAATATGGAAATTAACAAAATCAGAAAAAAAATGTGGTATGTAACAATAGACACTGAGGAAATCCAGACAATTTTAAGGTCATATTTTGAAAACCTATACTCCACAAGATTTGAAAATTGAAAGGATATTTACAAATTTCTGGATAACTATTATTTACCAAAATTAAATCAAGAATAGACATATAACAACTAACAAAGTAGGAGTAATAAAGAAAAGCCTTCCAACATGAAAAATCCCAGAGCTAAATGTCTTCTTCAGTGAAGAATTCTACCAAAAATTTATGGAAGAGCTATATTAATACTCCTGAAATTGTTCCACACAATAGAAACAGAAGGTACATTAACAAACTCTTTTTTGAGGCTATAATCACCTTGATTCCCATCCACACAACGACACAAATAAGAGAGAAAATTACAGACCAATATCCCTCATGCACATTGATGCAAAAATACTCAAGAAAATACAGGAGGACCGAATCTAAGAATATATCAGAGAAATCATCTACCATGATCAAGTAGGCTTCATCTCTGGCTTGCAGGGATGGATTCACATAGGAAAATATATCAAATATATCACTATATAAACAAACTGAAAATGAAAAGACACATGATCCTCTCCCTCAACAGTCCTTACTCACCCTCAACATTAATGCTCTTAACTCACCTATAAAAAGACACAGGCTAACAGAACGTATACAAAGACAGAATCCATCCTTCTGCTGCATACAAGAAACACATCTTAGCTCCAAAGATAGACATTACCTCAGGGTAAAGGGTTTGGAAAAGATTTTCCAATCAAATGGAAATAAGAACCAACCAGGCGTAGATATCCTAATATCTAACAAGTTAGACTTCAAACCAAAATTAGTCAAAAGAGATGAAGACGGTCATTTCACATTCACCTCAACAGAAATCCATCAACACAAAGTCTCAATTCTGAACATCTATGCCCCTAATACAAAGTCACCCACATTCGTAAAAGAAACACTACTAAAACTCAAAGCTCATATAAAACCTCACACACTTATAGTGAGAGAGAAACTATCTCTTTATTCATTCATTTTTTGTTCAAATCTATGATTAAGAACTCAATGTCTATTCAGTATTGAGCAATCATTTAGGCTTCACGCATAAAACACCATCCACTTGTTTAATGTTTATTCATTTAATTATGAAAATCTGTCATTATGTATTCAGTGATCACTGGAGTTTTGAGCCTCCTTAGGGGAGACCGTTGTACCAGACCATCACATAATCTAATACTACACTTGCTTCCTTAACTGTTAAACTAGGAAATTAGGTAATAATTCATCATTTAATTGACGTATTTACAATACAGGTAATGTTATGGACCATAAGTCCCTTTTGGAGTCAGATTGTGGGAGTTGATGATGTAATATCATCTCATTACTTCATCATTTAGCTGTGTAAATAGATCTTTACATCAGCGATAGGTTTAGGACGTTGGTGCCATCTCGTCAGTGTTACTATAAAAGGCCCACTAATTAATTTTCAAATTAATTTTTTAAAAACATCATTATTCCAGGAAGAGATCATTCTGACTACTCCATGTGGGATTTAAGTGTGCACCACCATGTCATTTTTCAATCATTTTTCATTATATATTAATTATTTAAATCGATGAAGATGTTGTTCTTCTTGACGGGAGTCGGGCCATTCCTCCATGGGAGTTAATCACGTGGCATTATTTAATCATCTAAGTACTACTTCCTTGACAATCACTGCTGTTTGGTTCCATCTTCTGAAAGTTAAGTATGGAGGACTATCCAATTTTTAACTTACTTGATTGCGTAAGTAATGATGGTGTCATCCCTCATGTGGCTGTTGCGGGATTGACAGAGCAGGAGATCGGTACCAGAAGCAGTGCCCAGAGAATGGGGGACACTGCCTTATGCAGTGATTACTGACTACGTAATAGTAGATTTTTAACAATCGAATGATTACACGAAACTGTACTGTTTCGCATCATCAGTTTCTGAGAGGTTGCAACAGAACTGACCCATGAAGGACACAGTGACAACTGATTTTAAAAATGGAATAACTGAATAATCTCCTGATCAGGGAATCTCATCTAATGAACTCTGTCGGGCTGATAACATGACACACCACCAACAATTAATCACTCTAAATAACCATATTAGAAAGCAGGATACAGGACTTAATAGAGAAAAGTCAATTGAGGAATCCAAAATGACTGAAAGAAACATAAGACACTGCTCAAAATCCTTAATCATCAGCCTAATGCAAATCTACACAACTCTGAGAAACCATGGGATCAAGCTCCTCTAAAGGTAAGAGGATGAAGAGGAGTTTATTTTATTTTCAAGAAAGGGAAAAGGATTATGGTTGAGGCAATTAATTTTATTGTTTCTTTTCTAGAAAGTAGAAAATTGCAGCATAGAAAACAGGTTCAAAATACTCATCATTGTACTTGAATGGCATAATGATGCTTTCATTGCCATGCCTATGTCACTATAGGCATTTTGTAGCTTGAGAGATGGGTATATATGTAAAACTCAAAAGAAAGAGCCCTGCTTTGTTTTTGTGAGAAACTCAGTGAAGTGGTAAGGTTAGTTCATCGGTGGGTATGCTCCTTTTAGCATGTGGAAGGGGCAATAGAATGTGACAGAATGTTGGTTCATAAATGTTGCCTGGCAACCCTGCTTGCATACTGTATCCTGGTAGCATGGGCCAAGGACCAGAGAGCAGCTTCGAGAAAGAGTTATCATGGGACATTACAGTCTCCCAAGATAAGTATCTCCAAAAACTTTCAATGACAGCATTTGATTCGCCTAACCAAGTCACAGCCAAATCTCTGGAAGTTTGCCTACAGCTTTTACTGGTTACCAAATTCAAGATTACCTAACCATGAGAGAACATCGTCTGTGGACAAACAGTTCAAAGTCTTCTGTTTATGAATTCTCTCTCCTAACAAGTAATATTATGGACACAAAGATAATAAGACTCACATTTATTCATCAAAAGGTGAGTTTGCCATTGTTGACTTCCTTCAGGAAGGTGATAATCCGTTTGTTAGAGTGGACTTAGTGATTATTGGATTTCAGTCCATCTCTTTGAGGCAGCCGCCCAACATTAAATAAGTGATATCTTCTAAAAACCCTGCATACACAATGACAGTTCAGCATTTAATCATGTTCCTACTCTGCTCTGCGATTACATAAGGGATGAACCTGGGAGTTTCCCACAATCATGTAGGAGTCAACTGAGAGGCAATTGTGTGGAGCATGGCAGACCATTTCATCCTCTCATTATGTTGTTATTTGATTATTAAAATAGGACACTAGATAATCCATGATCAGTGGATTGCGGTGACACGATGTGGGAGGCAATTATTATAGACCATCTTAATATCAATTGTGTAGTTAAAATATTTAAATTAATCACGACAGCATCATTCATGGGCCTGGTTTGGAGCCACCTAGGAAAGTGGATTATGTTATATGAACTCATTATTTGATTATTTAATTAGATAAAACAATGATTATATCGTCCATGACACCTGAACTGGTGCCACAGATCATCTAATTACATAATTAATGAATTTAAATTGACAATCTGTGTTAATCCCCAAGATAATGTAAACAATTGTATACTTATGTAGACAACAATCCTCCATTCCATGAAGAAACCCGTAAAGCTCCCTCTTGTGGAGATAATGTGCAATATCTACACATTTTATGATTCATTGACTCCATGATGATGACATCCTTCATGACTGGAGTCTGGCCATACCTCCCTGCCAGTTAAATACTACATCACCTCTTTATTGGGACAGTTAGCTATCACTGACTTATTTAATTCTTTAAATTACTTAAGCGACAGACAATGCCAACACCGATCATTTTTAGGTTGCAAATATCTGTCAGCGACAATTTAGGAAACTTGTAGACATGGGCAGAGCATGTTCTGAATGTCTATGTGTCTTCCAGACCACTAGGAATGCTGGAGAACAGAGTCCAGAAGATTGCTTGGTGCCCTGCGAGAAGTAAAAGAACTTTACCAAGGTCTGCATGGTGGTCTGGGTGTTGACTACTTGCTCTTCCTCCACATCTTCACATCGGTTGTGGTCTATGTCTAGAAGATGTAGTGGCACTAGCAGGTCGGCACCATCACCGAGACCTGACAAAAGGATGACGACTCAGAACACGGAAGAACATCTCTCTCTCAGCTATGCTGTTGATGCCCCTGCTGCAGGCACGTTTTCAGCTGATATCAACATTTTGACTACTACTGGTATGCCAGGAATGGGCCAATTACCTCAGGTCCGGCCGCGACACAACAGAGATTCAGGCATCGGTGAGGATGTCAGGCCAACAGAATTCACCAGGCAAGAAAGTATGATTATCTGACGATTAACTGATGGAATATTAAAAATCCGTGATGACATCATCCGTTTTCATATCTGGCAAGTCTGCCCAGGTATTGATGATACGAAAAAGTTCAACGACATAGATATGTAAAGATGTAATCATTAAATTGTTTCATTATATAATCTGTGAACCCTGAAGTGTGGTGCCACCTTGTGTGACTCAAGTGTGACAGACGATCTAACAATCTGATGCTTTCATTATTTAAATCTGCCTTCTTCTACTCCAGGAAGAGTGGAGTCTGGAGCCCCCTTGTTGGTGTTAAAATGTCTCTTGTGGTTTCATTATTTATTTATTTAAATCAATGTTGATATCATTTTGTTATCTCTCTAGGGGTGAATTATGAGAAATTATCTTTTCATTCATTCATTTTATTGTTCAAATGTATGATTAAGAACTCAATGACTCTTCAGTATTGATCAATCTTTAGGTTTCACACATAAAACACCATCCACTATTTTAATGTTTATTCATTGAATTATGAAAATCTGTCCTTATGTATTCAGTTACCAGGGAAGATTTAAGCCTCCTTAGGCGAGTCCATCGTGCCAGAACATAGCATCATCTAATAGTACACTTACTTATTTACCTGTTAAACTAGGAAATTAAATAATAATTCATCATTTAATTAACGTATTTGAAAAACAGGTAATGTTATGGACCCTAAGTCCCTTTTGGAGTCAGATTTTGTGAGTAGACGATGTAACATCATCTCATTACTTCATCATTTAGCTCTGTAAGTAGGTCATTACATCAGCGATAGTTTTAGGACTTTGGTGCCATCTCGTCAGTGTTAATATAAAACGCCAGCTAATTAATTATCAATTTAATTTTATAAATAAATCATTATTCCAGGAAGAGGTCAGTCTAACTACTCCATGTGGGATTTAAATATGCACCACCATGACATTATTCAATCATTTTTCATTATATATTAATTATTTGAATCGATGAAGATGTTGTTCTTCTTGACTGGAGTAGGGCCATTCCTCCATGGGACTTAATCACGTAGCAGTATTTAATCATCTAAGTACTCCTTCCTTGACAATCACTGGAGTTTGGTTCCATCTTATGAAAGTTAAGTATGGAGGACTATCCAATTATTAACTTACTTGATTGTGTAAGTAATGATGGTCATGTGGGATTGACAGAGCAGGAGATCGGTACCAGAAGCAGTGCCCAGAGAATGGGGTACACTGCCTCGTAGAGTGATTACTGATTACGTAGTAGTACATTTTTAACAATCAAATGATTACACGATTTTACATGTGATTACAAATGATTACACTGTTTCACATCATCAGTTTCTGAGAGGTTGCAATAGAACTGACCCATGAAGGACACAGTGACCACCGATTTTAAAAATGGAATAACTGTATAATCTCCTGATCAGGGAATCTCATCTAATGAACTCTGTCGGGCTGATAACATGACACACTACCAACAATAAATAACTCTAAATAACCATCTTAGAAAGAGGGGAACAGGACTTAATAGAGAACAGTCAATTGAGGAATCCAAAATGACTGAAAGAAACATAAGACACTGCTAGGAATCCTTAATCATCAGCCTAATGCAAATCTGCCTAACTCTGAGAAACCATGGGGTCAAGGTACTCTAATGGTAAGAGGATGAAGAGGAGTTTGTTTTATTTTCAATAAAGAGAAAAGGATTATGGTAGAGACAATTAATTTTATTGTTTCCATTCTAGAAATTAGCTAATTGAAGCATAGAAAACAGGTTTAAAATACTCATCATTTTACTTGAATGGCACAATGATGCTTTTGTTTTCATGCTTATGTCACTATAGGCATGTTGTAGCTTGAGAGACGGGTAAATATGTAGAACTCAAAAGAAAGAGCCCTGCTTTGTTTTTGTGAGAAACTCAGTGAGGTTGTAAGGTTAGTTCATTGGTGGGTATACTCCTTTAAGCCTGTGGGAGGGGCACTAGAAGGTGACAGAATGTTGGTTCATAAATGTAGCCTGGCAACCCTGCTTGCATTCTGTATCCTGGTAGCATGGGCCAAGGACAAGAGAGCAGCTTCGAGAAAGAGATATCTTGGGACATTACAGTCTCCCAAGATAACTATCTCCTAAAACTTTTCATGACAGCATTTGATTCGCCTAACCAAGTCATAGCCATACCTCTGGAAGTTTGCCTACAGCTTTTACTGGTTACCAAATGCAAGATTACCTCATCAGAGGACATAGGCTGTGGAGAAACAGTTCAGAGACTTCTGTTTATCAATACTCTCTCTCCTCAGAAGTAAAACTATGGAACAAAAGATAATAAGACTCATGATTATGCATCAAAAAGGTGAGTTTGACATTGTTGACTTCCTTCAGGAAGGTGATAATCCGTTTGTTAGAGTAGACTTAGCGAATATTCGATTTCAGTCCATTTCTTTTGAGGCAGCCGTCCAACATTAAATATGTGATATCTTCTAAAAACCCTGCATACACAATGAGAGTTCAGCATTTAAACATGTTACTACTCTGCTCTGCGATTAAAAAAGTGATGAACCTGGGAGTTTCCCACAATTATGTGGGAGTCAACTGAGACTCCATTGTGTGGAGCATGGCAGACCATTCCATCCTCTCATTATGTTTTTATTTGTTTGTTTAATATAGGACATTAGATAATCCATGATCAGTGGATTGTGGTGACGCGATGTGGGAGGCAATTATTATAGACCATCTTAATATCAATTATGTAGTTAAAATATTTAAATTAATCATGACAGCATCATTCATGAGCCTGTTTTGGAGCCACCTTAGGGAAGTGGATGATGTTACATGAACTCATTATTTGATTATTTATTTATATAAAACAATGATTATATCGTCCATGACACCTGGAATCTGGTGCCACAGATCACCTAATTACATAATTAATGTATTCAAATTGACAATCTGTGTTAATCCCCAAGATAATGTAAATATGTGTGTAATTATGTAAACCAAAAATTGTCCATTCCATGAAGAGACCTGAAAGCTCCCTCTTGTGGCTTTAATATGCAATATCATCACAGTTTATGATTCATGGTTTCAATGGATGATGGTGTCATCTGTCATTTGGCTGCTGTGGGACTGACACAGCAGTAGGTCTGTACCAAAAAACAGTGCCCAGAGTACGAGGGACACTGTGTTACCCAGTGATTACTGATTAAGTAATTGGAGATTTTTAACAATCGAATGAATACACGATTCAAAAAAAAAAAAAAAAAAAACTGTATTGTTTCACATCATCATTATCTGCGAGGTTGCAACAGAACTGACCCATGAAGGAAACAGTCACCACCGATTTGAAAAATGGATTAACTGAATAATCTCTTGATCAGGGAATCTCATCTAATGAACTCTGTCGGGCTGATAACATGACACACCACCAACAGTAAATAATTCTAAGTAACCATATTAAAAAGCGGGTTACAGGACTTAATAGAGAACTATCAATTGAGGAATTCAAAATGACTGAAAGAAACATAAGACACTGCTCAAAATCCTTAGTCATCAGCCAAAGGCAAATCGAAACCACTCTGAGAAACCATGGGATCAAGCTCCTCTAAAGGTACGAGAATGCAGAGGAGTTTATTTTATTTTCAATAAACAGAAAAGGATTATGGTAGAGGCGATTAACTGTATTGTTTCCATTCCAGAAATTAGAAAATTGAAGCATAGAAAACAGGTTTAAAATACTCATCAATGTACTTGAATGGCATAATGATGCTTTCCTTTTCATGCTTATTTCACTATAGGCATGTTGTAGTTTGAGAGACTGGTAAATACGATGTATAACTAAAAGGAAAGAGCCCTGCTTTGTTTTTGTGCGAAAATCAGTGAGGCTGTAAGGTGAGTTCATCCGTGGTTATGCTACTTTTAGCATGTGGGAGGGGCACTAGAATGTGACAGAATGTTGGATCATGAATGTTGCCTGGCAATTCTGCTTGCTTTCTGTATCCTGGAATCATGGGCCAAGGACAAGAGAGCAGCTTCGAGAAAGTATTATCATGGGACATTACAGTCTGCCAAGATAACTATCTCCTAAACTTTTCATGACAGCATTTGATACGCCTAACCAAGTCATAGCCAAATCTCTGGAATTTTGCCTACAGCTTTTACTGATTACCAAATTCAAGATTCCCTAATTTTCAGAGAACATAGTCTGTGGAGAAACAGTCCAAAGGTTTGTCTTTATGAATGTTCTCTATCCTAAGAAGTAAAGCTATGGAACAAAAGATAATAAGACTCACAATTTTTCATCAAAAGGTGAGTTTTCCATTGTTAACTTCCTTCAGGATGGCGATAATCCATTTGTTAGAGTAGACCTTGGGATTATTGGATTGGAAGACATCTCTTTGCAGGCTGCCATCCAACATTAAATATGTGATGTCTTCTAAAGCCCTGCATGCGTAACGACATATCAGCATTTAAACCACTTACTACTCAACTCTGTGATTAAATAAGGGATGAACCTGGTTGTTTCACTGAAACATGTGGGAGTCAAGTGAGAGTCAACTGTGTCGAGTTGAAATTACAGACCATTTCATCCTCTGATTATGTTGTTATTTGATTATTAAAATAGGACAATAGATAATCGATGATCAGTGGATATTGGTTCCACGATGTGGGAGTCAATTATTATAGAACATCTAAGTCTTAATTATGTAGTTAAAATATTAAAATTAATCACGACAAAATCGTTCACGAGTCTGGTTGGAGCCATGTTAGGGAAGTGGATGATGTTACATGTACTCATTATTTGATTATTAAATTATATAAAACAATGATTATATCATCCATGACACCTGGAATTTGGTGCCACAGATCATCTAATTACATAAATAAAGTATTTAAATTGTCAATTCTTGTTAATACCCAAGATAATGTAAATGTTTGTATAGTTATGTAAACCAAAATGTTCCATTCCATGAAGAGACCTGTAAAGCACCCTCTTGTGGCGGTAATGTGCAATATCATCACATTTCATGATTCACTGTTTCAATTGATGATGATGACATCCTTCACGACTGGCGTCTGGCCATGCTTCCCTGCCAGTTAAACGCTTCATCACCTCTTTCTTGTGACAGTTAGCTATTACTGACTTATTTAATTCTTTGAATTGTTTAAACGACAGACAATGCCAACCCATCACCGATTAAGATTAGGGTGCAAATATCTGTCAGGGAGAAGTTTAGGAAAGTTGTAGACATGGGCAGAGCATTTTCTGAATGATCAATGCATCTCACATTGTACTAGGGATGCTAGATGATAGACTCCAGAAGCAAAGCTGCTAATGCCCATGCTGCAGCCATCTTTTCAGCTGGTATCAACATTTTGGCTACTACTGCTATGCCAGGAATGGGCCCATTATCTCAGGTCCTGCCACACCACAAACAGAGATTCAGGCGCTGCCGATGATGTATCAGTAAGCATAAACAAATGGATTAAAGGATGAAAAGTAAAATACAACAAGCATTAAAAAAAGAAAATTCCAGATCATGCTGTAACACAAAAATCCATATATATATATACATATATATATATATATGTATGTATAATTAAGAAAAAGAATGCCATTTAGAGCATACACAAAATTAACTCCAAGAGTGAATACTCCCTTAGCCTAGAGACAAGGAGGAGGGCCCGCGCCAAACCCAAATGTCTTGACAGGTTTTGATGAATCCTCCTAAATAACTCAGCCTCCCAGAGAAATGTATGTGGGATGGAATGGGGACGTCACTGGAGGAGGGAGGGAGATGGAAGTGAGAATGATATGCAAAATAAGATCTTTCTATTCATTTCTTACAACAGAAGTTAAGTTATTTTGATGGCAAAAAAATGGTAATAACTCTGCATGTATCTGACCCATAAATGTTAGATGTGAAGGGCAAAGCTTCTGGAAGGCACTGGACAAACTGAACCTCTCCTTCTTTGGTAACTTGCCATCCCTGTGCACCAAAAGCATAATGGAGCTGACTTCAAAGTATTTATTCACCTTGCTGCATAATCAAAATTCTTTCCACAGATGCAGCACACAAGGAAAAGTATTCCTGGGCCACACCCTGGTTGGGGAAACTCCTAGGACCACAATGGACCTAACAGAACACTGAATTTTACAGCACTTTCAAGCCCAGCGTCCTCCTAGAAGGCCTGCAAAACAGACATTCATGACTCCCTATACCACCCTCTGAATCCACTCACTCACCATGCTGCAGCTTCTGTTCTCCTCCATTCCCCTGCAGCTCTCACAGAGCAGCAATCAATCCTCTGGTGCCTGTTCTGATATAAAAGCAAGCCTGCAGCATGGCTCCAGGAAGTGTCCTTCCAGACCTGAGACTGGTGGGTTAGCTCAGTGTACCTGATTGGCTAGTGAGGCTTGATTGACAAGAGCTCTTCCTCAAGGGTTAGAGTGTTCTTAAAGACACACTAGGCCCAGGACCTCCTTTGGCCCTGGCTTTTACCCCAGACCTAGACATTTCAGAGATCTGCACAAATAGGAACTTATTTGGTTTTTGGGTTTTTTTGACAGAATTTCCCTGTGTGGCTCCTGCCATCCTATTCCTTGCTTAGTAAACTGCGCTGGTGAATTACTTATTAATTATTAATATTAAACTTCTTGTTGTTTTCTAATAGTTTTTTTCATTAACTGTCTAATATTTATTGATACATTTATTTATTTATTTATTTATTTATTTATTTATTTATTTATTTTTGAGACAGAGTTTCACAATGTGGCCCTACTGTCCTGCAACTTACTCTGTAGAGCAGGCTGACCTCTAAATCAGAGAGATCCAGTTGCGTCTACTTCCTCAGTGCTGGAACAAAAGGCAAAAGACAACACTGCATAGTCAGACATTAATTTCAATGTCACTTTCCCTTGTCATCAGTAGACGACCCAGCTCTGTTCCTGCAGAGGAGAATTTCAAACCCTCTTTCTCTCTCCACGCAATGTGCAGAGCTTGCAAAGACCATTACACAATTCAGACTGAAACTATTCTCTTCTTCAACCATAAACATATATAAACAAAAAACAAACATGCTTTAAGAATAGAATGTGGAGCTATGCAGTGGTTAGCCATAGAGGACAGGCCATGGTGGAGTACACCTTTAATCCTAGCACTTGGGAGACAAAATCAGGTGCATGTCTGTAATTTCATGGCCACCCCAGGCTACACCACATTAATCCAGTCTAAAAGAAAAAGAGAGACAAGTGGTGGCTCATTCCTTTATCCCTGAAATTGGGAGGTAGATATGGATGGGAGAAAGAAATATAAGGAGGAAGAAGACAAAAGCTCATTGTTTTCTGAGGGAAGACTCCAAGTATCAGAATTGCCCACCCCTTTGGTATGAGTACTTCAGTAGAAATAAGAGCTAGGGGCTTGACTGCTCTGCTTCTCTGATATTTCATCATTAATCGCATATCTGAATCCATGTTTTGATTATTAAGAACAACTAGAAGTATCTTTACAATTTCCAGCGCAGTGTGTCAAATCTAAACTGTAGTGTATAAGACTAGAATTTATGCTAATGATATTGATAGTACTAATCTTTACCATTTTATCAAGTTTATTGCTATATTTTGTATGTATGAGTTTGAGAGAAAATGGTTTGTATAAGTATACAGGTTATGGGATGAAGGTAATGATGTGAAGTTGAGTGTACGTATCTGAACTCTGGTCATCCCCAAAAGATGTGCTGAGTCTCTTCCCAAGATACACAACAACAAAACTCTTCCACAGATTAACAATAAAACCAAAATATATAAAGAATTATATAATGGTTTCAGAACATAAAGTATCAGAATTTAAGATCCTATACATGGTAAGTTTGTAACATGAAATAAATACAATCCAATGACAATGAACAAAAATTAATAACAAAATGCTTATTGCAAAGGCACAGTAATCATTTTTTTTTTGGAAATACTCAGAATGCTCAATGGAATTATGAAAACACAGTACACAAACGAACATAATATGACTTTTATACTTACCAGAAAGCAACAACAATCAAAATATGTATAATATGTGTAAAAGAATAAAAGAGATAGAGAGAATAACCCAAGAGCAAAGGTCAAAAAATATCAACGATTAACATAATGTACAAAAGAAATTTAGCCAAGAAAAGTGTGATCTTGTCCAATGTTATCCAAATATCTATGAATCCATGTGTACAGAGATTAAATAAACACAGACCTCAACACTCCAATTAAATCAACTAAAAGTGACCCTTAGACACTTTTGACCCTATAGCTATGGATATCTATTCCAAAGGCAGGATGTCCCTGTTCTAGAGCTCTCCATGCAAAAGGAGCTGACCTTCTGCTATGGCTCTGTAAACCTTTATACCCCTTCATTGTTTCAGGTAAACCTAGCCGCACTGATGCGCACTCCACAGACAACATGGGAGAATAATTTAAAATCAACTTCCTGCTAAGTGGTTTATGGCCCAAGGTGAAGATCCCGACCTAACTCCCTACCCAAAACCATACACACCTGAGATATCTCTGCAGAATAGAGAATCATTCTGTACACCGGAATTTAACGTCAGTTAACACAGTATTGTAACTCTTGGTAGCAGAGAGTTAAAAACATTATAATCATGTATTGCTGAGAGTCATCCACATCACCATTTTTTACTACTTTCTAAAATATTTATAAGGCAAACTTGAACGTGGAATGGAATATTCAGAACTTCAAGAAATCAGACCGTCAGTTATCCAGCGTCAGCCCCCACTGCACACCAACAGCATTGCATGCATATGCACACTGGACAGTTATATAATAAGCAACACACTCACCCATGCCATGGCTGCAGAGTCTCCCCCAAACCAAGAAACACATGGAGAGGAAGGCTCAGAGGACAAGGGTAACTGCCCAAGTCACCACATGGAACAAAAGAACCCCAGTCTGACAAGGCAAGGGCCTGAGTAGAACGAAGTGTAGGATTTTCTTCCCAGTACTGTACAGGAGAAGCAGGATTAGGAGTTAAAAACAATTCTCAATTTCACAGCATAAGACAAGCCACAGTTAGACGACACTTTGCTCTACACAGAAATAAATAATCAGCATTACTTGAGAAAAGGAATGAAATAAGTAAAATCTAAGAATCATAGGAGTGCAGCAAAATAGACATAAAAACAGTAATATGTTTAAAGAAGACATTTAAAAAGGTACCAAGAGCTGTGTGGTGGTGGCAAATGAATTTAATGCTGGTGCTCAGGAGGCAGATGGAAACTTATCTCTGTGAGTTCAAGACCAACTTGTTCCACAAGATATAGTTGTGGGACATGCAGCAGAGCTAAAAAGAAATGGGGTTCTCTAAAAAACAATAAATAAAAAAACAGGAAAACAATACAAAAAAAAATCAATCATAGAAAGAGTTGGTTTTTCGAGAAAATTAACAAGGTAGAGAAACCAAAAAGCATAGAGAGAACATGAAAATTAACAAAATCAGAAACCAAAAGTAGTACATAACAATAGACACTGAGGAAATGCAGACAATTTTAAGGTCATATTTGAAAACCTATACTCCACAAGATTTGAAAATTCAAAGGATATGGACAAATTTCTGGATAACTATTACTTACCAGAATTAAATCAAGAATAGACAAGCAACTTAAATTGATCTATAACAACTAACAAAGTAGGAGTAATAATGAAAAGCCTTCCAACATAAAAAATCCCAGAGCCAGATGTCTTCTTCAGTGAAGAATTCTACCAAAAATTCATGGAAGAGCTATATTAATACTCCTGAAATTGTTCCACACAATAGAAAAGAAGGTTCATTACCAAACTGTTTTTATGAGGCTACAATCACCTTGATAACCATCCACACAAAGACATAAATAAGAGAGAAAATTACAGACCAATATCCCTCATGCACATTGATTCAAAAATACTCAAGAAAATATGGGAAAACTGAATCCAAGAATATGTCAGAGAAATCATCTACCATGATCAAGTAGACTTCATCTCTGGCTTGCAGGGATTGTTTCACATATGAAAATATATCAAATATACCACTATATAAACAAACTGAAAATGAAAAATCACATGATCATCTCCCTAGATGCAGAAAAACCTCTTGACAAAATTCAATATACTTTCATGTTAAAGGTCTTGGGGAGATCAGGGATAACAGGAATTTATGTAAACATAATAAAAGCAATATATATTAAACCCATAGCAAATATCAAGCTGAATGTAGAGAAGCTTAAGGTGATTCCTCTAAAATCAGAAAAAGACTAGGCTGCCCTATCTCTCCATATCTCTTCATTATTGTAATTGAACGGCTAGCTAAAGAAATAAGACAAGAAAAGGAGTTCAAGGGGATGTAAATTGGTAAGGAAGAACTCAAACTTTCTCTATTTTCAGATGATATGTTAGTTTACATAAGCAACCAAAAAATTCTACCAGTATTCTCCTACAGCTGAAAAATACATTCAGAAAAATATGAGGATACAAGATTAAATAAAAAAAATCTGTAGCCATTACATATTCAGTCAACAAAGGGGTTGTTAAAGAAATCAGAGAAACATCACCCTTCACAATAGCCACAAACAACATAAAGTATCTTGGGGTAACACTTACCAAAGAAGTGAAAGATCTATATAATAAGAATTTTTATCTTTAAAGAAAATAGCAGAAAATTTAAAGATGTCCCAATCTCATGGATAGGTAGAAAAAACATAGAAAAATGGCAATCTTACCAACAGCAATCTTCATATTCAATGCAATCTCCCTTAAAATCCCAGCACAATCTTTCACTGACCTTGAAAGGATAATAATCTACTTTATATTGAAAACTAAAAGAACCAGAATAGCCAAAACAACCTGTATAATAAAGTGACTTCATGAGGGATCATTATCCCTGACTTTAAGATCTACTACAGAGCTATAGTCCTAAAAACAGCCTGGTATTAGCACAAAAATAGACAAGTGCCTCAATGAAATTGAATAGAAAATCCTGATATTAACCCACACACATACTAACAAAACAGCTAAAAGTATACAAAGGGATGAGGAAAGCATTTTCAAAAAATGCTGAGTAAGGTTTTCCGCCCGCCGCTGGTCTTTTCCTGCAGCTGCGCCAGCACCAATTAATATACAGAGACTCTGTATTTGATATAATGCTGTTGGCCAGGTACTAATTTCTTATCAACTAGCTCTGTCTTAAGTATTAGCCCATTTCTGTTGATCTATGTATTTTCACGTGGTCTCTTATTACTGGGGAAGAGGGCGGGCATCTTGTCACCCCAGTCTCTCCATCTTGCTTCCTCCTTCCTCCTTCCTCTTTCCTCCTTATCTCCTAGTTCCACCTATCTAGCTTTCCTATTGTCCAACAGTGCTTTATTCATTAACCAGTATGAGAAACATATTTTCAGAATGACATCTCCCATCAAAATGGTGCTGGTACAACTGGATGATGGACCAAACTGCAGCCCACAAACTGGGATTTTCACCAATCCTATATCCAACAAAGGGCTGATCTCCAAAATATACAAAGAACTCAAAAAACTAGTCAATAAACTCCAAATAACTCTATTAAAATGGGCTATAGGACTGAATAGATAAATCTCCAAAGACGAAATAAAAAATGATTTAAGACACTTAAGAAAGTATTCAACATCCTTAGCTGTCAAGGAAATGCCAACTAAAACAACTTTGAGATACCATCTTACTCCTGTCAGAATTGCTAAAATTAGAAACAGCAATGCCAACTTATGCTTGAGAGGATGTGCAGAAATGGGTACACTCCTCCGCTTCAGGTGGAACTACATACTTGTACAGCTATTTTGGAGACTAGCATGGCAGTTTCTCAGGATAATGGGAATCAGTCTACCACAAGACCCAGTAATCTCCCGCTTAAGTACATACCCAAATGATCCCAATCCATGCAACCAAGACTTGTGCTCACATATGTTTATAGCAATATTATTTATAATAGCAAGAACCTGGAATCAACTTAGATGCCCCTCAACTGAAATATAAATAAAGAAGATTTGCCACATTTACAAAATGGAATACTACTCTGTGGGGGTGGGCAGAAACAATGGAATCTTGAAACTCACAGACAAGTGGATGGAACTTGAAGAAACCATCCTGAATGAGGTTTCCCATTCACAGAAAGAGAAACATGGTATGTATTCACTCATATGTGGATTTTAGACATATTGCAAAGGTTCACCAGCCTAGAAATCAAACTGCCAGAGAAACTAGGATAGAAGGATGATTCTAACAGTTTTACATAAGGACACTTGCAGAAGCAGGAAGGGACAAGGTCCTCAGAGCATATGGGTGGGTATTGGGCAGTAGTGAGTGGAGAGGGAACTAGCACAAGGAAAATGGGAGGAGATGAAAGATTGTGGGTCTAGGAACATTTGGTCAGGGGAGGAATAGACTTGAGAAGAGAAGGGAAAAGAAGAGAGGAGAGCAGAACAGAGGAGAGAAAAGAGAGAAAGAGACTATAAAAGAGGGAGCCATTGTAGGTTAGAAGAGGAAATAGAACCTAGAGAAATGTGCAGAGCCCTACAAGAATGACCCCAACTAACAATTTGAGCAATAGTGTAAAGGTTACCATAAATTCCCTTCACTGGCAATGAGATCAATGACTAACTTATCCACCATCATGGAGACCTCATCTAATAGCTGATGGAAACAGAAGCAACCTTGGACAACTAAACACTGAGCCAAAATTGAATCCATATGCAGAGAGGGAGGACAAGACCATATTGCAGAAACCCAAAGACACAGCTGATTTGAACAAGGAGGAGCTAATGGGGCCCCAGATTTATAGCTGGGAATCAAACATGGGACTGACATAGACCCCTGAACATGGATCTCAGCTAAAAGGCCTGTGCAATCTAACGGTCTTCAGAGAGTGGGACCAGGAAGTATCCCTGTTGCAAAAAGCACATTGGGGGAAAATCCCCATGGAAGGATACTCCATTAACCTTGAGACAGTAGAGACATTTTAGTGTCTACTTAAAATGACTTGAAGGATTTATATGACCCCTCCTGGTAGGCATCCACCTACGTGTATAGTGTTGGTTGGATGGGAGGAGAGAATGGCTGGGCGCCCGGGAAGTTGGGAGTGAAAGAAGGAGGGTGGGAGGAAGTTGGAGGGAACTGGTTTGATAAGTATAATAAAAAAATTTTACAAATTAAAAACATTAAAAAGATACCAATGTAATTTTCAAAAAACATAGTTAATATACTTTAATAATTTAAAATTTTTACCTCTATTGACTTTGAAATATCACACCTCCACAGAGAGATCATCACTTCCAGCAAAGTTCTAATAGATCTTAATAAAAAAAAACTCACAGTAATCTAACAGGGAGGGGAAGGTGAAAACTGAAGGATGACAGATTCAGAGCATCTGGCTACTAGAGTTGTTATCTCTACCTATTCTCAGACAAGCTATGTGTTCCTGTCCTCACACTGCCTCCTCAGATTGACTCCTATCACTTTGATCCCTCAGACTAACTTCTCAAACAAAATCATCTCACAGCATGCTCTTCTCGCTCCTCTACCTTATCTTCCTCTCTCTGTCCAGCCATGTCACTCCTATCTCCAAATCCCTGCTGCTGGAATTAAAGGCCTGATTCCCATGTCCTGTGACCACCTTAGTGTGAGTTGTTTTTCTGTTAGGCAGACATAGTATGTGTCTAACTAGTGACATAGTGTGTGTGTCTAACTACTGATTAAATGTGTGTGGATAACTAGTGACCTAGTGTTGGTAGCTAACTAGTGACTTAGGTGTGTAGTTGACTAAATACATAGAAATACATAGGTGAATGGCTAAATACTATCTCAGTGTGTGTGTGGCTGACTATTTTCTTGATGTTTGTGACTAGCTAGTAAATTAGATGTGTGGCTGACTAGTGACTTAATATGGGTGGGTAAGTATTGATATATTGTGTGTAACTAACTAGAGACATAGTGACTGTGGCTAACTAGTAACCTAGCTTTGTGGCTAACTAGTGACTTAGTCAATGTGGTTAATTACTGCTTATGCATGTAGCTAAATAGTAACTTAGGTGTGTGATTAACTACAGTCTTAGTGTATGTGGCTAAGTACTGCTTTATTTGTGTGATGGACTGACTTGTGGCTTAGTTTTTGTGGCTAACTAGTGACATAGGTATGGAGCTGACTATCGATTTAAGTGTTTGTCTAACTAGTGACTTCATGTGTGTGGCTAAATAGTGAGTTAAGTATGTGGCTAACAAGTGGCATGGTGTGTGTGGGTACTAGTGAGCTAGTATGTGTGGCTAACTAGTGGGTTAGTTTTTGCTAACTAGTGACTTACACTTAACTACATGTGTAGCTATATAGTGACTCCACTTAGTAATCTGATTGTTAGGAACTAGCAGCCATTTAAGCACCCCCCCATGATGGGCGGGACCCTCATGGCCATGTCATCACTACATCAGCTTTACCTGATGGCTCAAGCTTTACCTGGCTGCCAGAGGACTCAGTTACACATCTGCAAGCCTCCCCTTTTAAAGCAAGTGCCCCACAACCCCCCCTCTCTCATGCTTTCAGTTGGCCACCACCTACCCCTTCTTTTTCTCCCTTCTCTCAACAAACTACACGTGGGCGCTGAGTCTCATGTTTGTGTTTCTTACGTATTAGCTGCACAGCAAAAGAACAACATTGGTGCCGAAACCCAGGCAGGCTCTCCTTGAGGGTCACTGGCAGCTGTTTGCTGGTGGGCGGCCAGCCGGAGACACTTGGGATCCTGTTTCCGATACCAGTAGTCTGACTCCATTCCCCCTTACCCCCCGTTCACTGGAAATACCACCTCACACAGGCTTCAATTAGGTAAGGTACCCTTTTAAATTTTAACCCATTTCCTTAAGGTCTGGTGTATTCCTCATGGGTGGAAGACATAATGCGTGGGGCGGGATATCTGCTCTGCTCTGGGACTGCTGAGTCCTTCCGGCCTCTGTTGGCCCTGCCAACATTTTCAGGCTGATGATCTTGGAATAATCCTCTGCCATTCTCGCTTATCATGTGGCCACACTCTTGGGCTGCAGAGTTCCAAGACTGCATGGTCACTTTCCTCTCTACACATGGGGAATAAACCGACTAAGGAATATCTCCCACCACTCCATTGGGATGCCTGATAGAAAATTTAAAACCCTTTCACTTAATGCCACTTGTTAAGGCACCCAGACTTATTTACCTTTGTACTGAAAAGTGGCCTAGATATCCCCTAGGAAATTCAAATTGGCCGCATAATGGCTCTCTAGATCTAGATATTTTACAGCATCTTTCAAATTACTGCCAGTGAACAGGTAGATGGAAGGAGTTTTTTCTATCTCTCTGCTAAACAATATCTTACCCTCAACTTGGTTCTGTTCTCTTCCCGCCACACTAAAAATCTCCTGCCTACCGCAGCTGCAGCTTCTCTCAGGGCAGTAGGCTGGGCTGAGGCAGCATCTACTCAAGACAAAATTGAATCTCAAAACTTTATGGTTTCTGCCAGCTGTTGGGGATATGTTTATGGCAGCTGCCATTTTGACAACGTGGCCTAGCCTCACCCCCCCATGGTTCTTCCCTCTGCTACACCAGACACCTAGGCACAGGGAGTATAGCCAGCTTCTGCCGCCAACAGAACCTGTAATTCATTTACCTTTTGCTTTTATTCTTTTATTTGCTTTATTCTTTATTCTTAGTCTCTAATTTCTTTTTTCACTATGTCATACATAGCTTCACATTCTAGTCCTTCTCAATTTTACACAGTCCTGTTTAATATATCTGTACATTTAACTTAAATTTAACTTTGTGTAAATGTAAGCTAACTTCATACAACTTAAATTCAATTGCACTAAGTCTCAAATATTTCTAAATTGCTATGTGCCTTTGAATGGTGGTAACATTTAAGGTTATAAATGTCTATTTCAAGCTAACAAAATATTTATGCCACCCAGTCTTTCCTGTGAGCTCTTTATTAAGGTTAAGCCTCTATTATCAGAGGGAATTTTTCTCTACCTCTTTGTCCTCTGTGGTCATAAGTGTACCTTACTAAGTAAAAACCAGTTACTGTCAGGCTGCAGGGCCCTGAGTAAAATATCCCTCCACAGCCTCTCAGCTTGGATCCTGTTTTCAATTCAGATTAATTACAGGGGTATTTTGTATACTAAGGTATGCTAAACAGTCAGACGGCCTCAAATGCTCAGAGATCTAGAGAATATGGCATTTAAAATGTCTCATTAAAAAGCTTTTTTTAACAGATAGACAGGCCAGCTGCTGGCACCACCCATTTCCACCAAGACAACTGATGGACACTGAAAGAAGCTCCACCCACAAAAGTGGCAATGCTAGCCACGGAGAAACCCTGCCTTTCATTTTATCTCTCACAAACTGTACACCTACATACTCTGGTCTGTGTTCCAACACATGACAGATTAAAACATGCTGGGAAATAACAAAACCACTCCCCTTAACATAGTCATGTACTTTTTTCATACTGGTGAATTCAGCACCTGGTTGCTTACCCTGAATCCTCCTGCAGTGTAAACAATTTTACTTATTCTGCACTGAAGGCAGAAGCAATGCTCCACTTGCAAATGCTTTTCCTGTGACTGCACTGCATAGTTGGCCACCTGACTCTAATGGAAATTTTAAATCTCTTAGGTGTTACAGTAATTTAAGAAATTTGAAGGTATAGTACAGAAGACAGCAAGGCCATTGTTTGGAGAGCAACAGATTGCAACCAATGCCACTTGCATCAACATAAGGGATTGTCTCATAAACATTCTTCTAACAGGATGAAAATGCATCTGTTGTAGCATTAATATGCCTTCCCAGGGAAAAATCACTTCACCCAAAGAGATGATCCATAAAGACAAATATTTCTAACATAATATGTATCTATCTCTGGAAAATACTCAGAGAGGAGCCAGCCTAGACATAGTTTGCTTTTCATATATGCTACCCTTCTTAAATGGCTTTTGGTTCAAGCTGCATTGTACACAGTGAACAATTTCAGTAGAGACTGGAGACAGCATGTCTAGCTACTTAGGGATATGGGAGGATTACACAGCAAATGTGTTCCCAGTACTGTTCCTAAAGGCCACCAGATACCTGTAACTGAAGTACCTGTTCCACATATAGGATCCTGAGGTGAAGGTGATGGGGAATGCAATAGATAGGAAATGTAGAATGTAGAAAATATTTTTTTTTTTAAAAAAGCTGGGATAGAGAGATGTGTCCCATGAAAATTTCTTAAGGAGAATAGACTCTTGTGTACTATTTCCACAGAGGAAATGGAAGGAAAGGGGATACTTATGTGAAGTTAGTAGAAGCCAATTCAATGGGACAAACTCAGGAGAACACCACTAAAACAATGCAGTGCTAGGGAATACAGAATATCTTATGATCATTGCTGACTAAGCCCACAGTGGCCTTGGGACTGAGAACCATAGCTCTATGTAGTTTACATCTACATATCTGAAGCAACCTGTCCACAAAGGCTTTGCTTCATACAATTACCAGCTCTTCCCATGCAAATACCTGTTTTTTGATGAGGTTCTGTGTTTTATTGTCAATACATCAGGCCCTTAGGAAAATCTTTCAAGGCCTAGGCCCCTGGTTGTTACTATCTCTTCTAAGAATGTTTCTCATCCCTGCATGAGGACCTAAGTAAAAGCTTTGCTTTATCAGGCCACTCATACATCATTGGTTTACTTTTTAAAATCTGGTGTCCTATTGCCACAGTGGTAGAACTATTCTTTTCTGGAGAAGAAAACTGCAATTATATGATATAATACAATTTAAGGTTGTTTATGACACTGTAATATCTCTCTGAGCAGCTTGTATTGGGGCAGGTGTATGATAAGCGTAAGGGACTAGATGCTGTGCAACACAGGAGTAGCTTCTCTGTATTGGTTTGGAGTCAAATGTCTCGAAAATCATGGAGAACAAATGTGTATCTAGCATTCAACATTCTAACGGGACTGGTCAGCATACACTTATCTTTGTGTGTTTTAGAGGCAGTACTACCTCAGTTAAATACTACTTTATGAGATATAATATCTCAAAAGCATTTGTAAATCATTTCTGTTACAAATTCAACTCTTGTAGATGACTGCTCAATAGTGCGGTGCTACCCTTACATGAGATGCCTTTTACAACCTGCAGAAAATTAACAATACATGGATCTTACACATAAAATTAAAATGCAAATGGATGAACTCATAAAAGATACTTAACTAAAAGGCCTCTGGAAGTTTGTTGCTTTGCTTTCAGTGGGTGCACCTGAAGTATGTAGAAGTTGACTTAAAAATATTTCCATAGACACCTTCCTGCTTACTGTACTCAAAGCAGATACAGCCCACAGAATAGTTATTTGGTGGACTGCCTCTAGCTTCTGTTTTTTTTCAAGGACTATATGAGAACTCAGGGGACAGGTTGTCTCCTTGCAGCTTCCCAACCAGATCCAGGGAATATCCACCACACTGGATCCATCACCTCACTATCTCCCACTACCGATCTGAAGGCGGCAGCCCCTCACTCACCATGCTGTGGTTTTCCAGTTTCCCCTTCCTCAAAGCACATCACTAAAAACCACTGGCTGCAGTTTCTCTTCAAATCCAGACCAGAAGGGCCCTGCAATTCTTTTGACAGGCAGGTCACAAAGGGGCCTGATTAGCTATGAAGGCCTGAGTGAAAAAAGCACCTCCCAGGTGGTTGCAGAGTGCTTAAGGACAAATTGCAATGGTTACTGATTGCCATCTAGCACAAAGACTTTTCTATATCAGCAGTGATGTGAATTTCTATAGCAATTTCCTATTGCTGACCCATGCTATCATTCTGTAGTACACAGGCATTTACCTTTCTTCCTTGTAGACACAGTGTTGCTAGCAAAATATACTTACTTAAATGGATTGAGTGATTCTTGCTGAAAAAGTTGCAAGGGAGCTCCAAATATTCGTTAACTACCACAAAGAGATTTAGGAATGCAAAATGTGTTATTTGTTATTTGGTTAAACACTGAGTTAAGTTGAACTAAATTTTCTTTTTACCTGTTTGTCACAGGAACTCCAGATAATCAGGAAAGAAAAGCAGGGGCCACATCTCAAAAAAAGATAAATGATCTTTCTCGTGGCAGAATGCCGGATGATGGCTCCATGAATGTAGAATTTTATCCCTGAAATTCAGAGCAAACACTTGGCAAAGGCATCATAATGAGAAAAGTAGTCTTCATGGAAAATTAAATATTTACAGAGGAATACATCTTCAGTAAGCATATAAAAATAAAACAAAACAAACACCAACTGCAGTAACCAAGGTTCTCTGCATGAAAAGGAATGTAGGATGAATCTCTCCATATATGGAGAAAGTGGACTTATTACGATATCTCACAAGCTGTGTTATATTTAATCCAACAATGGTTGCCTACCAATGGGAATCTGAAGAGTACAGCAGTTTTTTAGTTTATAAGGATGGATGTGTCAGCTGGTCATTGTACATCAAAATTCCAAAAAAGTAGGCTCTAATGGTAGTAAAGGAATAAACTTGGTACCCAGAGCTAGGGTAAGTAGCCAAAGAGGGAAAGCTTCCTCCTTCAATACCATTTATACATGTAGGCTACCACCAGAAGGTTGATCTGATTTTTTCTTTATGTGACTTTGTTCTGTTTTGTTTTTGTTTTCAAAACAGGGTTTATCTCTGCAGGACTTAAACTCATTCTGTGGATTTGGCTGGCCTCAACCTAAGCAAAATCAGGCAGCCTCCAGTGTCCTGGGATTTAACATTTGCACTGCCACCAAGCAGTTAAAGGTAGGCCTCATCATCTGTTTACATACAAGGCTTCTGTATGGCTTTGGCAGCCCTGGAATATATTCTGCCAATCTGAAGTTTCTCAACTCCTACATGGCAATCCATTCCAACTTGTCATGAGTTCAAAGTGCTCCAATAACTCCTATTTTCCTTAAGACATTATCTTTCCTGCTACAGGACACCTGTGCCTTGATGATGAATGTCTCATATCTAAATAGCAATGATTTGGGAGTAGACAGGTTAACCACCCTGAAGTAAGGGAGGAAGTGCAGCAATTGGGTGACTGAAGACACATAGTATGTGCAATTATGGAGTACCTTTAGCATTAGTGGAAGCAATTTCTGTTTTACCTTTATACATATTAATAGATGTCCCCTTCCATTGCCGCACCTTTGTTTGACTACTTAAGTTTGGTGTATGAATAAAATGGAGCTTACAGTACTGACTGAACCTGCCTGACATCATATTATGTCTCTGTCTTCCTTTCATCAATGATAGCTTGTCTTCCACCTGTCCACACTCACTGACTGAGGAATGGACATGGGACTGAGCTGCTGTTTCTGATTACAGTCCTACAAACTCCAGTCCACAACACTTTGTTCCACACATCCTGGAGAATTGAGTTTGATCTGCAACTTAAAAATGCTGGAACTCACTCAGGCAGCATGAGCAACCCCGTGGCATATGCCATTATTCCACAACATAGCTTATTGTGCTGTGGATATGAATATAAGTAATTATTACTTCAAATTCCATGCTTCTTCATGTTCTCACTATTTGCCCATGGGTGCTTCAACTTGAAGTATTGCCTTCAAAATGGATTATGAAAAGATGCTATAAAATACCATGGCAAAGACATTTTTACCAGAAGAGAAACAGAACAAATCCTGTTGTATGTGTGTATCTGTTAATAAATTACTAGTTTTTAGACAATGACATATGTGTGAAGATCATAAGTCAACATTGTGGGGTCCTCTTTTGGCCTTCCACCACGGCAACTATAGACTCATAAAATTCTCATTTTGCAGGGAGTCACATTGTAGAAAAAGTCTTGTGTCTTTCAAATGAAAATGTCTCTATGAAAGAAACATTGACTTCTTATATGACCACCTTATAGCAGAAACAGGAACCAAGTATATGGGAGTGCTTTAGAGATGGGAAAAATTCCATATTTAGCTTTCTTATTTTGTTTTGCATTTATTTGCATTCTAAGCCTATTATGACCCTTGATATAGATTATTTACTGTTTTCTTTTTTTGTTTTCATAAGTGTTCAAATTGAATATATATATGCTTTAAATTTTCATTAATTTTACTTTTGTATTTTTTCTCTTCTTTTTAAGAATAGTATTACTGTGACATCCTGTCTTAAATAGAACTCACATTATAGATTAGTCTGTCGTAGGACATGAGAGATATCTATCTGTCCACCTTGAATCCAGAGTGCTGGCATTGTAGTTTGGCTTGTCAACAGAACTTAGTTAATTCGCTTGGCTCACTTATAATGAATGACTGAGCCTGGTTGTTAGTGTAGCCAGACAACCGGCTCTGGTACTAAACTCCAGTAACAGAAGATGGTGCCCATCAAATGCAGGTTTTCTGCCTCAAAGTCCATTGTCTTCCAATCCGAGCTTCAAGCATAGCCACCAGTCATAGGGGAGGTTTCTTCCCAGTCTTATATGAGGTGCCTTTGGTACTGAGTGTGAAACCAGAAGGTGGAGAAGCTTGGGTTGATGTCTCTCTTGCTCCCATTATCTCTTTTCTCCCCCTTTCTCCCTCCTCATGCTGTCTTTCTTTCTCTCTCTGTCATATCTGTCTGTCTCTGTGTCTTTCTCCCTCTCTCTCTTTCTCTCTCTTGGGTTGCAGATTATATCAGAAGGTCTGACCTGTTTGTCAATTATCTTGGGTGTAGTGAACTTAGTAAGAACTGTGCTCCACAAAAAAAAAAAAAAAAAAAAAAAAAAAAAAAAAAACCATGATTATTGAAATTAAAGTAAAGTATGATGGCTAAAATCTTCAATAAATTGTTTGAATGATTTTGATTTCCCGGCCCAGGCCCCGGCCGCGGCCCCAGGCGTTCTGGACCAATGCTAATCTAAGCAATGACGAGAAACCATGGGATCAAGCTCCTCTAAAGGACAGAGAAAGAAGACGGATTATATTATTTTCAAAAAAGAGAAAAGGTTTATGGTAGAGGTGATTAATTGTATTGTATCAATTCTAGGAATTAGAAAATTGAAGCATAGAAATAAGGTTTAAAATACTCATAATTGTACTTGAATGGCATTATGATGCTTTCGTTTTCATGCTTATGCACTATAGGCATGTTGTAGATTGAGAGACTGCTAAATATGTAGAACCCAAAAGAAAGAGCCCTGCTTTGTTTTTGTGAGAAACTCAGTGAGGCTGTAAGGTTAGTTCATCTATAGATATGCTACTTTTAGCATGTGGGAGGGGCACTAGAATGAGACAGAATGTTGGTTCATAAATGTTGCTGGCAACACTGCTTGCATTCTGTATTCTGTTACCATGGGCCAAGTACCAGAGATCAGCTTCGAGAAAGTGTTATCATGGGACATTACAGTCTCTCAAGATAACTATCTCCTTAAACTTTCAAAGACAGCATTTGATTAGCCTAAGAAAGTCATAGCCAAATCTCATTGTTTGATTATGTTTCTATATAAAAAAATGATTATGTCATCCATAACACCTGGAATATGGTGCCACAGAGGAGGTCGGCACCATCTCTGAGACCTGGCAAAAGGATTACGACCCAGAACACGGAAGAACATCTCTCTCTCAGATATGCTGGTTATTACCCTGCTGCAGACTTCTTTTCAGCTGATAGCAACATCTTGGTTACTACTTCTAAGCCAGGAATGGGCCCACTATCTCAGATCCTGCAGCACCAAAACAGAGATTCAGATGTTGGTGATGAAGTACGGCCAACAGAATTCATCATGCAAGACAGTATGATTATCTGACTATTAACTTATGGCATTTGAAAAATCCTTGATGACAGCATACATTTCCATATCTGTCAAGTCTGCCCAGGATTTGAAGATACAAAAAAAATTCAAAGACTTACATATATAAAAATGTAATTATTAAATTCTTTCATTATATAATCTGTGATCCCTGAAGTTTGGCGCCACCTTGTGTGACTCAAGTTTGACAGACGATCTAACTATCTGATTATTTCATTATACAAATCTGTCTTTTTCTACTCCAGGAAGAGTGGAGGCTGGATCCACCTTGTTGGTGTTAAATTGTATCTTGTGAATTATTTCTTTCTTTCTTTCGTCCTTTCTTTCTTCCTTTCATTATTTAAATCACTGTTGATATCATTTTCTTATCTCTCTAGGGGTTAATTTTGAGAAACTATCTCTTCATTTATTAATTTTTTTCATATCTATGATTAAGAATACAATGACCCTTCAGTATTGAGCAATCATTTAGGCTTCATGCATAAAACACCATTCAGTGGTTTAAAGTTTATTCATTTAATTATGAAAATCTGTCATTATGTATTCAGTGATTACTGGAGTTTTGAGACTCCTTAGGGAAGTCCATCATGCCAGACACTCATATCATCGAATACTACACTTACGTCCTGGACTGTTAAACTAGGATATTAAATGATAATTCATCACATAATTAATGAATTTAATATACAGGCAATTTTATGGATCATAAGTCCAATTTGGAGTCAGATTTTGGGAGTTAATGTAACATCATCTCATTACTTCATCATTTAGATATATAAAGAGATCTTTACATCAGCAATATTGTTAGGTCTTTGGTACCATTTCGTCAGTGTTAATATCAATTGCCTACTAATTATTATCAATTTAATTTATTATCAATTTAATTTAAACCTGGCCTTGGCCCTGGCCCTGGTCCTGGCCCTGGCCCTGGCCCTGGCCCTGGCCCTGGCTGTTCTGGACTAATTAAAATCTAAACAATACCGAGTAAACATGTGATCTAGCTCCTCTAAAGAGCAGAAGATGAAGAGGTATTATTTTATTTTCAAAAATGAGAAAAGGTTTATGGTAAAGTCGATTATTTGTATTGTATCCATTCTAGGAATTAGAAAATTGAAGCATAGAAAAAAAAAAGTTTAAAATACTCATTATTGTACTTGAACTGAATTATGATGCTTTCCTTTTCATGCTTATGTCACTATAGGCATGTTGAAGCTTGAGAGACAGGTAAATATGTAGAACCCAAAAGAAAGAGCCCTGCTTTGTTTTTGTGAGAAAATCAGTGAGGCTGTAAGTTTAGTTCATCTTTAGGTATGCTCCTTTTAGCATGTGGGAGGGGCACTAGAATGTGACAGAATGTTGGTTCTTAACTGTTGCCTGGCAACCCTGCGTGCATTCTGTATTCTGTTATCATGGGCCAAGTACCAGAGATCAGCTTCGAGAAAGTGTTATCATGGGACATTACAGTCTCCCAAGATAACTATCTCCTTAAACTTTCAATGATAGCATATGATTTCCCTAAGCAAGTCATAGCCAAATGTCTGGAAGTTTTCCTACAGCTTTTACTTGTCACCAAATTCTGGATTACCTAATCATCAGAGAACATTCAATTTCTTCTGTTTATGAATTCTCTCTCTTCTAAGAATTAATACCATGGAAACAAAGATAATAAGACTTACAATTATTCATCAAAAGGTGAATTTGTCATTGTTAATTTCCTTCAGGATAGTGATAATTCATTTGTTAAAGTACACTTAGGGATTTTTGGATTGCAGCCGATCTCTTTTGAGGCAGCCGTCTAACATGAAATATGCAGGATCTTCTAAAAACCCTGCATACACAAAGACATTTCAGCATTTAAACATTTCACGACTCTGCTCTCCGATTAATAAGGGATGATCCTGGGCGTTTTCCAAAATCATGTAGGAGTCGGTGAGAGTCATTGTGTCGAGTATGGCATACCATTTTATCATCTGAATATGTTGTTATTTGATTATTAAAATAGAACATTAGATAATCCATGATCAGTGGATTCCATGATGTGGGAAGCAATTATTATGGACCATCTAAATATCAATTTTGTACTTAAAATATTTAAATTAATCACGACAGCATCTTTCAAGGGCCTGGTTTGGAGCCCCTTAGGGAAGTGGATGATGTTACATGAACTCACTGTTTGATTATGTATCTATATAAAACAATGATTGTATCATCCATAACACCTGGAATCTGGTGCCACAGATCCTCTAATTACATAATTAAAGTATTTAAATTGACAGTCTGTGTTAATACCCAACATAACCTAAATATTTATAAAGTTATATAAACCAAACATCCTCCATTCCATGAAGAGCCCTATAAAGCTTCCTCTTGTGGACATAAAGTGCAATATCATCACATTTTATGATACATTGACTCAATTGAGGATGATGACTTCCTTCATGACTGGAGTCTGGCCATGCTTCCCTGCCGTTAAATTCTACATCACCTATTTATTGTGACAGTTAGCTATTACTGACTTATTTAATTCTTTAAATTATGTACGCGATAGAAAATGCCATCACCGATTACGATTAGTGTTCAATAGCCTGGTTTGGAGCCACCTTAGGGAAGTGTATGATGTTACATGAACTCATTGTTTGATTATTTAACTATATAAAACAATGATTATATCATCCATGACACCTGGAATCTGGTGCCGCAGATAATCTAATTACATACTTAAAGTAAACCAAAAATCCTCCATTCCATGAAGAGACCTGTAAAGCTTCCTCTTGTGGAGATAATGTGCAATATCATCACATTTTATGATACATTGATTCAATTGAGGATGATGACATCCTTCTAATCTGGAGTCTGGCCATGCTCCCCTGCCAGTAAAATGTTACATCACCTATTTAGTGTGACAGTTAGCTATTACTGACTTATTTAATTCTTTAGATTATATAAACGACAGACAATGCCATCACTGATTACGATTAGTGTGCAAATATCTGTCAGGGATAAGGTTAGGAAAGATGTAGACATGGGCAGAGCATTTTCTGAATGTTCTATGCATCTCCCATAATAAAAAGGTTGCTGGGTGACTGAGTCCAGAAGATTGCTCGGGGCCATTCAAGAAGTACAAGGTCTACACCAAGGCCGGCATGGTGGTCTGGGTGTTGACTACCTGCTGTTCCTCCACATCTTCTCATCGATTGTGATCTACCATGAGAAGAAGTAGTGGCACGAGGAGGTCGGCACCATCACTGAGTCCTTGCAAAAGGATGACAACCCAGAACACGGAAGAAAATCTCTCTCTCAGATATGCTGGTGATGCCCCTGCTGGAGCCATCTTTTCAGCTGTTAGCAACATCTTGATTACTACTGCTCATCCAGTAATGGGCCCATTATCTCTGATCCTGCAGAACCACAACAGTGATTCAGGTGCTGGTGATGATGTCAGGGCAACAGAATCCATCATGTAAGATTGTATGATTATCTGAAGATTAACTGATGTCATTGTAAAAATCCGTGATGATAGCATACATTTCCATATCTGTCAAGTCTGCCCAGGATTTGAAGATACAAAAAAAAAAAAAAAATGTCAATGACTTACATGTTTAAAGATGTAATTATTAAATTCTTTCATTATATAATCTGTGATCCCTGAAGTTTGGTGCCACCTTTTGTGACTGTAGTGTGACAGACGATCTAACTATCTGATTATTTCATTATACAAATCTCTCTTTTTCTACTCCAGGAAGAGTAGAGTCTGGGTCCACCTTGTTCGTGTTAAATTGTCTCTTCTGACTTCTTTCTTTCTTACTTCCTTCCTTCCTTTCTTTCTTTAAATCAATGTAGATATTGATTTGTTATTTCTCTTTGGATTAGTTATGAGAAATTATCTCTTCTTTCATTCATTTTTTTTGTTCATATCTATGATTAAGAACTCAATGACCCTTCACTATTGAGCAATCACTTAGGCTTCACGCATAAAACACCATCCACTTGTTTAAAGTTTATTTATTTAATTATGTATATCTGTCTTTATGTATTCAGTGATCACTGGAGTTTTGAGCCTCCTTAGGGGAATCCATAGTGCCAGACCATCACATCATCTAATACTATACTTACTTCCTTAACTTTTAAACTAGGAAATGAAATGATAATTCATCACTTAATTAATGAATTTAAAATACAGGTAATGTTATGGACCATAAGTCCCTTTTGGAGTCAGATTTTGGGAGTTGATTTAACATTATCTCATTACTTCATCATTTAGCTATATTAAGAGATCTTTACATCAGCGATATGTTTAGGACTTTGGTATCATTTCTTCAGTGTTATTATAAAATGCCCACTAATTTATTATCAATTTATTTTTTTAAAAACATCACTATTCCAGGAAGAGATAAGTCTGACTACTCTATGTGGGATTTATGTATGTACAACCATGTCATTATTCAATAATTTTTCATTGTATATTAATTATTTAAATCAATGTAGACGTTGTTCTTCTTTACTTTGGTCTGGCCAAAGTCTTCTATTGGAGTTAATCGCGTGACATTATTTAATAATCTATGTACTACTTCCTGATTATGTCATTATTCAAATGTGTCTTTTTCTACTCCAGGAAGAGTGGAGTCTGGATCCACCTTCTTGGTGTAAATTGCCTCTTGTGATTTCAATGTTCATTTATTTATTTATTTAAATCAATGTTGATATCATTTTGTTATCTCTACAGGGGTGAATTATGAAAAATTATCTTCATTCATTTTATTGTTGAAATCTATGATTAAGAACTTACAGTCTCTTCAGTATTGGGCAATCTTTAAGGCTTCACATATAAAACACCATACACTTGTTTAATTTTTATTCATTTGCTGCAGACCTTTCAGTGGGCAAGGGGGCTTTGGGGAGACTAATACTTCGATGAACAGGTCAGGAGTGGCTTCGGCTTGACAGACAGATACAAACACACTCGAGGAGGTTTGCAACTGCTGCGATTTTTACTTCAGAGCAACAGGTTTTTATGCAGAAAGTTCAAGGAACAGATCTTTGGCCACAGTTTAATACTTATAGACATACTATAGAAATTTCAGCATTTATTTTGGAGCATGAGATCGTAAATACATATCATGTTTATTTTGGCCTGCTTGTGGTCAGGTTACCAGGGATATGATTTACTTAGTTTAGAGAATAATTATTGTCTCTGGTCAGTAAACTTTTAACAGCATTGATAAGAACTCTTGTACTGTTTTATTGATTTAGGGGCCCTAAAATCTCAGTAGTAAACCCCACAACAGCTTTGCTTTGGGCTGTCTAATTAGGCAGGGTCATCTTTTGGGCAAATTCCTATAGTTTTAGGTATGTTAATTTATTAGGCCTTAGGCTGACACCTGAAGTCTCCACTGGTGACTTGGGATTTGTAGCTGAGGGCTCGTCTGTATCTCTTTCTGTCCCTGAAACTATAAGTGTTTTCTGGGCTTCTCTGAATTAACAGTGGAGCTATAATCCAAAGCACCTATGACCAAAAGCATTAAAGCTATCATAGCACAACAAACACCTAGCATCTGTTCCAGACTGTCAGTAGGGCAATCACCTGCAGGGCCCTGAACCACTTTTCCCCAGGAGGCATAACCAGGTGTGGTGTGAACATCTGGACAGGTAGCCATTGAGATTTCTCTCAGCCATTGCTACACTGTCTCCACTGGGCCTGGTGTGGCAGTTCCCCCTTTTTTATTTTTAAGCAGAACAGCTGGAAATCTCACTGGAGGGTGCTGATGGATGAAGTGCTATTCTGAAAAGACTAGGAAAGGACAAACACACTATAAATAAAATGGCAGCTCCAATTCCTAGGAAAACAAAATACTGAGTTAAGCTTAATGGATTCATGGATCTTAGATTTTCTAAAAATGTTGATGCTAGGCCTGAAATGTCCCAAGTATCTATCTTTCTCTGACTCATAACCGTAATTTCCTCTTGCAATGCCTTGATATCATAGGTTAAATTGGTATCCTCCCATACACCCAAGACATGTGCCTTAGTCTCATTCCAATTAGAGGAAGAGTTGTATGGAAGAGGTGTAACCCAGATATACTTAAACTATGCATGGTATTTAGTTGCTAACTCTGTCTTAAGATTTTGTATGTCTGGGCCCATTTCTATCATTGCCTCTTCTAAAGCATTTAATCTAGTTTCTACGTTCAGATCTATTAACCTCTGTTCTGACAAAATAAAAGAGACATTCCTATGCATGTCATTCACAAAGGAAGCTGTCTGCATTTCCTTTAGTAATGCTGTTGTTGAAACTGAAAAAGAAGTCAAAATGGCTATCAGTGCTGTCATTCTTACAATTAATGAGGCAACAAATCTTTTTGACCTAATCAATTCATTAATTTTGCTAAACATGTTTATAGCCAAATTATCATACCAAGTATCATTACCCAAATCTACTGGCAGCATCAAATAAGCAGGCCTTTTAACAATCAATATAGTTGAAAAGGTTTATCATTACCTTATTGTACACAATTAGTTAATATGCAGGATCGACACTCAATAAAAATGAGTCCCCTTCTTTCTTGATAAGCATGAACATATTATGTCCAAACATTAATGCATAGGGGTAAGAGAGACAAGCTATGGACTTGCCAGCCTTTGTTTTTTGTTTTTTGTTTTTTTTTTTTCTATAACATTGGCTGCTGCAACTAACCTGAACAGATCTGTCTGAGGAGTCCCATATGTCCCATCCGGTTTTTGAAAATACCATACAGGTGACACCCACTCTGCTGAATACCATCTCCATATGAGCTCATTTTTTTGAGGAGTGAGTAAGGAGGATTCAAGATGGAGAGTCTGGAGAGAGCTGGACGCAAGCCGCCTCTGTGGTAAGAGAAGGCCATGTGAAAATACATAGATCAGCAGAAATGGGTTAATAATTAAGGCAGAGCTAGCCAATAAGAAAGTAGTAACTGGTCAACAGTATAATATCAAATACAGAGTCTCTGTGTATTATTTGGGGCTGGCGCGGTAGCAGGACAAGACCGGGCGGCGGCAGGCAGAAAAACAGTACACCTTACAAATGGCGCCCACGTGGTTAATAAGAACTTCCACTTAAAATTTAACAAAAGCTTAAAAAAGGGTTTTAGACGCAACAGAACAGACACAAGCAAGGTTTCTTGGTATCAGCATTTTTCTCAGTTGAACTCTGCTTTGCTAGAGACAAGCAGATATTCGCGTGGATCCTTTAAGGGAAGAATCCTGACTCAGCATATGCGGCAAAGAACCGCAAGGCTTTCAAGAAACTCTGCTAACAATTTATTGGTGTGTATGAGAGATGGCAATGGCAGTGACCACATCTCCAAGCCGGCAGCATGCTTTCTGGGTGGCAGCGCAAACCAAGGTGGTGAGCACAGCTCTCAGTGCTGGCGGTAAAAGTACCCGCCACCATCTTTGGTAAACCGCGGCAGAAACAAAGACTTTCATTTTAACAAGGTTGTTGTTTAACAGATAAAGACTCATGGCCAGAAAAAGATAAAGATTTACAATAGAGACAGATTCACATTAAGAAAAGGTGCTAAAAGTTTACAGTGTGTTTAAAAAAAAATACATAGGCTTGGGAGACAAAAATAAAATGGTTTTAAATAGACAAAGAGGAACTGGGTGTGGTGGCACACACCTTTAATCCCAGCAATTGGGAGACAGAGGCAAGCAGATCTCTTGTGATTTGCAAAGTAAACCTGGTATGCAGAGTGAATTCCAGAGCAGATAAGAGTTACAAGGAGAAGCTCTGTCTCAAAAAATAAAAAGTAAAAGAAACAGAGTAATAATAAAGCCACATAAAGATGAAAAGCTCAGAGAGAATCTGGTTACTGTATGGCATTATATTGTCTTTATATCATTTGACTGCTGAGGAAACAACAACTGTTGAAGGAAATGCTGCTGGATTAATTCAACTTATATATTTTAAAAATGCTTTGACTCAAACATTTAAGTTCAAGGACAAGTTACTGGGGAAAAGGATTTCTATTTTTGTTTCCACAGAAAATAAAAAGCTGTGGATTCCTTCCAGACTAATGTGGTTTGATCAAGCCAGGCCCCCTGAAACAGAGTCGCTGGTGATCCAACATTCAAAACAGCTTGGACAAAGCAGCCTCGCAGACTACAGCCAAGATTTCTGCAACTTCTTAGGATCCCCATGACAGCGCCCCCTGTCAGCAGGAAGTAGTTTGGAAAGAACTACGCCCAAATTCCCAAATATTGTTTATAAATGTTTGTTTTCATTTAAATGGACTTGGGTATAAATGGTTAATGATCACAGCCAGGTCTTTTTAAAGGTAAAAAGGGAATTATGGTATAGATATGAATACTTTGTTTTGGAATGGATTTTCATTTATTGATACAATTTAAGGTCAATAAGGTGATATGTATATTTCTCCTCTTGTTTGTATAGCTCATTTAGAAATGTAATATATAATGTAGTACAGATTATAGATAATTACCTATGATAGTCAAAGCTTAGAGTTTAGTTAGGGTTTTCAAGATACACAGAGATGTATTTAAGATAGATAGGAATTCTTCAAACCTTTCAAAGACCTACAGAATATGGCATTTAAAATGGTTTAGGGTTTTACTTGACAATGAGACATAATTGCTCCTGGTAACACCACCTGCGTCAAAAAGGAAGATGGACATTAAAGAAACACGTTATGGAGTTTACTTCCAATATGTCAAGACTAGCCATTTGGACAAAATACTGCTCTTGTCTGGATTGTTTGACTTTGTGCTATATAAACTGGACATGCAGGGCCCACAGAAAAGTGACTGCTGATTCACGATGGACATTGCTACAGAAATCTGCTTCATGGAAGAGTCTGCCAGACAGTCTGCAGGACACAGGGGAAAGTGACAGACAAACTGCCAATACAAGAAGACAGTTTAAAGTTTCCTGCTTTGCTGAAGAGTCTGCCAGACACACTATGGCCTATGGGCTGAAGATGGAAGATTACAAAAGAACTTCCGGTGACCAGGCAGTGAGTTGTCTCTGTCATTTCTAGAGCTTATATATTATCCTTCTGTGGTCTTTGAAAGAGTTGAAGACAAATAGTAATGATTATAGTTTTCCTTAGTTAGGATTAAAGATAAATTACATATAGGACTTTAACTCACAAAGATAAAATAGATGATGGAATAGTTTCTTAAATCTTGATAAATGTTAATGAACTAAATAGTGTTAACTGTGATTCTTATTTGATAACTGTTGTATAATATATTTTGCTATGTTAAGGTTAAAACCCTTCTTTTTATTTAGAAAAGAGGAGATGATGGGAGAGGTCATTCTGTATGTTTCTCATACTGGTTAATAATAAAGCACTGTTGGCCAATAGGAAAGGAAGATAGGAGACAAGGAGGAAATAGGAAGTAGTAAGGAGGAGTCAAGATGGAGAGTCTGGAGAGAGCTGGACGCCAGCCGCCTCTGCGGTAAGAGAAGGCCATGTGTAAATACATAGATCAGCAGAAATGGGTTAATAATTAAGGCAGAGCTAGCCAATAAGAAAGTAGTAACTGGTCAACAGTATAATATCAAATACAGAGTCTCTGTGTATTATTTGGGGCTGGCGCGGTAGCAGGACAAGACCGGGCGGCGGCAGGCAGAAAAACAGTACACCTTACAGGAGTGTATCCTCCAAATTGAGCAAAATGATCCTTAAGGTAGCCAGAATATCTATGATCAGGTGATGGTAAAAAAATTCCCATATAATTTCTCCTGAAGCCAATGGAGAAAACCTTGTTCCAGTGTGAGGAAATCCACAATGAAGCCAGCTAGGCATCTGATTTTCATTTTCTTCCCATAAAATTTTTGTATTTTACCAAGCAATATGGCAATCTAGAAGGCAGTGGCTGATTTATTATCATAGTGTCATTAAAATTATAGTGCCCCAAAGTAGCAATTTGTAGTTGCCACATAGGCCACTGTTTTGAACTCTTATCCATAACATGCTCATTTTCAGGAGTGTCAGTGAGGAAAGTTCTATAGCTATCATGCAAACAACCATCTGGAGGTATACCACCGAGTGTTATACAGATTGGTAAGGAATCTGATCTACCCTTGTAATTTACATACCCAGATGAATTAATCTCCATATGAAAATCTGGATTCCACATCAGCACATCAGTAACAATAGTCATGGTTTTAATGAGCCCTGTATTTTCATGATGCCATTAGGGCTTCCACCTAAACAACCCTGAGTCACTCACTGTTTGTGGGCACATTGGTCTGAGTCTGGCTTCTTCCTGCTGGCAAGGGACAATGTGGAGTGGGGGATTCAGGTTTTAGTGGACTCAGCACGAGTGGTGGATGGAGAAGTTTCCCTCAGATTCGAGTCTGGAGACCTCCAGCATCTGTTTCTGGAGTAGGTGAAGAAGGAGGGTTAAGTGAAGTTTCAGCCATAGCAGTGAGTTTCAGGTAGCATCATACCATTCCCCAACCTCCGGGTACCGAAAGCAAGCCCTCCACTGAATTCACCTCAGTTAAGACTCTGCCCTTTAAAATCTGCCATTATAGGATTGACATGGGAGTGGGGCAGATACAAAAACATCCACCATCTGTTCACTTGTTTTTGTTTTTGTGTTTTATTTATTTAACTTATTATTTTACATGTCGATCCTATTTGCCTCTCCCTCCCTCTCTCCCTCCATCCCTCTCTCACCTTTACACTCTCTGCCCTCCCACATGCACCATAGCCACCCTCCACTCCAATCACCCCACCCCATTTCCCTATATTGGGGAATGCCATCCAGTTGGGGTCATGGAGATCCGAGTGGTCATGTGAAGTTGGAACTAGGGCTTCTCTCCTGTCTCTAGGTTAAGGCAGTTATCCCTTCATGGGGGATGTGTTCGCAAGATCCTTTTGTGCACCAGGGATACATCATGGTCCACTGTCTGAGGTCCCTTAGACTGCTCAGTCCATCGGGCTGAGACCCTTATTCAGGGAGCCCTGAGTCAGTCCCTTGCTGGATTCCCAGCTGTCAGTCTGGGGGCCTGTTAGTTCCTCCGTTCAGGTAAGCTGTTTCTATTTGTTTCTGCAGCCTGGTCTTTTCCTCTCCATATGCATCTGGGTTCTAGTTTGACTCAGTGATTATGTATGGGTGTTTGCTCCCGTTTCCAACAGGTATTAGATGAGGGCTCCATGGATAACTTCGTTATTGATCTCACTGACCGGGAAGAGCATTTATGGTAGCCTTTCCACGGATGCTCAAATTGTTAGTTGGCGATACTTTTGTAGATCTGTAGACCTTTCTTTATGTTCAATTTTATCTTCAAACCAATATTGGTTCCTTATTTTATGTTTTCTCTCTCTCTCTTTCTCTCTCTCATTCTCTCTCTCTCTCTCTCTCTCTCTCTCTCTCTCTCTCTCTCTCTCTATCTATCTATCTTTCTCTCTCTGCTTCCTTTCTTCTATTCCTAACAGGGCTCAATTTTCCTAATCGCAGGTGTTTCCATTCCTCCCCCTTGCATTCTCCTACTTCTCTCTCCATTCACTGCCCCCACTTCCCCTGTGCTCTGGGCGACTTGTCCCTTCCCGTTTCTGTGAGGGACTTTATATGAATCTTTTAGAATACAATTTGTATCCTAGTTCCTCTGGTGCTGTGAATTACAGTCTGGTGATCCTTTGTTCTAGGTCTAAAATCTATATATGAGTGAGGACATACTATTTTCCTCTTTTTGTGACTGGGTTACCTCATTCAGGGTAGTTTCTTCAAGTGCCATCAACTTGCCTGCGAATTTCAAGATACCATTATTTTTTTCTGCAGAATACAGTTACACTGTGTAGATGTGACACACTTTGATTATCCATTCTTCAATGGAGGGCCATCTAGGTTGCTTCCAGGTTCTTTCTATTACAAATAGTGCTGCTATGAACATAGTTGAACAGATGTCTTTGTTGCATGGGTATGGATCATTTTGGGTATATGCCTATAAGGGGAGTTGCTTGGTCCTGTGATAAACTAATTCTCATTTTCCAGAGGAACTGCCATACTGATCTCCAAAATTGCTGTACGAGTTTGCACTCCCACCAGCAGTGGAGGAGTGTTCCCCTTTCTCCATATCCTGTCCAGCATTAGTCATCATTGGTGTTTCTAACTTTAACCATTCTTCCAGGAGTACAATGTTATCTCAAAGTTGTTTTGATTTGCCTTTCACTGATGGCTAAGGATGTTGGGCACTTTCTTAAGTGTCTTTCAGCCTTTTTGATTTCCTCTATAGAAAATTCTTTCTTCAGTTCTCTACCCCATTTTTAATAGGGTTATTTGGTGTTTTGTTGACTAGTTTCTTTTGTTCTTTGTATATTTTGGAGATCAGCCCTTTGTCGGATATAGGATAGGTGAAAATCTTTCCTAGTGTCTGTGCTGCTGTTTGGCCATCTGCACTCTATGCTTTGCATTACAGAAGCTTCTAAGTTTCGAGTGGAACCCTTTATTGATTGATGCTCTCAGTGTCTGTGCCCCTGGAGTTATGTTCAGGAAGCAGTCTCCTATAAATATTTGTTCAAGGGTACCTCTTACTATCCCTTCTAAGAGGTTCAAGGTGTCTGGATTGATGTTGAGGCCTTTTATCAATTTCAACTTGAGTGTTATTCATGGTGACACACATGGGTCTATCTGCAGTCTTCTACACACCCTCATCCAATTGTGCCAGCACGATTTGTTGAAGATGCTGGTCTATTGTCTCCGGTGATTTCATTATTTATATACTTATATCAATGGTGATATCATTTTGTTATCCATCCAGGGGTGAAGTATGAGATATTATCTCATTATTCATTCATTTTTTTGTTCAAATATGTGATAAAATACTCAATGAACTCTTCAGTCATGAGCAATCACATAGGAGTCACGTGTAAAACACCATCCACTTGTTGAATTTTTATTCATATATTTATGAAAATCTGTCATTATTTATTCAGTGATCGCTGGAGTTTTGAGCTTCGTTATGGGAGTCAGTCATGCCAGACCATCACATCATCTAATACTACACATACTTATTTAACTGTAATACTAGGAAATTAAATAAAACTTCATCATTTCATTAACATATTTAAAATAAAGGTGATGTTATGGACCATGGGTCTCTTTTGGAGTCAGATGTTGGATGTTGATGATGTAACATCATCTCATTACTTAATTATTTCGCTATTGAAACAGATCATTACATCAGCCATAGTTTTACAAGTTTGGTGCCAACTTGTAGAGTTAATATTAAGCACCAACTAATTAATTATCAATTTAAGTTTTTAAATACATCATTATTCCATGAAGAGAAGGGTTGACTTCTCCATGTCGGATTTAATTATGAAGCACCATATTATTATTCAATTATATTTCATTACATACTATTTATTTAAATCGATGAAGATGTTATCGTTCATGACAGAAGTCTGGTTATTCCTCCCTGGGAATTAATCGTGTGCCATTATGTGTTTGGCCCCTGTGTGACTGACACAGCAGGAGACTGGTACCACAAGCAGTGCCCAGAGAATGAGGGACACTGGGTTATGCAGTGATTACTGATTATGTAATAATAGATTTTTAAAGATCGAATGATTAAACGATTGAAAAAATTGTATTATTTCGCATCATCAGTTTCTTAGAGGTTGCGATAGAGCTGACCTATGAAGGACACAGTCAACACCGATTTTAAAAACTGAATAATTCAATAATCTCATGATCAGAGAATCTTATCTAATGAACTCTGTCGGGCTGATAACATGACACACCTCCAACTCCAAATATCTCTAAATAACCATATTAGAAATCGGGATTCAGGACTCAATAGAAAATTATAATTTGAGGAATCTAAAGTGATTCATAGGACAATAAGACAGTACTCAAAATCCTTAATCATCAGCCAAGAGCAAATAAAACAACTCTGAGAAACAATGAGATCAAGCTGCTCTAAAGGTACCAGAATGAAGAGAAATTTAATTTATTTTCAACACTTAGGAAAGGATTATGGTAGAGGCGATTAATGGTATTGTTTGCATTCTGGAAATGAGAAAATTGAAGCATAGAAAATAGGTTGAAATACTCATCATTGTGCTTTAATGGCATAATGATGCTTTCGTTTTCATCCTTATATCATTATAGGGATGTTGTAGCTTGAGAGATTGGTAAATATGTACAACTCAAAAAAAAAAAAAAAGATCCCTCTTTTGTTTTTGTGAGAAAATCAGTGAGGCTGTAAGGTTAGTCAATTTTAGCATGTGGGAGGTGCACTAGATTGTGACAGAATGTTGGATCATAAAGGTTGCCTGGCAACCCTGCTTGCATTCTCTATCCTGATATCATGGTCCAAGGACCAGAGAGCAGCTTTGATAAAGTGTTATCATAGGACATCACAATCTCCCAAGATAACTATCTCCTAAAACTTTTAATGGCAGCATTTGATTCCCCTAACCAAGTCATAGCCAAATCTCTGGAAGTTGTCCTAGCGCTATTACTGATTACCCAATTCAACATTACCTAATATCAGAGAATACAGTCTGTGGATGAAAGGTTCAAAGACTTCTGTTTATAAATGATCTCTCTTCTAAGAAGTAAAACTATGGATTAAAAGATAATAAGACTCACAATTACTCATCAAAAGGTGAGTGTTCCTTTGGTAACTTCCATCAGGTTGGTGATAATCCATGTGTTAGGGTAGACATAGGGACTATTGGAATGCAGTTCATCTCTTTTTGAGGCAGCTGTCCAACATCAAATGTGTGATATGTTCTAAAGGACTGCATACACAACGACATTTCAGCATATACACATTTTACTACTCAATTCTGTGAATAAATAAGCCATGAACTGGGGAGTTTCACACAAACTTGTGGGAGTCAAGTTGGAGAAAACTTGTGTCCAGTATGGCTGACCATGTCATCCTCTGATTATGTTATTATTTAATTATTAAAATAGGACATTAGATTATCCATGATCAGTGGATTAGTGTTCCACAATGTGGGAGTGAAGTACTTTAGACCATCTAAATATTAATTATGTAATTAAATTATTTAAATTAACGATGACATCATTGTTCACAAGTCTGTTTTGGAGCCACCTTAGGGAAGTGGATGGTGTTACATCAGCTCATTATTTGATTATTTAGTTATATAAAGCAATGATGATACCATCCGTGACACCTGGAATTTGGTGCCACTTTGTGGGGACAAGTGTGACAGATCATCTAATAACATGATTAAAGTGTTTAAATTGACTATTCGTGTTTATACCCAAGATTATGTACATATTTGTATAATCTTGTAAATCAGTAATCCTCTATTCCACGAAGCGTCCTGTATAGCTCCCTCTTGTGGAGTTAATATGCAATATCATCACATTTTATGATTAATTGTTTCAATTGATGATGATGACATCCTTCATGGCTGGAGTCTGGCCATTCTCCCCTGCCACTTAACTGCTACATCATCTCTTTATTGTGACAGTTAGCTATTACTGACATATTTAATTATTTAAACGGCGGACATTGACATCATCGATTACGATTACTGTGCAAATATCTGTCCGGGTCAAGGTTAGGAAAGTCATAGACATGGACAGAGCAGATTCTTGATGATCGATGAATCACCTAGAGTACTAGGGATGCTGGATGATTGAGTCCAGAAGATCCCATGGTGCCCTCCGAGAAGTACAAAGACTTCACCAAGGCAGGCACGGTGGTCTGGGTGTTTGACTCCCTGCTCTTCCTCCACATCTTCCCATCGGTTGTGATCTAAGATGAAAAGAAGTAGTGGCACCGGGAGTTCGGCACAATCACTGAGACCTCACAAAAGGAAGACGACCCAGAACAGGGAAGAACTGCTCTCTCCCAGCTCTGCTGTTGATGCCCCTGCTGCGGCCATCTTTTCAGCTGATATCAACATGTTAGCTACTGCTGCTACACCAGGTATGGGCCCATCATCTCAGGACCTGCTGCACCACAACAGAGATTCAGGCCCTGGTGATGATGTCAGCCAAAACAGTTCATCAGGCAAGACAGTATTGTTATCGGATTATTAACTTAGGGAATTTTAAAAATACGTGAAGACAGCATATTTTATCATGTCTGGCATTTCTGCCCAGGAATTTATGACACAAAAAATGGTCAATGACTTACATATTTAAAGTTGTAATTGTTACATTGTTTCATTATATAATCTGTGAACCCTGAATTTTGGTGCCACCTGTGTGATTCAACTGTGACAGACAATATAACTATCGGATTATTTCATTATTCAAATCTGTCTTTTTCTACCCAAGGAAGAGTGGAGTCTGGATCCACCTTGTTGTTGTTAATTGTCTCTTGTGATTTCGTTATTTATTTATTTAAATCAATGTTGATATCGTTTTGTTATCTCTCCAGGGTTGCATTAGGAGAAATTCTCTCAGCATTCATTGTTTTGTTCAAATATATGATTAAAATCTCAACGATCTCTTCAGTTTTGAACAATATTTTAGGAGTCACCTATAGAACACCATCAATCCACTTGTGTAATTTTATTCATTTATTTAAGAAAAATCTGTCATTATGAATTCAGCGATCACTGTAGTTTTGAGCCTCCTTATGGGAGACAGTCATGCCAGACCATCACATCATCTGATATACACTTACTTATTTAACTGTAAAATTAGGAAATTAAATAATAATTCATCATTTAATTAGCGTATTTAAAATAAAGATGATGTTATGGTCCATAAGTCCCTTTTGGAGTCAGATTTTGGGAGTTCACGATGTAACCTCATCTCATTACTTGATTATTTTGCTATTTAAATAGATCATTACATCAGCCATAGTTTTACGACTTTGGTATCATCTTGTCAGAATTAATATAAAATGCCAACTAATTAATTATCAATTTAATTTTTAAAATAAATCATTATTCGAGATAGGGTTCAGTCTGACTTTTCCATGTGGGACTGAAGTATGTATCACCATGTCATTATAAAATCATTTTTCATTATATATTTGTTATTTAAATCGATGAATATGTGGTCCTTCATGACTGGAGTCTGGCCATTCCTCCCAGGTAGGCATTATTTACGTATCTAAGTATTACTTCCTTGACAATCACTGGAGTTTGCTTCCATCTCATGAAAGTTAAGTATGCAGGACTTTCCATTTATCATCCCTGGCATTTCTGCCCAGGAATTGATGATACAAAAAAATTCAAAGACATTTATATTTTAAAATGTAATTATTAAAATGTTTCATTATATAAACAGTGATCCCTGAAATTTGATGCCACCTTGTGGATTAAAAGATAATAAGACTCACACTTACTCATCAAAAGATGAGTTTTCCATTGCTAACTTCGTTCACGATGATAATAATCCATGTGTTATAGTACACTTAGGGATTATTGGATTGCAGTCCATCTCTTTTGAGGAAGCTGTCCAACATTAAATATGTGATACCATCTAAAACCCTGCTTGCGCAATGACATTTCAGTATTTACACATTTTACTACTAAACTCTAAGGTTAAATATGGGATAAACCGGGGAGTTTCACACAATCTTGTGGGAGTCAATGGAGAGACAATTGTGTCGAGTATGGCAAATCATTACATCAACTGATGATGTTATTATTTAATTATAAAAATAGGACATTTGACTATCAATGCTCAGGGAATTATGGTACCACGATGTGGGAGTCAAGTATTTTAGACCATCTAAATATTAATTATGTAATTAAAATATTTGAATTAATCATGACAAAAATATTCACAAGTCTGGAAAGGAGCCACCTTAGGGAAGTGGATGATGTGAAATGAACACATTATTTGATTATTTAGTTATATAAAACAATGATTATATCATCCATGACACCTGGAATTGGAGCCAAAGATCCTCTAATTACATAATTAAATTATATAAATTGACAGTTCATGTTAAGACCCAATACAATATAAATATTTGTATACATATGTAAGCCAATTATCCTCTATTGCAAGGAGAGACCTGTAAAGCTCCCTCTTGGGATGTCAAAATGCAATATCATCACATTTTATGATTAATTCTTTCAATAGATGATGATGACATCCTTCCTGACTGGAGTCTGGACATTTATCCCTGCCAGTTAAATGCTATATCACCTCTTCATTGTGACAGTTAGCTATTACTGACTTATCTAATTATTTAAATTATTTAAACATCAGACAATGACATCATCAATTATGATTAGGGTGCGAATATCTGTCAGGGACAAGGTTAGGAGCATTGTAGACATGGACACTGCAGTTCCTGAATGATCTATGCATACCCCAGAGTAGTAGGGATGGTGGATGATTGAGTCATGAAGATTCCATGGTGCCCTCAGAGAAGTACAAATACTACACCAAGGCAGGCCTGGAGGTCTGGGTGTTTGGCTCCCTGTTCTTCCTCCACATCTGAAGATTGGGTGTGATCTACGATTAGATGAAATAGTGGCACAAGGACGTTGGCTCCATCATCCAGACCTCGCAAAAGGATCACGGCCCAGAACATGGAAGAACTGCTCTTTCTCAGCTCTGCTGGTCATGTTCCTGCTGCATCCATCTTTTCAGCTGATATCAACATTTTAGCTACTATTGCTACGCCAGGTATAAGCACATCATCTCAGGTCTGATGTACCACAACCGAGATTCAGACCCTCGTGATGATGTGAGGCCAGCATATTTCATCTGGCAAGACAGTATGATTATCTGATTATTGACTTATGGAATTTTAAAAATCTGTGATGAAAACTTACTTTATCATGTCTGATTGTTAACGTATGGAAGTTTAAAAATCTGTGATGACAGCTTACTTTATCATGTCTGGTTTGTCTGCCCAAGAATTGGTGATACAAAAAATTTCAACGACTTACATATGTAAAGGTGTAATTATTATATTCTTTCATTTTATACACTGTGAACCCTGAAGTTTGCTGCCATCTTGTATCATTCAAGTGTCACAGACGATCTATTTATCTGATTATTTCATTACTCAAATCTGTCCTTTTATACTCCAGGAAGAGTAGAGTAGTTGTTGTTCATTGTCTCCTGTGATTTCATTATTTATTTATTTAAACTTATGGTGATATCATTTTGTTATCCCTCTAGGGGTGAAGTATGAAAAATTGTCTCATTATTCATTCATTTTTTTGTTAAAATCTATGACTAAAAACTCAATGATGTCTTCAGTTTTGAGCAATCTCATAGGGGTCATGAATAAAACACCATCCACTTGTTTAATTTTTATTCATTTTATTATGAAAATCTGTCATTATGTGTTCAGTGATCACTGGAGTTTTGAGCATCCTTATGGGAGTCAATCATGCCAAACCATCACATCATCTAATACTACACTGACTTATTTAACTATAAAATTAGAAAGTTAAATTATAATCCATCATTTAATTAACATATTTAATATAAATGTGATGTTATGGACCATAAGAGCCTTTTGGAGTCCGGTTTTAGCAGTTGATGATGTAACATCATCTCATTACTTGATTATTTAGCTATTGAAATAGATAATTACATCAGCCATAGGTTCAAGAGTTTGGTGCCATCTTGTCAGAGTTAACATAAAAGGCCAATTAATTGATTGCCAATGTAAGTTTTTAAATAAATCATTATTCCACCAAGAGAAGAGTCTGACTTCTCCATGTGGGATTTAAGTATGCACCACCATGTCATTGTTCAATTATTTAACCTTATATATTAATCATTTAAATCGATGAAGATGTTGTACCTCATGACTGGAGTCTGGCCATCCTCCCTGGGAGTTAATCGTGTGGCATTATTTAATTATCTTAGTAATACTTCCTTGACCATTGCTGGAGTTTGGCTCCATCGTAACAAATTTAAGTATGCAGGACTATGTAATTATTTACTTATTTCGTTATGTAAATAATGATGGTGTCATCCATTGTGGGTTTGGCTGGTGTATGATTGACACATACAGGAGATTGGTACCAGAAGCAGTGCCCAGAGAATGAGGGACACTGGGTTATCTAGTGATTACTGATTATGTAATAATATTATTTTTAATGATCGAATGATTAAATGATTTTAAAAAACTGTAATATTTCGCATCCTAACTTTCTGAGAGGTTGCAACAGAAGTGACCCATGAAGGACACTGTCAACACCGATTTTAAAAACTGAATCATTTGATAATCTCATGATCAGAGAATCTTATCTAATGAACTAGGTAGTGCTGATAACATGGTACACCACCAATAATAAATAACTCAAAATAACCATATTAGAAAGCGGGTACAGGACTAAATAGAGAACTATCAATTGAGGAATCCAAAATGACTGAAAGAATAATAAAACAGTGCTCACAATCCTTAGTCATCAGCCAAATAAAAATCTAAACAACTTTGAGAAACCATGGGATCAAGCTCCTATAAAGGTCAGAGAATGAAGAGGAGTTTATTTTATTTTCAGTAAAGAGAAGAAGATTATGGTAGAGGCAATCCATTGTATTGTTTCCATTCTGGAAATGAGAAAATTGAAACATAAAAATAGATGGAAATACTTATCAATTTACTTGAATGGCATAATGCTTTCGTTTTCATGCTTATATTACTATAGGCATGTTTTAGCTTGAGAGACTCGTAAATATGTGTAACTCAAAAAAACAAAACAAAACAAAACAAAAAAAAAACAAAACAAAAAAAAAAAAACAGGGCCCGGCTTTGTTTTTGTTTTTATGAGAAAATCAATGAGTGACGTTAAGTTTAGTCTATGGGTGGGTATGCTAATTTTAGCATGTAGAAAGTGCTCTAGAATGTGACAGAATGTTTGATCATAAATATTGTTTGGAAACCCTGCTTGCATTCTATATCCTGGTATCATGGGCCATGGACCAGAGAGCAGCTTCGATAAAGTGTTATCATGGCATACTACAAGATCCCAACAACACTATCCCCTAAATTTTTTAATGACGACATGTGATTCGCCTCAGTAAAAGTCATAGCCATATCACTGAAAGTTGGCCAACAACTTTTACTGGTTACCCATTTCAAGATTACCTAATATAAGAGAACATAGTCCGTGGACAAACAGTTCAAAGACTTCTGTTTATGAATGGTCTCTCTCTCCTAAGAAGTAATATAATGGTTTAAATGATAATAAGACTCACAATTATTCATCAAAAGGTGAGTTTTCCATTGTCAACTTCCTTTAGGAAGGCGATAATCCATTTGTTAGAGTTTACTTAGAGATGATTGGATTGCAGTCCATCTCTTTTGAGGCAGCGTTGTTCCCGAGTCTGGTTTGGAGCCACCTTAGGGACGTTAATGATGTTACATCAACTCATTGTTTGATGGTTTCGTTATATAAAACAATGATTATATCATCCATGACACCTGGAGATTGTTGCTACCTAGTGGGGTCAAGTGTGGCAGATCATCTAATTACATAATTAATGTATTTAAATTGACAAATCCTGTTAATACCCAAGATAATGTAAAGATTTGTATATTTATGTAAACCAATAATCCTCTATTCCATGAAGAGTCCTGTAAAGCTCCCTCTTCAGGAGTTATAATGCAATATCATCATATTTTATGACTGATTGTTTGAATTGATGAAGATGACATCTTTCATGACTGGAGTCTGGCCAGTCTTTCCTTCCAGTTAAAGGCTATATCACCTCTTTATGGTGACAGTTATCTATTACTGACTTATTTAATTATTTAAATCATTTTATCGATGGACAATGAAATCATTGATTCTGTTTAGGGTGCAAATTTCTATCAGGGACAAGGATAGGAAAGTTGTAGACATGGACACAGCAGTTTCTGGATGACCTATGCATGACCCAGAGTACTAGGGATGCTGCTGTGCCAGGTGTGGGCCCATCATCTCAGGTCCTGCCACAGCACAACAGAGATTCAGGAGCTGGTGATGATGTAAGGCCAACAGAGTTCATTAGGCAAGACAGTACAATTATCTCTTTATTAACTTATGGAATTTTAAAAATCAATGAAGACAGCATTCTTTATCATGTCCGGCACGCCTGCCAGGAATTGATGAGACAAAAAAGTTCAACGACTTACATCTTTAAATAAGTAATTATTAAATCATTTCCTCATATACTCTGTGAACCCTTGTTTGGTGCCACCGTGTATGACTCAGGTGTGACAGACGATCTAACTATCTGATTATTTAATTATTCAAATCTGCCTTGTTCTAATCCAGGAGGAGTGGAGACTGGATCCACCTTTTTGGTGGTACTTGCCCCTTGTGGTGATTTCATTATTTAGTTATGTATTTATTTTAGTGAATGGTGATAGCATTTTGTTAGCTCTCTAGGGGTGAATTATGAGGAATTATCTCATTATTCATTCTATTTTTGTTCAAATCTATGATCAAAAACTCAATTTTCTCCTCAGTTTTCTGCTATCTTGTAGGAGTCATGTATAAAACACCATTCACTAGTTTGATTTATATTAATTTAATTATCTAAGTATTACTTCCTTGACAATCACTGGACTCTGGTTCCATCTTATGGAAGTTAAGTATGAAGGACTCTCCAATTAGTTACTTTTTTGATTAAGTATGTAATGATGGTGTCATCCATTGTGGGTTTGGCTGCTGTGCGATTGACATAGCAGGAGATTTATACCAGAACCAGTGACCAGCGAATGAGGGACACTGGGATATCCACTGATTTCTGATTTTGAAATAATAGATTTTGAAGGATCGAATGTTTAACCGATTTAAAAAACTGCATTGTTTTGAACCATCAGTTTCTGAGATCTTGCAACAGAAGTGACTCATGAGGGACACAGGCAACACTGATTTTACAAATGGAATAATTTTATAAACTCATGAGCAGAGAATCTTATCTAATGAACACTGTTGGGCTGATAACAATACACACCACCAACTCTAAATAATTCTAAATAACCATATGAGAAAGTGAGGTACAGGACTTAAGAGAGAATTTTCAATTGAGGAATCAGAAATGACTGAAAGAAACATAAGACATTACTCAAAACCCTTAGTCATCAGCCAAATTCAAATCAAAACAACCATGAGAAACCATGTGATCAAGCTGTCCTAAAGGTAAGAGAATGAAAAGAATTTTTTTTTTTTTGTAGCTCCCTTGCTACCATCTCTTACACGAATCAGGCGAAGGCCTAGAGTTTGAAATAAAGACAAAACATTCATTCAATGCAATGTCAGAATACAAAATACTGAATGCCATTTATTGATGGGCAAGAATGGGCTTAATTACTGACTTACAGCACAGTGGAAAATTACAAGAAATTTAGGCTTAGCTCCTCACTATGAGGTGTGTGTTTTCATGAGGTATGTATTGTCATGAGTTAGGTGTTGTCACAAGTTGTGTGTTGTCAAGGAGTGTGTTGTCTCGAGGTTTGTTATCAAAACGGGAAGAGTACCAACGACAGCCATGGTGCAATGCATTCCCTCCTACAGCTTCAGCCTTGCTCAAGTTGCTTTGGGTCTTACAGTTTTCCCTTTCTTTTAATATAAACTAACACCTGCCTTATTTGGAAGAAGACGTCAGCATAATTACTTACCCGTCATTGGAGAGGTCACCCAGGCCCATAACCTTCCTTTCTTAGGTTGGATATTTGCCCCCTCTCCCTTACTGTCCCTGGTGAATAGTTTGTTAGCCTCATGTGGGCAGAGGCATTTTACATCGAGCCAAAGACAGTATCTGTCTTGTTAGAAAGTTGGCCTGGGCCTGTTTAGTGCTGTGGCAAAGTAGACCAAATGCAAGGGCTACAAACCCCCAATGATCTGCTCACAAGTTGAAGTCCTTGTAAAAGGCCTTCTGCATTGGCAAGTGTAATTCATGTTTCATAGATGTTAATGATCTTCATGGCTATAGCATGTGTATAACTGAAAAACTCATCACTCCAGGATTTCTGGAGAAAAATGATGAATTAACACAGATATGTGTGAAAGACAGAAGAAGAAGCCGTATGAGTTTCTCACAAAAATTCAAGTGTTCCTACAGGAGATTAGTTTGTAAATTTAGTTTAAAAATGCCAATTTGTACTAGATAATATAGTGTGCTTTGTGTAGCTAAGGCTTAAGCCAAATCACCTGATAGTTGATCCACTGTGCTTGCAGTATTTACCGATTGGGAGAGGGCTATGGTAGAAACTGTAGCTTCAGGGGTGAAGGCAGCACTGGAAGCCATGTTCCCAGAATCTCCTTTCCTCTCTGCTGCACACCTGGGTACGTCCCCAAGACAGCTGTTACAGTCGGCAGACCTGCTGAGAACAATTGAAACTTTCTCCAAAATTATTAGCATTGTTTACAACAATAAGAATGGAACCAGAATACAGTGCCTGAGATGAAGGTGAAATTCTTGTCCTTTGGATAAATGTGTAAATTTATAGACTCTTGATTCAAACTATAATTAGTGGTTAGGATGCAAGGCCACATATAGCTACTCAGACATGCAGGCATCAGGATGGGTAGATTCTTGAAGACCCATCGGACATTTTTTCTGGCTGTTACAATCACCTTCCCTCCTCATATGGCGAATTAGCCACTCAAGCACCCAAACAGAGTTATCTTTGTCTTGTGAAAAGACACAAACTGACCCTCGGGCCCATACTAGAACTGAGTTGGGGGCCACTCCATTTCCCTTTAGTGGCATTATTCCAGATAACTGAGCCATAGTCAGATGACTGAGGGTGCCAATGCCAGTCGGCTGCAGATCGAGCAGCACCATGAATAGTTAAAAAATTTAAAATATAAAGGACCAGAGAAATGTGATTATGAGTAGACCCTGTAAACCCCCCCCCCGTTTTTTGTTTTATGAAGATAGGCTTTAATTGTTCGATGCACACGCTCTACCATGGCCTGACCCTGAGCCGTATAAGGGATGCCTGTCTTATGTGTGATTAAATTTTTTCAAAAAAAGGGTTAAAACCATGACAAGTATAAGCTGGTCTATTATCAGTTTTTAATTGTCTGGGCATTTCCATATAAGCAATGGATGTAAACAATGGCTCTTAACATTCTTAAGCCTTTCTCCAGTATGAGTAGAGGCAAATATGAGATGAGAATGGATATCCACAGATACATGTAGTTGGCCAAAGGAAGGAACATGAGTAACATCCATCTGCCAGATATCATTAGGCCTGACACCACTGGGGTTTACTCCAAGATGTGGAACAGGTAAGAACTCTGCACATAAGGGACAATCCATACTGGGTTATCAGATTTCCAGATACTAAGAATGGGAACAGGCTGCACAGCTATAGACCCTGGGGATAATTTTCCAGCCTAGAGCTATTTCCAGCTCTTTTGATAATAAAATTTTTACATAAAACAGTCTGAGATTCACCTTGGAGTTATTCACCCAGTTTTCTTCCTTGTACATAACCTTGGTCAGCCAGCATATTTTTCACAACTTCAAACTGCCTGTGAATCCAGGACTCAGATGGGTAATATGGTGAGACAGCCAGATTTTGAATCTGGGCTATGCAAAATAGAAAGACTCTTTCAAATACAAATTAAAAAACATAATGAGGGTAAGAGGCTAAGTGAAACACATTTACCCCCCACCCACCCAACACTTAGGAGGTAGAGGCAGGATTATCAGCCCTGCAAGGTCCTCTTTTGCAAATAGAGAGCACAAGATAAGTGATCATTATAAGAAATCTTGCATATGGAAGGAAAACATCCACAGAGAGGCACAAATATTTCAAAAAAAAAAAAACCAAACAAATCATAACCGTATCATTTTTGATCCCGATATTTAGTCACTAGAATTTAGCAAACAGTAACCTACATACTTTGAAAAAATAAAAATATTTCAAATTGGTGAGTATTTTCTGACTGAAAAAGTAAAGCTACAAGGGCATTTTTAAACAAGAAAGGCATATGTAAGAAACATATACATTCACATAGAGGAAAATCCTTTAAAAGGTTGAAGAAAAAATGAAACACTAACCATGACATGCGTATGAATAGTGTCATCCTGTTCTACAAGTTCACCTTACAAGTGGGTAGTGGAGTACCTCTAATCATGATCCAGCAATCCCAGCTACAACAGGGAATGAGACAGTTAAGTTGGCTACTATATGCCCAGGAGTTCCAGACCAGCCATGGCATCAACCCAAGTAGTAAAAGAAAATTTAAAATTCAGGTCAGCACTTTGGATATCAGTCAGGCAAAGAGTTGAATCCCCACATACTCCCTCTACTAACAATTGACTTTTAAAATAGACAGATATAATGGAGAAATATGTTGCCCCACATTACAGCTGTACCACCACTATGTAAATTCAGTGATGTCTACTCAGTTATCTTTGGGTACCAGTAGGGTGAATATCTCATGACAATGTCCTCTTGCTTCAATATTAAGATAAACTTAATGGTGGTCCTACATGGAGGACCACTGCAGATTCCATGGAAGGAGAGGGTGACTAAGGTGGGGTACAAACATGCCAGGCAGCCAGAACTTGAGTGAGAAGTTTTATTAGTAAGGGGAAAAATGGAATCAAACAAAAAAAGAGATAAAGAGAAACAGACACATAGACAGGTGACAGGAGAGAATGGGAGACAGGAGCACAAAGAGATGAGAGGGGAGAGAGCAGAAATAGCAGCAAGAGAACAAAGAGCCTGAAAGAGAGAAGAGGGAGGGAGTGTAAGTGGGCAAAATCTGTCTTTATAAGGGTCTTGGGTCCTGTGGGCACACTAGTATTCATGGAACTCTGGGCTGAGCAGAGAAAATTCTTCAGTGCACTCTCCCATGTAACAGAGTCAGGTTACCATAATGCCTGAGTCTTACAGGTTGATTAGAGGCTAACAAGATTTTGCATCTAGTAAACAAACCTAGCCATTGATTTTTCCAAGAAGTGATGACACCAAGTCAAACAACAGAGTTGCTGCAAAGTAGGTATGAACTTAATTCCTAAACTGCCAGCAGCAACTGCTGTGTCAGGAGCTCATTCCATCTTCTGGGTCTCCTTGTGCTAACAGTGAGATAGATGCAAGCTGAAAACAATCACCTGACTCAGCAGTTCATTCCTACATTATTGAGGAAAACATGTTACTACTCTGCTCTGCGATTAAATAAGGGATGAACCTGGGAGTTTCCCACAATCATGTGGGAGTCAACAGAGAGTCAATTGTGTGGAGTATGGCAGACCATTTCATCCTCTGATTATTTTGTTATTTGATTATTAAAATAGGACATTAGATAATCCATGATCAGTGGATTGAGGTGATGCGATATGGGAGGCAATTATTATAGACCTTCTTATCATCAATTGTGTAGTTAAAATATTTAAATTAATCCCGACTGCATAGTTCATGAGCCTGGTTTGGAGCCACCTTAGGGAAGTGGATGATGTTACATGAACTCATTATTTGATTATTTAATTATATAAAACAACGATTATATCGTCCATGACACCTGGAATCTGGTGCCAAGGATCATCTAATTACATAATTAATGAATGTAAATTGACAATCTGTGTTAATCCCCAAGGTAATGTAAATATTTGTATAGGTATGTAAACAACAATCCTCCATTCCATGAAGAGACCTGTAAAGCTCCCACTTGTGGAGATAATGTGCAATATCTTCACAATGTATTTTTCATTGACTCAATTGATGATGATGACATCCTTCATGACTGGAGTCTGGCCATGCTTCCCTGCCAGTAGAATGCTACATCCACTATTTATTGTGACAGTTAGCTATTAGTGACTTATTTTATTCTTTAAATTATGTAAACGACGGACACTGCCATCACCGATTATGGTTAGGGTGCAAAAATCTCTCAGGGACAAGGTTAGGAAAGTTGTAGACATGGGCAGAGCATTTGCTGAATGATCTATGCATCTTCCAGAGTACGAGGGATGCTGGGTGATTGAGTCCTGAAGATTGCAAGGTGCCCTCTGAGAAGTTCAAGGACATCACCAAGGCCGGAACGGTGGTCTGGCTGTTGACTACCTGTTCTTCCTCTACATCTTCACATCGGTTGTGATCTACCATGAGAAGAAGGAGTGGCACTAGGAGGTCGGCATCATCACCGAGACCTGGCATAAGGATGACGACTCAGAAGACAGAAGAACATCTCTCTCTCAGCTACGATATTGTTGCCCCTGCTGCAGCCATCTTTTCAGCTGTTATCAACATTGTGGCTACTACTGCTACACCAGGATTGGGCCCACTATCAAATGTCTTGCCGAACCACAACAGACATTCAGGCGCTTGTGATGAGGTCAGGCCAACAGAATTCATCAGGCAAGACAGTATGATTATCTGAGGATTAACTGATGGCCTGTTAAAAATGCGTGATGACAGCATACAGTTTCATACCTGGCAAGTCTGCCCAGGAATTGATGATACTAAAATATGTCAACGGCTTACATATTTAAAGATGTAATTATTAAATTCTTTCATTATATAATCTGTGACCCCTGAAGTTTGGAGCCAGTGTGTGTGACTCAAGTGTGACAGACCATACATCTATCTGATTATTTTATTATTCAAATCTGTCTTTTTCTACTCCAGGGAGAGTGGAGTCTGTATCCACCTTGTTGGTGTTCAATTGTATCTTGTGAGTTCTTTCATTCTTTCTTTCATTCTTTCTTTCTTCCTTTCTTTTTTTAAATCAATGTTGATATCATTTTTTATCTCTCCAGGGGAGAATTATGAGAAACCATCTCTTTATTCATTCATTTTTTGTTCAAATCTCTGATTAAGTACTCAATATCTCTTCAGTATTGAGCAATCATTTAGGCTTCATGCATAAAACACCATCCACTTCTTTAATTTGTGTTCATTTAATTATGAAAATCTGTCATTATGTATTCTGTTATCACTGGAGTTTTGAGCCTCCTTTGGGGAGACCGATGTACCAGACCATCATGTATTCTAATACTACACTTACTTCTTTAACTGTTAAACTAGGAAATTATGTAATAATTCATCATTTAATTTACGTATTTCAAATACAGTTAATGTTATGGACCATAACTACCGTTTGGAGTCAGATTTTGTGAGTTGATGATATAATATCATCTCATTACTTCATCATTTAGCTATGTAAATAGATCTTTACATCAGCGATAGGTTTAGGACTTTGGTGCCATCTCATCGGTGTTAATATAAAAGGCCCACTAATTAATTTTCCATTTAATTTTTGAAAAAAAGCATTATTCCAGTAAGAGATCAGTCTGACTACTGCATGTTGGATTTAAGTTTGCACCACCATGTCATTTTTCAATCATTTTTCATTATATATTCATTATTAAAATTGATGGAGATGTTGTTCTTCTTGACTGTAGTCCGGTCAAACCCCACGGGAGTTAATCACGTGGCATTATTTAATTATCTAAGTACTACTTCCTTGACAATCACTGGAGTTTGGTTCCATCTTTTGAAAGTAAAATATCGAGGACTATCCAATTATTAACTTATTTGATTGCGTAAGTAATGATGGTGTCATCTGTCATTTGGCTGCTTTGGAATTGACACAGCAGGAGATCGGTACCAGAAGCAGTGGCCAGACAATAGGAGAAACTGCCTTATACAATGATTACTGATTACACAATAGTAGATATTTAACAATCGAATGATTACACGATTTAAAAAATACTGTACTGTTTCCCATCATCAGTTTCTGAGAGGTTGCAACAGAACTGACCCATGAAGGACACAGTGACCACCGATTTTAAAAATGGAATAAATGAATAATCTCCCGATCAGGGAATCTCATCTAATGAACTCTGTCAGGCTGTTAACATGACACACCACCAACAATAAATAACTCTAAATAACCATATTAGAAAGCAGGGTACAGGACTTAATAGAGAACAGTCAATTGAGGAATCCAAAATGACTGAAAGAAACAGATGACACTGCTCAAAATCCTTAATCATCATCCTAATGCAAATCTAAACAACTCTGAGAAACCATGGGATCAAGCTCCTCTCAAGGTAAGAGGATGCAGCGGAGTTTATTTTATTTTCAAAGAAGGGTAAAGGATTACGTTAGAGGCGATTAATTGTATTGTTTCCGTTCTAGAAATTAGAAAACTGAAGCATAGAAAACAGGTTTAAAATACTCATCATTGTACTTGAATGGCACAATGATGCTGTATTTTTCATGCTTATGTCACTATAGGCAAGTTGTAGCTTGAGAGACTGGTAAATATGTAGAACTCAAATGAAAGAGCCCTGCTTTGTTTTTGTGAGAAACTCAGTGAGGCTGTAAGGTTAGCTCATTGGTGGGTATACTCCTTTAAGCATGTGGGAGGGGCACTAGAATGTGACAGAATGTTGGTTCATAAATGTTGCCTGGCAACCCTGTTGCAGTCTGTATCCTGGTATCATGGGCCAAGGACCAGAGAGCAGCTTCGAGAAAGTGTTATCATGGGACATTACATTCTCCCAAGGCAACTATCTCCTAAAACTTTTAATGACAACATTTGATTTGCCTAAACAAGTCATAGCCACCCCTCTGGAAGTGTGCCTACAGCTTTTACTGGTTACCAAATTCAAGATTACCCAGTCATCAGAGAATGTAGTATGTGGAGAATCAGTTCAAAGTCTTCTGTTTTTTGAATACTCTCTCTCCTAAGAAGTCACACTATGGAACAGAAGACAAATAACACTCACAATTATTCATCAAAAGGTGAGTTTGCCATTGATGACTTCCTTCAGGAAGGTGGTAATCCATTTGTTAGAGTGGACTTTGTGATCACTGGATTTCAGTCCATCTCTTTTGAGGCAGCCGCCCAACATTAAATATGTGATATCTTCTAAAAACGCTGTATACACAATGACAGTTCAGCATTTAAACATGTTACTACTCTGCTCTGCGATTAAATAACTGAAGAACCTGGGAATTTCCCACAATCACATGGGAGTCAACAGAGTCAATTGTGTGGAGTATGGCAGACCATTTCATCCTCTGATTATGTTGTTATTTGATTATTAAAATAGGACATTAGATAATCCATGATCAGTGGATAGTGGTGACGCGATGTGGGAGGGAATTATTATAGACCATCTTAATATCAATTATGTAGTTAAAATATTTAAATTTGTCACGACACCATCGTTAATGAGCCTGGTTTGGAGCCACCTTTGGGAAGTGGATGATGTTACATCAACTCATTATTTGATTATTTAATCACATAAAACAATGGTTATATCGTCCATGACACCTGGAATCTGGTGCCACAATACATCTAATTACATAATTAATGAATTTAAATTGACAATCTGTGTTAATCCCCAGATGATGTAAATATTTGTACAGTTATGTAAACAACAATCCCCCATTCCATGAAGAGACCTGTACATCTCCCTCTTGTGGAGATAATGTGCAATATCTTCACATTGTATGATTCATTGACTCGATTGATGATGATGACATCCTTCATGAGCGGAGTCTGGTGATGCTTCCCTGCCAGTAGAATGCTACATACACTATTTATTGTGACAGTTAGCTATTAGTGACTTATTTCATTCTTTAAATTATGTATACGACAGACAGTGCCATCACCGATTACGGTTAGGGTGCAAAAATCTGTCAGGGACAAGGTTAGGAAAGTTGTAGACATGGGCAGATCACTAGGAGGTCGGCACCATCACCGAGACCTGGCAAAAGGATGACGACTCAGAACACGGAAAAACATCTCTCTCTCAGCTATGCTATTGATGCCCCTGCTGCAGCCATCTTTTCAGCTGTTATCAACATTGTGGCTACTATTGCTACATCAGGATAGGGCCCACTATCTCACGTCCTGCCGCACCACAACAGATATTCAGGGGCTTGTGATGAGGTCAGGCCAACAGAATTCATCAGGCAAGACAATATGATTATCTGACGAATAACTGATGGCATGTTAAAAATGCGTGATGACAGCATACAGTTTCATACCTGGCAAGTCTGCCCAGGAATTGAAGATACAAAAAAATGTCAACGGCTTACATATTTAAAGACGTAATTAATTATTAAATTCTTTCATTATATAATCTGTGATCCCTGAACTTTGGCGCGACCTTATGTGACTCAAGTCTGACAGAGCATCTAAATATTTGATTATTTCATTATTCAAATCTGTCTTTTTCTACTCCAGGGAGAGTGGATTCTGTATCCACATTGTTGGTGTGAAATTGTATCTTGTGAATTCTTTCTTTCTTTCTTCTTTTTTTCTTTCTTTCTTTCTTTCATCCTTTCTTTCTTCCTTTCTTTATTTAAATCAATGTTGATATCATTTTGTTATCTCTCTAGGGGTGAATTATCAGAAACTCTCTCTTTATTCATTCAGTTTTTGTTCAAATCTATGATTAAGAACTCAATGTCTCTTACGTATTGAGCAATAATTTAGGCTTCACGCATAAAACACCATCCACTTGTTTAATGTTTATTCATTTAATTATGAAAATCTGTAATTACGTATTCAGTGATCACTGGAGTTTTGAGCCTCCTTTGGGGAGACCGTTGTACCAGACCATCATGTCACCTAATACTACACTTACTTCTTTAACTGTTAAAGTAGGAAATTAAGTAATAATTCATCATTTAATTTACGTATTTAAAATAAAGGTAACGTTATGGACCATAAGGCCTGTTTGGAGTCAGATTTTCGGAGTTGATGATGTAATATCATCTCATTACTTCATCATTTAGCTATGTAAATAGATCTTTACATCAGCGATAAGTTTAGGACTTTGGTGCCATCTCATCAGTGTTAATATAAAAGGTCCACTAATTAATTTTCAATTTAAATATTTTAATACATCATTATTCCAATAAGAGATATGTCTGACTACTCCATGTGGGATTTAAGTATGCACCACCATCTCATTTATCAATCATTTTTCATTATATTGTTCTTCTTGACTGGAGTCGGGCCAAACCTCCATGGGAGTTAATCATGTGGTGTTATTTAATTATCGAAGTACTACTTTCTTGACAATCACTGGCACCCGATTCCAGGTGTCTTGGGTGATATAATCATTGTTTTATATAGTTAAATAATCAAACAATGAGTTCATGTAACATTATACACTTCCCTAAGGTGGTTCCAAACCAGGCTATTGAACGATGCTGTCGTGATTAATTTAAATATTTTAATTACAAAATTGATATTTAGATGGTCCATAATTATTGTTTCCCACATCGTGGAATACACTGATCATGGATTATCTAATGTCCTACTTTAATAATCAAATAACAACATAATCAGATGATGAAATGATCTGCCATACACTACACAATTCTCACTGACTCCCACATGATTGTGGGAAACTCCCAGGATCATCCCTTATTTAATCGGAGAGCAGTGTCGTGAAATGTTTAAATGCTGAAATGTCATTGTGTATGCAGTGTTTTTAGAAGATCCTACATATTTCATGTTGGACGGCTGCCTCAAAAGAGATGAACTGCAATCCAATAATCCCTAAGTCTACTCTAACAAATGGATTTTCACCATCCTGAAGGAAGTTAACAATGACAAACTCACCTTTTGATGGATAATTATGAGTCTTATTATCTTTGTTTCCATAGTATTAATTCTTAGGAGACAGAGAATAAATAAACAGAAGAAATTGAATGTTCTCTGATAATTAGGTAATGTAGAATTTGCTGACCAGTAAAAGCTGTAGGCAAACTTCCAGAGATTTGGCTATGACTTGGTTAGGGGAATCAAATGCTGTCATTGTAAGTTTTAGGAGTTAGTTATCTTGGGAGACTGTAATGTCTCATGATATCACTTTCTCGAAGCTGCTCTCTGGTACTTGGCCCAAGATAACAGAATAGAGAATGCAAGCAGGCTTGCCAGGCAACATTTATGAACCAATATTCTGTCATATTCTACTGCCCCTCCCACATGCTAAAAGGAGCATACCTAAAGATGAAGTAACCTTACAGCCTCACTGAGCTTCTCACAAAAACAAAGCAGGGCTCTTTCTTTTGGGTTCTACATATTTACCCGTCTCTCAAGCTACAACATGTCTATAGTGCCATAAGCATGAAAACAATAGCATCATAATGCCCTTCAAGTAGAATGCTGATTATTTTAAACCGTTTTTCTATGCTTCAATTTTCTAATTCCTAGAGTGGATACAATGCAATTAATCGCCTCTACCATAAACCTTTACTCTTTTTTGAAAATAAAATAATCCCTCTTCTTTCTCTGCCCTTTAGAGGAGCTTGATCCCATGGTTTCTCGGCATTGCTTAGATTTGCTTTGGTCCAGAACAGCCAGGTCCCAGGCTGGAGCTGGGGTCGTGTACAAAATTAAATTGATAATAAATTAACTTGATAATAAATTAGTAGGCATTTTATATTAACACTGACGAAATGGCACCAAAGTCCTGAACATATCGCTGATGTAAAGATCTCTTTATATAGCTAAATGATGAAGTAATGACATGATGTTACATCAACTCCCAAAATCTGACTCCAAAAGGGACTTAAGATTCATAACATTACTTGTATTTTAAATTCATTAATTAAGTGATGAATTATCATTTAATTTCCTAGCTTAACAGTTAAGGAAATAAGTGTAGTATTCGATAGTGAGATGGTTTGGCACGATTGACTCCCCAAGGACGCTCATAACTCCAGTGATCACTGAATACATAATGACAGATTTCATAATTAAATGAATAAACATTAAACCAGTGAATGGTGTTATATGAGTGAAGCCTAAATGATTGCTCAATACTGAAGGGTCATTGAGTTCTTAATCATAGATATCAACAAAAAAAATGAATGAATAAAGAGATAATTTCTCATAATTAACTCCTAGAGAGATAACAAATCGATATCAACATTGATTTAAAGGAAGAAAGAAAGAAAGAAAGAAATCACAAGAGACAATTTAAAACCAACATGGTGGATGCAGACTCTACTCTTCCTGGAGTAGAAAAAGAGAGATTTGTATAATGAAATAATCAGATAGTTAGATCGTCTGTCACACTTGAGTCACACAAGGTGGCACCAAATTTCAGGGATCACAGATTATATAATGAAAGAATTTAAGAATTACATCTTTAAATATGTAAGTCTTTGACCATTTTTGTATCTTCAAATCCTGGGCATACTTGACAGATATGGAAATGTATGCTGTCATCAAGGATTTTTCAAATGCCATAAGTTAATAGTCAGATAATCATACTGTCTTGCATGATGAATTCTGTTGGCCTGACATCATCACCAGCACCTGAATCTCTGTTGTGGGTCTGCAGGATCTGAGATAATGGGCCCAATCCAGGCTTAGAAGTAGTAACCAAGATGTTGCTATCACCTGAAAAGATGGCTGCAGCTGGGACATAAACCAACATATCTGAGAGAGAGAGATGTTCTTCCATGTTCTGGGCTGTCATCCTTATGCCAGGTCTCGGAGATGGTGCCGACTTCCTAGTGCCACTAATTCTTCTCATGGTAGATCACAACTGATGTGAAGATGTGGAGGAACAGCAGGTAGTCAACACGCAGACCACCATGCCAGCCTTGGTGAAGTCCTTGTACTTCTCGAATGACCCCAAGCAATCTTCTGGACTCAATCATCCAGCAGCCTTTTTATTATGTGAGATGCATAGATCATTCAGAAAATGCTCTGCCCATGTATACATCTTTCCTAACCTTGTCCCTGACAGACATTTGCACACTAATCGTAATCGGTGATGACATTGTCTGTCACTTACATAATTTAAAGAATTTAATAAGTCAGTAATAGCTAACTGTCACAATAAATAGGTGATGTAGCATTTTATTGACAGGGGAGCATGGCCAGACTCCAGTCATGAAGGATGTCATCATCCTCAATTGAATCAATGTATCAAAAATGTGATTATATTGCAAATAATCTCCACAAGAGGAAGCTTTACAGGTTTCTTCATGGAATGGAGGATTTTTGGTTTACATAACTTTATACATATTTACGTTATCTTGGATATTAACACAGACTGTCAATTTAAATACTTTAATTGTGTAATTACATGATCTGTAGCACCAGCTTCCAGGTGTAATGGATGATATAATCATTGTTTTATATAGTTAAATAATCTAACAATGAGTTCATGTAACATCATCCACTTCCCTAAGGTGGCTCCAAACCAGGCTCTTGAACGATGCTGTCGTGATTAATTTACATATTTTAACTACAAAATTGATATTTAGATGGTCCATAATAATTGCTTCCCACATCGTGGAATCCACTGATCATGGATTATCTAATGTCCTATTTTAATAATCAAATAACAACATAATCAGATGATGAAATTGTCTGCCATAATCGACACAATTGACTCTCACTGACTCCTACATGATTGTAGGAAACTCCCAGGTTCATCCCTTATTCAATCGGAGAGCAGAGTCGTGAAATGTTTAAATGCTGAAATGTCATTGTGTATGCAGGGTTTTTAGAAGATCCTACATATTTCATGTTGGATGGCTGCCTCAAAAGAGATGGACTGCAATCCAATAATCCCTAAGTCTACTCTAACAAATGGATTATCACCATAACGAAGGAAGTTAACAATGACAAACTCACCTTTTGTGAGTCTTATTATCATTGTTTCCATAGTATTAATTCTTAGGAGAGAGAGAATCATAAACAGTAGAAATTGAATGTTCTCTGATAATTAGGTAGTCTAGAATTTGATGACCAGTAAAAGCTGTAGGCAAACTTCCAGAGGTGTGGCTATGACATGGTTAGGGAAATCAATCGCTGTTTTTGAAAGTTTTATGAGACACTTAATCTTGGGAGACTGCAATGTCCCATGATACTTTTTCGAAGCTGCTCTCTGGTGCTGGGCCCATGATACCAGGATACAGAATGCAAGCAGGGTTGCCAGGCAACATTTATGAACCAACATTCTGTCACATTCTAGTGCCCCTACCACATGCTAAAAGGAGCATACCTAAAGATGAAGTAACCTTACAGCCTCACTGAGTATCTCACAAAAATAAAGCAGAGCTCTTTCTCTTCGGTTCTATATATTTACCTGTCTCTCAAGCTACAACTTGCCTATAGTGACATAAGCATGAAAACGAAAGCATCATTGTGCCATTCAAGTACAATGATGAGTATTTAAACCTTTTTTCAATCCTTCAATTTTCTAATTCCAGGAATGGAACTATAAAATTAATCTACTCTACCACAAACCTTTTCTCTTTTTTGAAAACAAAATAATCCCTCTTCATTCTCTGCCCTTTAGAGGAGCTAGATCCCATGGTTTCTTGGCATTGTTTACATTTGCATTGGTCCAGAACAGCCAGGGCCAGGGCCAGTGCCAGTGCCAGGGCCAGGGCCAGGGCCAGGGCCCTGAGGGCCAGGGCCAGGCCCAGGCCCGTGAGGGCCAGGGCCAGGGCCTTGAGGGCCAGGGCCAGGGCCCTGAGGGCCAGGGCCAGGGCCCTGATGGCCAGGGCCAGGGCCCTGAGGGCCAGGGCCAGGGCCAGGGCCCTGAGGGCCAGGACCAGGGCCCTGAGGGCCAGGGCCAGAGTCAGGGCCAGGGCCAGGGCCCTGAAGGCCAGGGCCAGGTCCAGGGCCAGGGCCATGGCCCTGAGGGCCAGGGCCAGGGCCAGGCCCAGGGCCCTGAGGGCCAGAGCCCTGAGGGCCAGGGCCAGGGCCAGGGCCAGGGCCCTGAGGGCCAGGGCCAGTGCCAGGGCCAGGGCCAGTGCCCTGAGGGCCAGGGCCAGTGCCCTGAGGGCCAGGGCCAGGGCCCTGAGGGCCAGGGCCAGGGCCCTGAGGGCCAGGACCAGGGCCCTGAGGGCCAGGGCCAGGGCCCTGAGGGCCAGGGCCCTGAGGGCCAGGGCCCTGAGGGCCGGGGCCAGGGCCCTGAGGGCCAGGGCCAGGGCCAGGGCCCTGAGGGCCAGGGCCAGGGCCCTGAGGGCCAGGACCAGGGCCCTGAGGGCCAGGGCCTGGGCCCTGAGGGTCAGGGCCAGGGCCCTGAGGGCCAGGGCCAGGGCCAGGGCTAGGGCCCTGAAGGCCAGGGCCAGGGCCAGGGCCAGGGACCTGAGGGCCCTGAGGGCCAGGTCCAGGGCCAGGGCCCTGAGGGCCAGGTCCCTGAGGGCCAGGTCCCTGAGGGCCAGGGCCAGTGCCCTGAGTGCCAGGGCCAGGGCCAGGGCCAGGGCCATGGCCCTGAGGGCCAGGGTCAGGGCCAGGCCCCTGAGGGCCAGGGCCAGGGCCTTGAGGGCCAGGGCCAGGGCCCTGAGGGCCAGGGCCAGTGCCCTGAGGGCCAGGGCCAGGGCCAGGGCCCTGATGGCCAGGGTCAGGGCCAGGGCCCTGAGGGCCAGGACCAGGGCCCTGAGGGCCAGGGCCAGGGCCATGGCCAGGGCCATGGCCCTGAGGGCCAGGGCCAGGGCCCTGAGGGCCAGGGCCAGGGCCCTGAGTGCCAGGGCCTGGGCCCTGAGGGCCAGGGCCTGGGCCCTGAGGGCCAGGGCCAGGGCCCTGAGGGCCAGGGCCAGGGCCCTGAGGGCCAGGGCCAAGGCCAGGGCCAGGGCTAGGGCCCTGAAGGCCAGGGCCAGGGCAGGGCCAGGGCCATGGCCCTGAGGGCCAAGGCCAGGGCCAGGCCCAGGGACCTGAGGGCCAGGGCCAGGGCCAGGGCCCTGAGTGCCAGGGCCATTGCCAGGGCCCTGAGGGCCAGGGCCAGGTCCCTGAGGGCCAGGTCCAGGGCCAGGGCCCTGAGGGCCAGGTCCCTGAGGGCCAGGGCCAGGGCCAGTGCCCTGAGTGCCAGGGCCAGGACCAGGGCCAGCGCCAGGGCCCTGAGGGCCAGGGCCAGGGCCAGGCCCGTGAGGGCCAGGGCCAGGGCCCTGAGGGCCAGGGCCAGGGCCCTGAGGGCCAGGGCCAGGGCCCTGAGGGCCAGGGCCAGGGCCCTGAGGGCCAGGGCCAGGGCCCTGAGGGCCAGGGCCAGGGCCAGGGCCCTGAGGGCCAGGACCAGGGCCCTGAGGGCCAGGGCCAGAGTCAGGGCCAGGGCCAGGGCCCTGAAGGCCAGGGCCAGGTCCAGGGCCAGGGCCATGGCCCTGAGGGCCAGGGCCAGGGCCAGGCCCAGGGCCCTGAGGGCCAGAGCCCTGAGGGCCAGGGCCAGGGCCAGGGCCAGGGCCCTGAGGGCCAGGGCCAGGGCCCTGAGGGCCAGGGCCAGTGCCCTGAGGGCCAGGGCCAGGGCCCTGAGGGCCAGGGCCAGGGCTCTGAGGGCCAGGACCAGGGCCCTGAGGGCCAGGGCCAGGGCCCTGAGGGCCAGGGCCAGGGCCCTGAGGGCCAGGGCCCTGAGGTCAAGGGCCAGGGCCCTGAGGGCCAGGGTCAGGGTTCTGAGGGCCAGGGCCAGGGCCAGGGCCCTGAGGGCCAGGGCCAGGGCCCTGAGGGCCAGGACCAGGGCCCTGAGGGCCAGGGCCAGGGCCCTGAGGGCCAGGGCCCTGAGGGCCAGCGCCAGGGCCAGGGCCCTGAGGGCCAGGGCCAGGGCCAGGACCAGGGCCAGTGCCCTGAGTGCCAGGGCCAGGGCCAGGGCCCTGAGGGCCAGGGCCAGTGCCCTGAGGGCCAGGGCCAGGGCCCTGAGGGCCAGGGCCAGGGCCCTGAGGGCCAGGGCCAGGGCCCTGAGGGCCAGGGCCAGGGCCCTGAGGGCCAGGGCCAGGGCTAAGGCTAGGGCCCTGAGGGCCAGGGCCAGGGCCCTGAGGGCCAGGGCCAGGGCTCTGAGGGCCAGGGCCCTGAGGGCCAGGGCCAGGGCCAGGGCCAGGGCCCGGGCCAGGGCCAGGTCCAGGGCCAGGGCCAGTAGACTCCAAGATCCTCTAGTAACACCTGCCCCATTTCCTCATCTCCACACAAAGACACATCTCCCTTTGGGTTGAAATGAGAGGATGAAATGAATGGGGCTTCTGCTGACCCTACACAGAATTCCTGTTCCTCAGTGGACACCTTGACCTCTGCATTTTATTAAATTCAAAGTAATCCATCCCTCCAACTCCAGTAGAGGTTTCCCCTTGTATTGTGGTTTCTAGTTGATTTTCTTCATTCTGTGTACCAGCCAGATAATCTCTGGTGTCCTAAAAAGCCAAACGCTCTGGAGGTGCCACCTATCTCCAATTCTTTTCCAACAATACTCTGTGGAACACACTCCAAGCCACCACTCTGAAGCATTTTATTCAAGTCCTCATTGAACTCAGAGCAAGCTGCTGAGTTCAATGATGGGTTTCAGCTGTCATCTCCCTTACTGTTAGCCACAGGAGACACAGCTGACTGTCTCTGAGGTACTCGAGTGTGTGTACCTGGTTCCACCACATCAACCACTGCTGTCATTTTTGGGACTAAAGTTTATACCTATTTTGCAGCACTTTAGAATTTGACTTGAGATTTATACCTGGGGAAGTGCAGTAGTTCCTTTTTGTATTAGAGATGCTTCAGCTTACTAGTCTGTAATTAACTGAGTATTCATCACTGAATTTAAGCACTGGAGGCTCAGCTATAAAGTGGATTCATGAAGGTGGAATGCATATGGTGTAATATATATCTCTTATTTTTCTGCATTTGTCTCAAAGTAATTGTGAGTAAATGGAGGATCAACACTTCCATTCTTTGCCTGACTGACAGCAAAGTACTTACCTAAGTTTTTAAATTTTGTTTTCATTTCTGTGGAGATGCCATGGCTGGTGTGGAACTCCTGGGTATATAGCTATATTGTAGCCTACTTTACTGTCTCACATTCTGGGAAAGCTAGGATTTCTATATCATGGTTACAGGTACCTCACTACTCATCTTTAAAGTGCACGTGGAGAAAGAATGATACTTGATATCTACCTGTTAGGGTTAGGGATTGATATTTCTTTTTAGAGGTGTCCTATGTATGTGAGTGTGTATGTATCCTATGTCTGCTTTTGTTGATGTTCAATGTTGCCCTTGCGAGGTTTTTATTTTTTCAGTTCACAAAATACTCCTAATATTAAAATGTTTTTAAAATAATGAGGATATTGTTTGCAATACTTTGTTGACTAAGAATAGGTATTAAAGATGGTAAGGATTTGATTTGATCTGTTTTTTTTTTTTCTTGGTGAAGTTTTTTGTGTCAGACTTTGGGTGTCCTTCCTTCCTTATACAAGGTTTCATACAGTGCACATTCATCTTGAGCTCTCTATGTACCATAAAGGACCTTGCAGTCCTGATTCTCCGGCCTCTACTTCCTAGGTGCTAGAAGACAACAGTATGCAACTTTGGCTCTCAGAATGTGTGTGTGTGTGTGTGTGTGTGTGTGTATGTGTGTGTGTGTGTTTGAGAAAGAGGTTTACTATGTTGCCTAGACTGGCTGCCTCCTTCCCTTAACCTCCTTAGTATTGGAATTACAGGTAGTTCAAGGTTAAGGCACCAGACCACTGATGGCCTTGTTTTTAGAAAGGTGTCACACAGGAAGTGCGGAAGTGACCGCCATTGTAGCTAAAGATAATCGTTGTTATAAAGAAGTCACATAATTTAGGGCTTTTTTTTTAATCTACAGGAAAGAAAATGCAAATATAAAAGAATTTAGCAGGGCAGTGGTGTAGCTTGGGGGTCCATGCAGGGCCCTACAGGACCCCCTTTCTTTTAATATAAACTAACACCTGTCTTAGGTGACAGAGGACATCAGCATAATTCCTTTCCCGTCATTGGAGAGGTCACCCAGGCCTGTAACCTTCCTGGCTTAGGTTGGATATTTGCCCCTGTAGTGAGATAGTCCTTCTGTAGCACTGACCACGCCCATTGGGGGTGGAGCGATGGGCGGAGGTGACCTGAGTAGGAAGGTCGGAAGGGGCCAGGAAGGTGCTCTCTTTCTGGCGTGACTCGGGCAGGAGAGGATCAGGTTGAATTTCCTGGTGTTCATCTGTCTACGTTGTAAGTTATTTCTCCCTGAATAAACATCTATTCGGCCTATTTGTTTATCCTGATCCTTATTTACCGCAATATGCCCCCTCTGTCTTACCCATCACTGGTGAATAGTTTGTCAGCCACACGTGGGCAGTGGCATTTTCAACATCACTAAAAATGCGGCCTGCCAGCTGTAGGAGGCAGTCTGCAAATTCTGAATAGGTCTCAGATGGTCCGTGCAAGACCTTGAATATTTGATCTCCTGCAGCCTCATTAGGCAAGGCTTCCCAAGCTCTAGTAGCAACAGCAGTAATTTGTGCATAGACCTCTAGGTCAAAAAGTATTTGAGTTGCAAGGGTAGCATATTGCCCTCCACTTGTTGCATTCATGAGCATATCTGAATTCCTAGCAGGAAATCCGGCAACAGCATTACTTTGCGCAGTTTCCTTGCAAAATTCTTGAAATTCGCCTCTCCAGAGCAAATAGTCACCCCCACTCAGCATGGCTCTACAGAGCTGCATACAATCACTAGGGGTACAATTTAACGCTGCAAAAGACACAAAAATTGTCTGAGTAAAAGGACCATGGGCCCATAAGCAGTGACAGCCTCTTTAAGCTGTTTTATATCCTTAAAATCTAATGGGCTGTGCTCCCTAACCCTGTTATCTAAGGATCCACTGTCTCTATCACTGGAAACACCTCTCTTTCCTTTTCTAACACTTCTACCTTCTTCTAAATCTTGTACTTCCTCAAAAGTACTATTCATCTATGCCATTTCTTGTTTTACTTTATGGCAATGAATTCTTTAGCTGTCTTGTTTTAATCCTGGTGCCCTGCCTTTTCAATAGGGCCACTAATTGCCCACTGAGCTTTTCCTTACAGTTATTGGCACCAATCCTTCAATACACCCTCATTCAATTACTTTTGCCGGCCGGCCTTCGAGGGCGATCTCTTAGGTGATCCTTTCGATCTCAGTGGGACCTCCACTTGTAGAGCCCGCGCTACCTACCATCTCTACCACGAGTCAGGCGAAGGCCTAGAGATTGAAATAAAGATAAGACAGCGAGTCATTCGTTCAATGGCAAAGTTGGAACACCAAATGCCGAATGCTGTTTATGGAGGGGGACAAACGGGCTTAAATACCGGCTTATAGCACAGTGGAAAATTACAGGAATTTTTTTGGCTTAGCTCCTCCCTGTGTTGTCACGAGGTGTATGTCACAAGATGTGTTGTCAAGAGATGTGTGTCACAAGATGTGTTGTCATGAGATGTGTTGTCACGGGAAGAGTACCAACAAAAGCCTTGGGGCAAGGAGTTCCTGCCAACAGCTTTAGGCTAGCTCAAGGTGCCTTGGGGGTCCATACAGGGCCCTACACAGTGGTGGTTCTGAAAGGGTCACACAGTGTGGAATTTGGTTTGCATTTCCCTGATAGCTAAGGATTTAGAGCACTTTCTTAATTGTGTTTCAGCCTTTTTGATTTTATCTATTGAGAGTTCTTTCTTTGATTCTGTACCCCATTTTTACTAGTGTTATTTGGTATTTTGTTGACTAGTTTCTTGAGTTCTTTGTATATTTTGGAGATCAGCCCTTTGTCAGATATAGGATTGGTGAAAATCTTTTCCCAGTCTGTGGGCAGCCTTCTGGTCTTCTCCAATGTGTCCTTTGCCTTACAGAAGCTTCTAAGTTTGAAGAGGTCCCATTCATTAATTGTTGCTATCAGTGTCTGAGCCCCTGGAGTTATGCTCAAGAAGTGGTCTCCTATACCAATTTGTTCAAGGGTAACCCCTAATTTCTCTTTTAAGAGGTTCAATGTGGCTAGTTTGCTGTTGAGGTCTATGATCCATTTGGACTTGAGTTTTGTGCATGGTGACGGACATGGGTCTATCTGCAGTCTTCTACACACCATCATCCAATTGTGCCAGCACCATTTGTTGAAGATGCTGTCCTCGACCCATTGTATCCATTTAGCAGCTTTGTCAAGAATCAGGTATTCATAGGTTTGTGGGTTAATTTCAGGAATTTCAATTTGATTCCATTGGTCTACATGTCTATTTTTGTGCCAATACCAGGCTTGTTTCAGAACTATAGCTCTGTAGTAGAGCTTAAAGTAAGGGATGGTGATGCCTCCTGAAGTTTTTTTATTGCACAGGGTTGTTTTGGCTATCCTGGGTCTTTTGTTTTTCCATATAAAGTTGAATGTGATCCTTTCAAGGTCAGTGAAGAATTGTGGTCAGATTTTAATGGTGTAGTGAGATTATCTGTTGCCTACAATCTTCATGGGCATAGTTAATTTCATTGGGTTGGAGTTTTCCTTCCAATACTTTCTGTAGGGCTAGATTTGTAGATACATATTTTGAAAAATCTCGTTTTGTCATTAAATAACTTGTTTTCTCCATCTATAGTGACTGAGAGTTTTTTCTAGGTATAGTATCCTGGGCTCGTTTCTGTGGTCTCTTAATACTTGTAGAACATCTATCCAGGACATTCTGGCATTGATGGTTTCCATGGAGAACTCAGGTATAATTTTGATAAGTCTACCTTTATATGTTATCTGTCTTTTTCCTTCATTGCTCTTAATATTCTTTCTCTATTCTGTATGCTAAGTGTTTGATTATTATATTTCGAGGGTGTAGAGAGCTACGAAGTGTCTTGCCTTAAGATGGCACAGGCTTCTACCTTCCAGATGGTGAGCGCTCTCTATGGTAAAAAAAATTTCCTTATTTGGCCCAGGCTGTTGAGCTTGCTTGCTTCCGTATAAGAGCAGCCTATCTGCAGGGTCCCCGTGGCTCAATGGGGTTTTTCAGCGCAAGGAGATTTAAGCCAGTGCAGGCATTTCCCCGGAGTCAGAAAAAGAAGCATGTTCAAGGATCCTGAATAAACTACTTGAAGAAGATCTTGCCCGAGTTGCATCTTCCTTGCATGCTGAGGTTGGGAGCGACACCTGGTGGCCCTTACCGCGAAGGAGATCAGAACTTCTTGCAGTCAGGGCAGCACTGGAAAGTTCCCAAGGTAAGGTGGGACAATAAAGACCTCAGAAATAAGCGGCAATAAGGTTCCCTAGGAAGAGTGGGATAATAAGGACCTCAGGGATAAGTGGCAATAAAGTCTCAGGCATTGAGCAAGAGGTTCTAGCGAACCGAAAGTAAATTTTTTTAAAATGGGGACATCTCAGTCTCATCCAATTTTTCTGGCTCTTCAGGTGCTACTTTTGTCAAAGAAACTTAAATTAAAGAAAAGCACATTAAAGAGGTTTCTGGGCGAATGCGATGCCATTGCACCTTGGTTTCACAGTTGCGGGAGACCTTATGTTAGTGTGCTGGGACAAGTTTGGCAGGGATCTTGACTTCCCTTGGGAACAAGGGATGCTAAAGCCTGGAGTCAGAACCATTTGGATGTTAATGCATAGCTGCACTGAGAACCAGAAATGCTGTAGAGAGGCAGTGGAAAAGGAGCAAGCTGTGATAGAAATGATACCAGAAGAAAGATCAGAAGAGGTTAAGAGCACAGGGGAGTCTGATATGGATGAAACAGACTCTGACGAGGAATTGCAGGCCATTGTAGAAAAAGGTTCAGAAACAATCCCTTAGAGAACAGAGAGGGGAAGAGAAGGAGAAATGGCGATATAAGGAGGAGGAGGATCCCCCTGGAATAAAGCCATTGGCGGCTCCCCTTATCAGATGGAGCAAGGGTGGGGCTGAAGGACAGGGCATTCCTTTCCCCTGAGGTGTGGAGAGCAGTGCAAACTGACCTTGGTCTAGCTTTTCCTGTTTTCCAGGATGCCCAATGCAATAGATATGAGGAGCTTTTAGACTTAAAGGTCATCAAGGTTTTGGCTGAGTCTATGAGAACATATGGGATTTCAGCTTCTTTTACTGTAGCCCAAATTGAAGCCCTGAATAGAAATTGCATGACTACTAGTGTTAAGGTGGAAATTTCATGCCTTGAAATGCATCAATTATATGGATGATATATTGTTGGTGGCCAAGGATGAACAAATTTTATATCAGGCTTATGATGATTTGGTTAAATTATTGGTAAAGGTTATTTATAGCCCCTGAAATGGCTCAAAAGGATAAGATTGTTAATTATTTAGGAACCAAAGTGTATGAAAGACAAATTGTTCCTCAAAAGATTGAGTTGAGAAAGAATAATTTGAAAACATTAAATGACTTTCAGAAGTTATTAGGAGATGTTAATTGGATTAGGAGTTATTTAAAGTTGCCAAATTACAAATTAAAGCCATTATGTCATATATTAGTAGGGGATCCAGCTCTTTATTCTCCTAGGCAATTGACTGTTGAAGCGAGAGAAGCCTTATGTAAAGTTGAGGAAAGACTACAAAATGCATTTCTATCTAGAGGGAAGGAAGGTCAAGCTATCACATTATGCATTCTCCCTACCTAAATTCAGACTACAGGGTTGTTATGTCAGGTCGGATCATTGCTTTGGATTCATCCCAAAATCTCCCCAGCTAAAGCAATAGAACATTATCCCACAGCAGTCGTTAGTTTGCCTCATAGTGGAATTCAACAAAGCATTAAATTTTTTGGACTGCCCCCAGCACTACTTGTGGTGCTTTATTACTGTCACCCGGTTAAGATCTTGTGTGGCACTATCGAAAATTGGGCCATATTGCAATGTGGGTTTGAAGGAACGATAGATAATCATTATCAAAAACATCATTTAATGTAGGGCCCTGCATGGACCCCAAGGCACCTTGAGCTAGCCTGAAGCTGTTGGCGGGAACTCCTTGTCCCAAGGGTTTTCATGGTACTCTTTCCGTGACAATATATCTTGTGACACACATCTCGTGACAACACATCTTGGGACACACACCTTGTGACAACACAGGGAGGAGCTAAGCCAAAAATTTCCTGTAATTTTCCACTGTGTTATAAGTCGGTATTTAAGCCCGTTCTTCCCTTTCAATAAACGGCATTCGGCATTTGGTGTTCCAACTTTGCCATTGAACGAATGACTAGCTGTCTTGTCTTTATTTCAATCTCTAGGCCTTCGCCCAACTCGTGGTAGAGATGGTAGCTCGGGCGCTACAAGTGGAGGTCCCACCGAGATCTGAAAGAAAGGATCACCTAAGAGATCGCCCTCGAACGCCGGCCGGCAAAAATAAATGAATGAGGGTGTATTGAAGTATGGATGCCAAAAACTATAAGGAAAAGCTCAAATAGCAATTAATGGCCCTATTGAAAAGGCAGGGCACCAGGAGTAAAAACAAGACATCTAAAGAATTCATTGCAATAAAATAAAAGAAAAGGCATCGATGAATAGGACTTTTAAAGAAATACAAGATTTAGAACAAAATAGAAGCATTAGAAAAGGAAAGACAGATGTTTCCAATGATTGAGGCAATGGATCCTCAGATAACAGCGTTAGGGAACACAGCCCATTAAATTTTAAGGATATAAAACAGCCTAAAGAGGCTGTCACTGCTTATGGGCCCATGGTCCTTTTACTCAATTTTTTGAGTCTTTCCCAGTGTTAAATTGCACCCCTAGTGATTGTATGCAGCTCTGTAGACCCTTACTAAATGTGGGTGACTATTTGCTCTGGAGAGGCAAATTTCAAGAATTTTACAAAGAACCGCGCAAAATAATGCTGATGCCAGATTTCCTGCTAGGAATTTAGATATACTCTTGAATGTTACAAATAGAAGTCAATATGCTACCATTACAGCTCAAATTCTTTTTGACCTAGAGGTCTATGCACAAATTACTGCTGCTGCTACTAGAGCTTGGGAAGCCTTGACTAATAAGGCTGCAAGAGATCAACTATCTAAGATGTTGCAGGGACTGTCTGAGCCCTACTCAGAATTTGCAGACCACCTCCTACAGCTGGCAGAACACATTATTGGTGATGTTGAAAATGCCATGCCTATAGTTAAACAATTAACATTCAAAAATACAAACAAGTATTGTAAAGAGGCTTTACGTCCCCATAAGTCCAAAAGAATTAATGACTATATACGCATATGTCGGGACATAGATGGTCATCACATTATGGGCCAGGTTATAGCTTCAGTTATGAAAAGAGGGGAGAAAAATAGAGGAGCCAGACCAAAGAGTAGCTTTGGATGTGAACAGCTAGGACATTTCAAAAGGAACTGCCCCCAGGGTGTGGCAACGCAATTGAGCCCTAGGCCAGGGCTTTGCCCACGTTGCAATAAGGGTCATCATTGGAGCAAGGAATGTAATCCTTTACCAGCTCAGGGAAACTGGAAGCGGGGCCAGCCTCGGGCCTCTCAAGCCCAGATGTACGGGGCAATGGATACACCTGTAACCCGCCCAATACAGATGATCCCTCAGAGAAACCCCTTTATGTCCAGGACCTTAACAGTGGTACCCCAGGAAGCACAGGATTGGACCTCTGTTCTGCCACCCGAGCAATATTAACACCACAATTGGTACTCAAGCCTTGAGAACAGGAGTCTTTGGGCCTCTTCCCCCAGGAGCAATAGGGCTATTGTTAGGACGCAATAATACCTTGTTCAAAGGAATTAGAGTTATTCCAGGAATAGTAGATTCAGACTTTCAAGGAGATATAAAAATCATGTTTAGGGTAAAAATTGAGGTATTAATGATACCACAGGATGCTCAGATAGCGCAACTGGTTCTTCTTACTATGTTCAAACCAACAACCCCTTTTTAAAGGACATCAGGGGATCTGCTGGTTTTGGGTCCACAGGCTCCATGGGTGCTTTTTGGGTATCAACTCTTGAACAGCGCCCCCATGCTCACCCTTACGTTACAAGGTAGACAATTTTCTGGACTTGGGGACAGGGGAGCAGATTCCTCAAAAAAAGCAAAAAAACATTGGCCACAAGCATGGACTCTTCAGCCAGCCTCCACTCATTAACAAGGAGTAGGAACTACTATGGCTCCAGAACGTAGTACTCAGTTTCTTAAATGGTCAGATGATGAAGGACGTACAGGAATTTTTCAGCCTTTTATATTAAGTCATATACCTGTTAATCTTTGGGGAAGAGATGTGCTTCAGGCCATGGGAGCAGTCCTTACTACTGAGCCTGTTAAAAATATGCTGGCTGACCAAGGTTATATACAAGAAAAAAGACTGGGTAAATTCCTACAAGATGACCCTCAGTCTGTTACATCCAAAAATTTAATTATCAAAAGAGCCGGAGATTGCTCTGGGCTGGGAAATTTTCCCTAGGGGCTATTGCTATACAGCCTGTTCCCATTCCTATTGTCTGGAAAACTGATAACCCAATATGGGTGGAGCGATGGCCCTTATCTATTGAAAAGTTATAGGCTGCACATCAAGTTGTAAAGGAACAATTAGAGACAGGACATATTGTTCCTTCCACTTCCCCATGGAATACCCCAATCTTTGTTATAAAGAAAAAATCTGGAAAATGGAGACTCTTACAAGATCTCCGAGCTGTTAATGATTGTATGCAAATTATGGGAGCAACACAAACTGGCTTGCCTTCCCCTGTGGGTATTCCTCAAGGCTATCATTTATTAGTTATAGACCTAAAAGTTTGCTTTTTTAGCATTCCTTTACATCCTCAGATAATGAATGATTTGAATTTAGCATTCCTTCTATTAACGTTAAGGAGCCCTGTAAGAGATATCAATGGATGGTGTTGCCTCAAGAAATGGCCAATAGTCCCACTATTTGTCAAATTTTGTACAATTGGCCATTGCCCACGTTAGAGAGAAATTTCAATCCCTATATATTATACATTATATGGATGATATTCTTTTAGCCGGCCCGGATTCTAAGGAAGTTAATGAGGCTTTGGGGGAATTGCAACATAATCTTCAACTAGCTGGCTTAAGATTAGCCCCAGAAAAGTTGCAACAAGAATTTCCCTATCAATACCTGGGTCATCAAATGTTATTTTCTGGTATCCGTCCTCAAAAGATTACTTTAAGGCTGGATAATCTGACCACCCTTAATGATTTTCAAAAATTATTGGGAGACAAAAATTGGGTTCGATCTAGTTTGGCCCTAACCACTGGGCAGCTTAGACCATTATTTGATATTTTACAATGAGATTCTGTCCCCACTTCTCCACGCACCTTAACGCCTGATGCGCGAGAATGTATAAAACTTGTGCAAAAATGTCTCCAATCTGCACATTTAAATTATATTGACTATACTCAGAACTTGATGTTATTAGTCTTTGCTTTAGCGTATTCCCCTACTGCGGTGTTTTGGCGAACTGGTCCTATATTATGGGTACATGAACATGCATCCCCAAGAAAGACAGTTACATCTTATCCTCAGGCAATGCTTGCTATTATTCTAAACTCATACAAAATGAGTATTCAAGTTTTTGGCAAGATGCCGGATTTAATTGTTAATCCATATACTCAACAACAGATACAATGGCTTCAACAGTTTGATGAGGAGTGGGCACATTTCTTGTGTTCCACACTCTGCTGCTTTGATAGTCATTTTCCTTCCAGTAAGTTAGCTCATTTTTTTAAAGATTACCCTGTGTGTTTCCCCAAGGTTATTTCCCAAAGTCCTCTGAAGGGGGCCCATAATGTGTTTACAGATGGTTCTTCAAATGGTTGTGCAGTAGTTGTTTCTTTTCCCATTATCAAACGCTCTATACTTAAAGTGAAGTCTGCACAATTTCCAGAACTAGCTGCAGTACAATTAGCCCTTCAAAATTTTTCTAATGAACCATTTAGCTTAAACACGGATAGTAAATATGTGTATCATATATTGGCTCCCTTAGAAACTGCTGCTTATATAGCTCCAGTGTCTCGTGTACAAGAACATTTAGTAGCTGTACAAAGCCTACTATGGAGGAGCTCTCTTCCAATTTTTGTAGGACATCTCCGAGTGCATTCTGATTTGCCCGGCCCTTTAAGTGAAGGAAATGCTATTGTTGATTTTAATACTAAAACAGATAATGCCATCATGATGATGAGAGAGTCTGGGTATGAAGCAGCCTGCAAAGCTCATACAATTTTCCACCTTAATGCAGGGTCACTCAAATTCCATTTTAAAATTACTAGAGACCAAGCTAGTGATATAGTTAAGAATTTTCCACTATGTGCAGATTTCTTATCATTCGATTGTTAAAAATCAACTATTACGTAATGAGTAATCACTGTATAAGGCACTGGCCCCATTCTCTGGGCAAGGCTTGTGGTACTGATCTCCTTCTTTGTCAATCCCACAGCAGCCAAATGACAGATGACACCATCATTACTTACCAAATCAAATAACTTAATAATTGGATAGTCCTCCATACCTAAATTTCATAGGATGGAACCAAACTCCAGTGATTGTCAAGGAAGTTATACTCAGATAATTAAATAATGCCAAGTGATTAACACCCATGGAGGAATGGCCAGACTCCAGTCAAGAAGAACAATAATATATAATGAAATATGATTGAATAATGACATGGTGTTGCATACTTAAATACCACATGGAGTAGTCAGACTGATCTCTTATTGGAATAATTATGTTTTGAAAAATTAAATTGATAATTAATTAGAGGGCCTTTTATAGTAACACTGACGAGATGAAAACAAAGTCCTAAATTTATCGCTGATGTAAAGATCTATTTACATAGTTAATGATGAAGTAATGAGATGATATTACATCATCAACTAGCAAAATCTGACTCCAAACGGACTTATGGTCCATAACATTACCTGTATTTTAAATATGTAAATTAAATGATGAATTATTACTTAATTTCCTAGTTTAACAGTTAAAGAAGTAAGTGTTGCATTAGATGATGTGATGGTCTGGTACAATGGTCTCCCCTAAGGAGGCTCAAAACTCCAGTGATCACTGAATAAATAATGACAGATTTCAATACTAGATGAATAAACATTAAACAAGTGGATGGTGTTTTATGCGTGAAGCCTAAATGACTGCTCAATACTGAAGAGACATTGCATTCTTAATCATAGATTTGAACAAAAAAATGAATGAAGAGATAGTTTCTCATAATTCACCCCTAGAGAGATAACAAAATGATATCAACATAGATTTAAATAAAGGGAGGAAGTAAGAAAGAAAGAAAAAAAGTAAGGAAGGAAGGAATAAAGAAAGAAAGAAAGAAAGAAAGAAGAATTCACAAGATACAATTTAACACCAACAAGGTGGATCCCAGACTCCACTCTTCCTGGAGTAGAAAAAGACAGATTTGAATAATGAAATAATCAGATAGTTAGATCATCTGTCACACTTCAGTGTGACACAAGGTGGCGCCAAACTTCAGGTATCACAGATTATATAATGAAAGAATTTAATAATTACATCTTTAAATATGTAAGCCATTGACCTTTTTTTGTATCATCAATTCCTGGGCAGACTTGCCAGGTATGAAACTGTATGCTGTCATCATGCATTTTTAAAATGCCATCAGTTAATCGTCAAATAACCATGCTGTCTTGCCTGATGAATTCTGTTGGCCTGTCATCATCACAAGCGCCTGAATCTCTGTTGTGGTGTGGCAGGACGTGAGATAATGGGCCCAATCCTGGAGTAGCAGTAGTAGCCACAATGTTGATAACAGCTGAAAAGATGGCTGCAGCAGGGGCATCACCAGCATAGCTGAGAGAGAAAGATGTTCTTGGGTGTTCTGAGTCTTCATCCTTGTGCCAGGTCTCAGTGATGGTGCCGATTTCCTAGTGCAACTCCTTCTCATGGTAGATCACAACCTATGTGAAGATGTGGAGGAAGAGCAAGTAGTCAACACCCAGACCACCGTGCCTGCCTTGGTGAAGTCCCTATACTTCTCGGAGGGCACCGTGCAACCTTCAGGACTCCATCACCCACCATCCCTCGTACTCTGGGAGATGCATAGATCATTCAGAAAATGCTCTGCCCGTGTCTACAACTTTCCTAAACTTGTCCTTGACACATTTTTGCACCCTAACCTTAATCGGTGATGGCACTGTCTGTCGTTTACATAATTTAAAGAATTAAATATGTCAGTAATAGCTAACTGTCACAATAAATAGGGGATGTAGCATTTTACTGGAAGGGAAGCATGGCCAGACTCCAGTCATGAAGGATGTCATCATCATCAATTGAGTCAATTAATCATAAAATGTGAAGATATTGCACATTATCTCCACAAGAGGGAGCTTTACACGTCTCTTCATGGAATGGAGGATTTTTGTTTACATAACTTTACAAATATTTACATTATCTTGGGGATTAAAATAGATTGTCAATTTAAATTCATTAATTATGTAATTAGATGATATGTGACACCAGATTCCTGTCTCATGGATGATATAATCGTTGTTTTATATAATTAAATAATCAAATAATGAGTTCATGTAACATCATCCACTTCGCTAAGGTGGCTCCAAACCAGGCTCATGAACGATGCTGTCGTGATAAATTTAAATATTTTAACTGCAAAATTGATATTAAGATGGTCTATAATAATTGCCTCAAACATCATGTCACCACAATCCACTGGTCACGGATTATCTAATGTCCTATTTTAATAATCAAATAACAACATAATCAGATGATGAAATGGTCTGCCATATTCCACACAATTCACTCTCTGTTGACTCCCACATGATTGTGGGAAACTCCCAGGTTCATCCGTTATTTAATCACAGAGCAGACTAGTAACATGTTTAAATGCTGAACTGTCATTGTGTATGCAGGGATTTTTAGAAGATATCACATATTTAATGTTTGGCTGCTGCCTCAAAAGACATGGACTGATCTCTAAGTATACTCTAACAAATGGATTATCACCTTCTTGAAGGAAGTCATCAATGGCAAACTCACCTTTTGATGAATACTTGTGAGTCTTATTTGTCTTTTGTTCCATAGTGTGACTTCTTAGGAGAGAGAGTATTCATAAACAGAAGACTTTGAACTGTTTCTCCACAGACTACATTCTCTGATGAGTAGGTAATCTTTAATTTGCTAACTAGTAAAAGCTGTAGGCACACCTCCAGAGGTGTGGCTATGACTTGTTTAGAAGAATCAAATGTTGTCATTAAAAGTTTTAGGAGATAGTTACCTTGGGAGACTGTTATGTCCCATGATAACACTTTCTCGAAGCTGCTCTCTGGTCCTTGGCCCATGATACCAGGATACAGACTGCAACAGGGTTGCCAGGCAACATTTATGAACCAACATTCTGTCACATTCTAGTGCCCCTCCCACTTGCTTAAAGGTGTATAGCCACCGATGAACTAACCTTACAGCCTCACTGAGTTTCTCACAAAAACAAAGCAGGGCTCTTTCTTTTGAGTTCTATATATTTACCAGTGTCTCAAGCTACAACTTGCCTATAGTGACATAAGCACGAAAACGAAAGCATCATTGTGCCATTCAAGTACAATGATGAGTATTTTAAGCCTGTTTTCTATGGTTCAGTTTTCTAATTTCTAGAACGGAAATAATACAATTAATCGCATCTACCATAATCCGTTTCCCTTTATTGAAAATAAAATAAACTCCTCTTCATTCTCTTATGTTTAGAGGAGCTTGATCCCATGGTTTCTCTGAGTTGTTTATATTTGCATTAGGCTGATGATTAAGGATTTTGAGCAATGTCTTCTGTTTCTTTCAGTCATTTTGGATTCCTCAATTGACTATTCTCTATTAAGTCCTGTACCCTGCTTTCTAATATGGTTATTTAGAGTTATTTATTGTGAGTGGTGTGTCATGTTAACAGCCCAACAGAGTTCATTAGATGAGATTCCCTGATCAGGAGATTATTCAGTTATTCCGTTTTTAAAATCGGTGGTCACTGTGTCCTTCATGGGTCAGTTCTGTTGCAACCTCTCAGAACCTGATGATGAGAAACCTTACAGTTTTTTTTTAAAATTGTGTAATCATTCGATTGTTAAAAATCTACTATTACGTAAACAGTAATCACTGTATAAGGCAGTGTCCCCCATTCTCTGGGCACTGTTTCTCGTACCGATCTCCTCCTGTGTCAGTCCCACAGCAGCCAAATGACACATGACACCATCATTACTTACGCAAACACAATAAGTTAATAAATTGATAGTCCTGCTTACTTAACGTTCATAAGATGGAACCAAACTCCAGTGATTGTCAAATAAGTAGTATTTAGATAATTAAATAATGCTACACGATTAACTCTGTGGAAGAATGACCTGTCCCCAGTCAAGAATAACAACTTCTTCATCGATTTAAATAATTATTGTACAATGAATAATGATTGAATAATGACATGGTGGGGCATAAATAAATCCTACATGGATTATTCACACTGATCTCTTCCTGGAATAATGATATGTTTAAAAAATTAAATTGATAATTACTTAATGTGCATTTTATATTAACACTGACAAAGTGGCACTAAAGTCCTAAACATATAATGAAAAATGATTAAATAATGACAGTGTGGTGCATCCTTAACTCCCACATGGAGTAGTCAGACTGATCTCTTCCTAGAATAATGATTTGTTTAAAAAATTAAATTGATAACTAATTAGTTGGCGTTTTATAGTAACACTGACGAGGCGGCACCAAAGTCCTAAAAATTACGCTGATGGAATGATCTATTTAACTAGAGAAATGATGAAGTAATGAGATGATGTTACATCAACTCCCAAAATCTGACTCCAAAAGGGACTTATGGTTCACAACATCACCTGTATTTTAAATTCGTTAATTAAATGAAGAATTATCATTCAATTTCCTAGTTTAACAACTAAGGAAGTGTAAGGAGGCCCAAACTCCAGGGATCACTGAGTACGTAATGACAGATGTTCATAATTAAATGAAAAAACATTAAACAAGTGGGTGGTGTTTTATCCGTGAAGCCTAAATTATTGCTCCATACTGAAGGGTCATTGAGTTCTTAATCATAGAGATGAACAAAAAAATGAATGAATAAAGAGATAATTTCTGAAAGTTCACCCCTAGAGAGATTACAAATTGATATCAACATTGATTTAAAGAAAGAAAATGAGAAAGAAAGAAATGAAGAAATGAAGGAAGGAAGAAAGAACGAAATCACAAGAGTCAATTTAACACCAACAAGGAGGATCCAGACTGCACTCTACCTGGAGTAGAAAAAGACAGATTTGAATAATGAAATAATCAGATAGTTAGATCGTCTGTCACACTTTAGTCAGCTCCTCCACGGAAGCTCAGATTGTTAGTTGAGCAGTCTTGTAGTTCTCTAGACCATTCTTTGTGTTCAACTTTATCTTCAAATCAATATTGGCTCCTTCTTTTATGTTCTCTCTCTCTGTCTCTCTCTTTCCTCTTTTAGCTTCCTTTGAAAGGCTATTATAATTGCCCTTCCCGGAGAGTGAGATCAACAGCTAACTTCTCCCTGGAGCCCTCAACTAATTCCTGTTGAAAACAGGATCAAACACCCATACATAAACACTGAGTCAAACTAGAACCCAGATGCAGATGGAGAGAACAAGACCATGCGGCAGAAACACATACAGACAGCTTACTTGAACAAGGATGAGCTAAAGTCCACTAGACTGATAGCTGGGAAGCCAGCATGGGACTGACTCAGTCCCCCCTGAATATGGGTCTCAGCCCGAAGGACTGAGCAGTCTAAGGAACCTCAGACATTGGAGCCAGGATATATCTCTGGTGCATAAAAGGACTTTGCGAACATATCCCCCATGGAGGGATAACTGCCTTAATCTAGAGACACGAGAGAAGCCCTCGTCCCTACTTCACATGACCGGTCAGATCTACATGACCCCAACTGTGTGGCATTCCCCTACATATGGAATTGGAGTGTAGGGATAGGAGGGGAGGGTGGTTAGAGTGCATGTGAGAGGGCAGAGAGGATAAAAGGGAGGGAAGGAGGGATGGAGAGAGGAAAGAGGGAGGGAAAGAAGGAGGGAGGGACGAGAGGGAACTGGGATCAACATGTAAAATAATAAATTAAATTTAAAAAAATGCTTTGACTCCAAAATTTAATTTGAAGGACAAGTTACTGGGAAAAAGGATTTCTATTTTTGTTTCCACAGAAAATGAAAAGATGTGGATTTCTTCCAGACTAATGTCATTTAATCATGCCAGACTGCCTGAATCAGAGTACAAGTTGATCCTACATTCAAAACAGCTGGACAAAACAGCCTTACAGACTACAGCCAGGATTTCTGACTCTTCTTCGAATCCCCTTGACAGCGCCCCTTACCACCTGGAAGTAGTTTGGAAAGAATGACGCCCAAATTCCCAAATATTGTGTATAAATGTTTGTTTTAATTTAATTGGAGTTTGTTATATAAAATAAAATAAAATTAAAAAAAATTTAGGACTATCCTCTAAAATTAATAAAGCAATGCAAATGTTCTTTTCAATGCTGTTAACAGTTCACTGATCACAGACAATGACTTTTATCTAAACTCAGTAAACCAAATCTCTGGTGCACTGACCACAGGCACGTCAGAATAAGTGTTTTTTAATCTCATGCTTCAAAAGAATTACTGGTATTTTATAATATGTCTGTAAATTGTGACCAAAATGTGTTCCTTGTAATTTCTGTATAAAAACCTAATACTCTAAATGAAAAATCGCAGCAGGTGCAAACCTCCTCCAGTGTGTTTGTGTCTGTCTGTCAAGCCAAAGGCACTCCTGACCTGGCCATCGAGTTTTGGTACCCATGGAGACCCATCAACCACTGAGCAGTGTGCAGTATGTGGTGTTATTGGCCTGGTTGTATAAGAACTTCCAATTGTCAGGAAATAATAGCAGGAACCACTTCAAAAAGATGATAACTTGTCTTTCTCTCATAAGAAAGCTTGATGATTGTTCTATCACTGTAGGTGTTTTATTCATGAACCTCAGAAAAACCGTTTGACAAATGCAAAATTATAAAAAGAGCATTCTTCATGGAAAGTTGAAAATTTAGAGAGGAATGGAGCTAGGAATATTTTTGTTTATGAACACTACTGTTAGCCAGCACAACTTACTCAGTGAGCACTGTTAAACTATCTGCATTATTCATGGATTCATGCTTCTCTACATACACAGGACTGGTAGGATTAATCTCTCCAAGCAGATGTTCTAGGATGTCTCAAAAGTTCTTTCTCAGGTAGTTCAGCAATGACTGCCTACCATGTGAAATCTTAAGAGTACAGTAGTTGTCTACTTCATCAGGCTGGATGTCTCAACTTTTCTTCAATATATATTAAATTTTTCAAAGAATGTGGTTCTATTGCTAGTATAGGAATGAAATTGTAGCCAGAATTAGGAGAAGTAGCCAAAAAGAGAGCTTCCTCATTTATCTATGCAGGCTAACACCAGATGATTCGATCCATATTAAAGGTGCATCGGATTCTTTCTTGATTTGTGTAGATTTGCATTGCTGTTTTCAAGAAAGGCTTTATCTTTGTAGTCCTGGAACTCATTCAGTAGACCTGGATATCCTCAAATCATGAAAATCAGACAGCTTCAGCCTCATGAGATTTGGGCTTAAACATGTGCACTGCCACCAAACAGCTAAAGGTGGATTTCATCAACTTTTCCACAACAGGGTTCCTCTCTGTGTCTTGGGCTGTCCTAGCACTTATTCGGCATTTCTGACTTTAAGCTCAAAGAATTCTTCCTGCCTCTGCAGGTGCTTCAGCTCTTTGGTTGGTCTTCTATGTTAAACTGCTGGATCTTTGTCAAGCAGCAATGGCACCAATGTACTACACACCATTATTTCACAACATAGCTTCATGTGCTCTTAATATGTAGAGATGGCTCAGCTGTTAATGGCTAGGCTCACAACCAAAAACATAAGAGTTTGGTTCCCAGCAACCACGAATATCTAGGCCCTGCTGGTCAGGGCAAGTGGTGCCCTACATGATGCTTTCTTCATTTAAATTTTTTGAATGTGGAAGCCTATGAGCAAACTGTCGCAGACAGATTCTGATATGACGAAACTCAAGAGACATTTACTCAAGTCAAATGGAAAGATCCATGTCTGAGACTATGGAAAGGGCCCAACTTTCTCCTAATAGGGGGTTGAGGGGTGTGAGGGCATGTTTGTGTTTTCTTGCAGGAAGAAGATGAGGTCCAGTGACTGCCAGACCATTTGGTGGAGATGTGTGTAACAGGAAAACTGGACCTGAGACCTCAGAAGTGTAATACCTCCTCTCTCTCTCTCTCTCTCTCTCTCTCTCTCTCTCTCTCTCTCTGTCTGTCTCTCTCAAGGGTCATTCTCTAGAACAGTCAAGGCTTAAACCTATTGTTTTTACAACACAGAGGAATTTGTGCAATAATCAAAGAGGAAATTTGCTTTTATGCTGATAAGACTGGCTTAATGGAAGACAGCTTAGATAGATTGCAGAAAAGTCTTGCTGAACGTAAATGGCAGTGGCAACAAGCCAAGTACTAGTATAAAAATTGGCTTTCCACCTCCCCTTGGCTTTCTACCTTGCTTTCTTCTTTCCTGGGACCATTTATGGGATTGCTACTGATGATGACTTTTGGGCTTTGGGCATTCCAGAAATTAACTCAATTGATCAGAACTCAAATTGATTTCATGCTATTTCTGTACACTACCATCAGCTTTTGGAAAGGGAACAGGGCTCTTCTGAGAAACCTGATGAGGATGATGACAGTGTACTGAACCACCTAGACAAGGACTCGATTTCACAGGACTCGAACAAAAGAGGACCTGGTTCTCTCAAATATGAAGACGTCAATGATGGGAATATCTCAGTGCCACAAAATGGAGGCAGACCCTTCTCTTTGGCTGTAAGTCGCTCAATGACAGCAGTAGCATAGGACAATCTCTGAGGAGCCCACTCATCTTGCCCGAGTTTCTTGCCCAATTTTTGACCATGTCCTTGAGTGCTGAGTGAGGATGCACCCTATGTAGATTAAGACAGGGGTCCTACCATTTGTCCCATAATGACAAGCCCATCCCCAGGGCCCGATTGTGGGAGCCCACTACATAGCCTAAGATAGACACTCCATAAAAAAAGAATAAAATAGGGGGAGACGTTGGGAGCCAGCCTTGAGTCACATACTCTTGCAGAATCACTTACACCTTAAGATTCTAATTGAGCCTTATCTTGGTAAAACAGAAAACTGCTAAACAGTGGTCTGTTCCACTCCTTCCAGGAACTGAGATTAACAAGACACCAAGAACTGGGATAATCAGACGTTTATGGTCTGATGTTTATGGTGTGGGACCTTACCAGAGCCCCAGAGTCAGCAAAGCTACCCCTACCCACTTCCTCCCCGCTTTGCTTTAAAAACCCCTCTTTGTGCCTAATAAAGTTTGACCTTGACAAGCATTGCTTGGTCTCGTTCCTTCTTTCTCTCCCATTATTTTCAGGTTCTAGCCCACCTCAACCCAGCAATAACTAGGCACTGCTGCTCAGAGAAATTATTATTTGAAATTCCATGATTCTTCATGTCCCCGTGATTTTTCCAGAAGTACTTCCTTCAAAGGGGATCACAAAGAGAGTCTTTATAATGTAAGGGTAAAGATATTTACTGATTGTGTCAGTAGAGGAATAGAAGACAGAAAAGAGAGAGTGAGAGACAGAGAGAGAGAACTTAAAAGAGGGAGCCTTTATAGGATTGAAGAGAAAACTGAACCTACAGAAATGTCCAGAGAAATACAATACTGACCCCAACTAACAATTTGACCAACAGTGGAAAGGCCCTTCCCTGATAGTGAGATCGATGACTAACTTATCCACCACATAGAGCCCTCATCTAGTAACTGATGGAAACAGAAGCAAACAGCCACAAATAAACACTGACCTGAAAAAGAATCCAGATGCAACGAGACAGGACAAGACCAGTTTGCAGAAACGCATAGAGACAGCTGACCTGAACAAGGAGAAGCTAACTTAACTGGCCCCCAGACTGATAGCTTGGAATCCATCATGGGACTGACTCAAACCCCCCCTGAATATGGGTCTCAGCTAGAAGGCCTGAGCAGTCTAAGGAATTCCAGGTAGTGGAACCAGGATGTATTCCTGGTACACAAAATGGACTTGTGGGCACATGCCCCATGGAGGTGTACTCCTATAACCTAGAGACAGGAGAGAAGTCCATTTCCCCTCTTCAAGTGACTTGAAAGATTTATATGACCCCTCCTAGATGGCATCATCCTACATGTGGAGTGAGGGGGGATGGGATGGGAGGTTGGTCAGGGTGCATGTGAAGGGGTAGAAAGGCATAATGGGAGGGAGAGAGGGAGGAAGGGAGAGGGAACTTGGATACTTTTATCGATATGTAAAATAAAAATTAAAAAAAGAAGCTCATGTGTTGTTTGTTTCTTTTTTTAGGGGAAAGGGAATGGGAAATGGGGGAAGGGAGGGGGAAAACTGAACTATGGGGACAGGAGCAGTAGAAAAGTAAGGGGCAGGAAGGAGAGGAAAAGAAGCAGAAAGAGAGAGAGGAAGAGAGCGAGAGGTAGGCAGGACCCTTTAAAAAGGGAACATAGAGAATGTGCACAGGTGGTGCTCTTAGTGGCTGTAGCTGTGCACATAGCATGTCAGAACCCCAAAGGCAGGTCAGTAAAAATGCCCAAATACTAACACTTACAGAAAAAGTGCTTAAAAGCTAAAAATTAAAACTGGAATATGAACTTAGGCACACAGATCAGTCAGTAAATGTCTTGTAGAAGCATGTGGATCTAAGTACAATCCCATTTATGCAGTCACACAGAAAAGCAGGGATGGTATTGCATATGTGTAATCCTGCACTTGTTAGGTAGAGATGGTTGGGGCCTGCTGGCCAGCCAGCCACTGCCTCTAGGCTGGTTGTTTCTTTTTGAGGCTATGTGCCTAGTAAGTTAGGTGATAGATGTTAGATGATTGATTGATAAATACATAGATAGATAGATACATACATATATGCATACATAGGTACATAGATTGATAATTGATTACTATAGACAGATAAATGATAGGAGATGAAAGATAGATAGATAGATAGATAGATAGATAGATAGATGGATAGATAGATAGAAGATGAGAAATAGTTATGGGGCAGGCAAGATAGCTGCATGAGTAAAAATGCTTGATATAGAAACCTGACAGCTTGAGTTAGAGTTCCAGAAATCCTGTGAAGATGAGAGGAGAGACTGACTCTTCATAACTCTCCCCTCACCTCCACATGTACCTCCCTACCTACACACACCCCAGTCACAGGGTAGCAATGTTTTAGGAAAAGAAGGTAATATCCCTGGCCTAAGCACACACACACACACACACACACAACACACACACACAAACACACACACACACACACACACCCCACACACACACCAAATAAACCTATTAAAAGTTGAATTTAAAAAAAAACTGGGGGGAGAATTCTCAATAGAGGAATCCAAAATGGCTGAAAAAACTAAAGAAATTGCTCACAATCCTTGGGTATAAGGGAAATGCAAATCAAAACAACTCTGAGATATATTACTCCAGCCAGAATGGCTAAAATTAGAAACACCAATGACAACTTGTGCTGGAGAGGATGTGGGGAAAGGGGAACACTCCTCCACTGCAGGTGGGAAAGCAAACATGTACAACCATTTTGGCGATTAGTGTGGCAGTTCTTCAGGAAAATGGGAATGACTCTACCACATTACCTAGCAATACCCCACTTAGGAATATAGCCAAATAATCCACATCCATGCAACAAAGACATGTTTATGTTCAGAGCAGCATTATTTGTAATAGCAAGAACATTGAAGTAACCTAAATGCCCTTCAACTGAAGAATTGATAAAGAAGATGGTGCACATTTCCACAATGGAGTACTATGCTGCGAACACACACACACACACACACACACACACACACACACACACACACACCACTGGAATCTTGAAATCTAGAGGCAAATGGATGGAACTTGAAGAATCCATCCTGAATGAGGTAACCCAGTCAGAAAAAGGGGAACATGGTATGTACTCACTCATATATGGATTTTAGACATAGTGCAGTGGATCACCAGTTTATAATTCACTTTTGCTGAGAAACTAGGCTACAAGGAGGATTATAAGAGGTTCATATAAGGTTCCTCACAGAATAGGAAAGGGTCACGATCTCTTTAGCATATGGGGTGTTGGTGGGGACAATGAATAGAGAACGATCTACAAGAAACAGAAGAGGAGAGAAAAGCACGTGGGAAGATTGTGTCAGGGAAGGAATAGATGAGAGAAAAGGGAGTGAGAGAGACAGAGACAGGAGAGACACAGAGAGAAACCATAAAAGAGGGAACCATTGTAGGTTTAAAGAGAAAACTGAACCTAGAGAAATGTCTAGACATCTACAAGTCTGACCCCAACTAACAATTTGAGGAACAGTGGAAAGGCTACCATAAATGGCCTTCCCTGATAATGAGATTTATGAGTAACTTGTGCACCATAATAGAGTCCTCATCTAGTAGCTGATGCAAACAGAAGGAAATAGCCACAACTAAACACTTGGCATAACTGGAATCCATAAGCACAGAGGGAGGACAACACCAGGCTGCAGTAACAAATAGAGGCAGCTTATCTGAACATAGAGGAGCTAATGGGCCACCAGAGGGTTAGCTGGCAATTCATTATGGGACTGACTCGGATGCACTAAACATGGGTCTAAGATAGAATGCCTGGACAGTCTACGCGACCTTGGAGAGTGGAACTAGTATGTATCCCTGGTGCACACAAGGGATTTTGGATCACATCCTCCATGAAAGGATACTCCCTTAACATAGATACAGGAGAAAAATCTTAGTCCCTACTCCAAATGACTTGAAAGATTTAGTTTATCCCTCCTGGAAGGCATCACCCTACATGTGGAGTTTGGAGAGGTAGGAGGGGAAGGGGGTCAGGAGGCATGAGAAAGTGGAAGATAAAAGATGGAGGGAGAGGCAACTGGCATCAATATATAAAATTAAAATAAAGGGATACTTATGTTTTTTTAAAATTTACTTTTATTGTGCATGAAATATGTTTGATTTTTTGTGTTGTATTATCACTCCCTCTTTGCCATGATGCCTCCTTTATTGGTTTGGATGATATTTTGTCCTGTTTTGGAATCTCTTTATGAGGATTTATTATCTGTTCACATATATTCATGAGAAAAATTGATCTCCAATTCTCTTTGTATTTCCCACAACATAGGAAAGCCTTGCTGAGTAAAGTTTATGATCTCAACCTCATCAGGCAGAGTGGCTATTATCCATTGAATTATTGAAATTGGAATCCCCAAGTCTGTCAACCTGTTGCAATATCCAGATTGTTAAGGGCTATCCAGAAAGCCAAATTTCCACTGTACCCTGTTTCAGGTTAAATGTATATGATGTAGTAACATCTGACATAAATTATGCATGAATATTTTAAAAAAAGCCTGAATGCATGGATATCTGTGTACCTGTGGCATCATAAAATGAATTGGGTAAAGTTTCTTGTGTTTTTATATCATGGAATAAGTTGAGAAGTAACATTTCTAACTCTTCTTTGAAAGGCTGGTAAATTCCAATGTTAAAACAATGTTTCACTCAGATTTTATTTATTTATTTATTTAAATTCTTACTTATTTTTGGTTGTGAGGCTTGTAATGATTCATTTTATTTCACTATGCGTGATAGTTCTATATTCAAATTGTTCATGTGGTGTTGATTGAACTTTGGTAAGTGGTACCTATCAAGATATATATTCCCAATTTGGATGAAGTATTTTTAAAGTATTTCTTATGGTTCTGTGGTTTTCCTTGTTGATTATGTCTCCTTTTTATTTCTGATTTTATTAATTGTTATATTCTCTCTCTCTAAGTTTTGTCTGTATAGTTGATTTTCACACAAAAATCAAATATGTTTTTCATTCAATAATTTTATTTTTCTTTGTTTCTAATTTGTTAATTTTAACTGTGATTCAATAGTTTCTTCCTGTTTAATCTTCTTGGGTATGTTTCCTCATCATGTGTTTGGGGCATAGATATTAAGAATTGACATGTCATATCAGTGTTTTCCGTTGAATATGGATTGTTCTACCCCATCTCTTTTAATTAATTTTTGTTTTAACACTGTTTTGGTAGATACAAAATTTGCTCAAGAACATTACTTGCAAAGAATAGTAAATATATCTTGGAAGTAAATGCTACAAGAAATGGAATCAGCTAGAGATGAGGAGGGTCAAAAGTTAGAGTAGTGTGGGAAGAAAACAAACAAGGAAAGCACATAATCACAAGTATATAAAGATACCACTACGAAACCCAATACTCTGTATTTAAACAAAAACTAAAATTTAAAATTAATGGTCATTGAAGTAGATCATTGGATAGTGGCACTTTATACCAAATTCCAGTGACACAAAATGAAAGAAGCATTAACAACTTCCTCAGAGTTTCCTGGATTGGTAATGCCTGGAAGATAGCACATGTGTACAGGCATGTGTTTGATCAAAAAAAAAAAAAAAAAAAAAAAAAAAAAAAAAGAAAGAAAGAAAGAAAGAAATGTAATTAAAACTACACAAGAAAAAATACTTTTAACTAAAAATATAAATTAGGATTAGGAGCTTTAGAGCTATATCAGAGGCAAAGAGTATTTAAACGAGTATTTACTGCTATTGCCAAATACCTGTGTTCACTTCGCAGTATCCATGCCTGGTGGCTTATAACCTCCTATAACTCCAACTCCATGTAATCCACTACTCTTTTATGGCTTCTGCAAGCAGTCACATGCATTGCATACATTCATACAGACACAATTCACATAATGAAAGCAGATATATGTATTAAAATGTAATTAAAGAATAAACTCAACCAGGTATTACGATACAATCATGTCAGATTTTGAAGGGTAATGGGAATAAAACCATTTCCAGGGCCCAGTCTAGAGGACCTGAGTAAAATATCTGAGATTCATGGTGGAGAGAATAGGCACCAAAAGTTGTTTTCTGGTCTACACACACACACACACACACACACACACACACACACACACACAAACACACACACACACAAACACACACAAACACACACAAACACACACAAACAGTGGGAATGTGAATACATCCAAAGCCTTGACTGATGCTTATTACACTGGGCATTTTGTGGAGAAATGGATAACCAGTCAGGAAAGAGAAAAAAAATCCCAATATTATTGTGCATGGCAGACACAATGCAAACATGTTTTCACTAGTAAAAAAAAAATGCAAAAGAATTTCTTAGGGTAAGGCTTGAAGAGTAGAAAGAAAACTAAGACACATGACATATTTTATTTATCATTTGGAGGGATAAATAAAAACATATTTGCTGGAGTGGTCTTTTGTGTGCTTTTCCAGAATTTGTTTCACTGTGAATCCCAGGCTGTCCTGGAGATGATTTTGTAGACCCAACTACATTCAAACAGAAAGAATTCCCTCTGCCTCCTGAATGTTGAGATTAAAAGGCCTTTGTCACACACTTACAGCTAGTGTCCTTTATAACATTTTTATAACATTAATGTTCTGTAATTAACAAGGGAAATAATAGCACCCAGTAAACCATGTGGTACCTAATAGTAATAATTGATTTATTGGTTTCACCCTCATCCTAGGCAACCTGGCCCTGTTCCTACTCCCAAAGACTCCTCTTCCTGCCTTGTTGGTTTCTCCTTAGCACCTGACTGTCACTCCACACATGTCCTCTCCAGGGCCTGTTTCTTCTTAGGGAACCTTTCCAGATCACAGGCCTCTCTAATGCTCAAGTTCTTTCCATGCCCTGGAGTCGATCTTCTCTCCTTTCCAAAGGCAACCTTCACTTCCCTCCTGAACCTGTTTTTCAGAGATTATCACTCTACACTGACATCTCAAAAGCTGTCAAAGTTGGAAGGCTAAGCCTTGCATTCATTAAGTGACTCCATAAGACAGTGCATGCAAAGGCCATGAGGAGCTGGGCCAATGGAACCCCCATGTCCCCAGTTGAAAGGGCCCCAACTGCAGAACCTGGTTCTAAACTTCTTCCCTCCTCTTTATTGGCAAGCAACTACTGCCAATTTTCTCTCTCTTTCTATTTCTGCCCCCAATTGGTTGACATCTACCACTGCCTTCACTCCCTTTCCCAATAAACTCCTGTAGGTTTGTTGAGTTTGTTGGATCTAGTATCATCACTCAATGCTTCAGCAAAGAATGATATTAACAATTAATAATAATAACAATAATAATCTGTAGAAGAACTAACTGTAAGTAGTGAATCTCTTTGGCTAGCAACATTGTTCAGGTTAGGAGCATTTCTTCCTCTTCCAGAGGACTAAACTTCTATTTCTAACACCCAAACCTGGTGTCTCAAAACCACCAGTAAATAAAGCTCCTGGTGATGATGATTTCTCCTTATCTCCATGTCTCCATGGACACTTGGATGTGTATGTACATATGTGTACATAATTCAGGGTAGCACACACACACACACACACACACACACACACACACGGGTTTCTCTTTGTAGTCCTTGATGTTCTTCAACTCAGAGATCTACCCGCTTCTATATCCAGAGTGCTGAGTTTACAGGCTTGAAACATCATTGCTTGGCTAAATTCTCTCTCTCTCTCTCTCTCTCTCTCTCTCTCTCTCTCTCTCTCTCTCTCTCTCCCTCTCTTTCTTTCTCTCTCTCTCTCTGTTGTTTTATTTTTTTTTGTTCGATTCTTTGTTTTTGTTTTATTTTGTGTTGTTTTAGGTTTTTGACATAGGGTTTTGCTGTGGCTTTGGAACGTGTCCAGAAATTCCTGTGAAGACCAGGCTGGCTTCAAACTGACAGAAATCCAACTGTCTCTACCTCCCTAGTGCTGGGATTCAAGGTGAGTGGCATCAATGCCTCGATGTTAAATTCTTTCTTTTTTTTTTCAATTCATTTGCTTTTCTGATGATTGAAAAGGAATTTGCCAATTAAGTACCTTCAATAAAGTTTCGGCTGGAAAGTGGTAAGTATCTTTGTCTAGACTGGAGGTCACTGCCACACTTCCTCTGTGATGCCTAGTTTAAAAACTTGGCCACCTGTGGGGTCTCATAGATCCAGCTTGAACTTCCTGTAACTCCAGGACTCAGAAAGCTAATGTGGGGAGACAGCCAGAGTTTGAGGCCAGCCTAAGCAACATAGAAAGACTCTGTCTCAAAAAGAAAAAAAACAAACAAAAAAAAAAAAAACAAAAAACAAAATAGATGACAGGCACAGTGACACACACTTGCAGTTTGAAAAATGTAAAGTAAGGTCTTTTTATTTATTTTTTTCCACAAAAGAAATGTTATTTTGATGGCAAAAACAAAATAATAATAACTCTGAATGGATGTGACCCCTAAACTTTAGATGTTAAAAGCAGGACTGCTGGAAGGCACTGAAGTAACCGAACCTCTCCTTCTTTGGTAAATAGCCATCCCTGCACACCAAAACCATAATGGAGCTCACTACACAGAATTTTATTCATAATGTTACCAGATCAAAATCCTTTCCTCAGAAACAGCCCACATGGAGAAGTATTCATATGTCACAACGTGGTCAGGGAAGCTGCTGGACCACCACGGACCTAACTGAATACTGAATATGGCAGCACATTCCAGTCCAGCCTCCTGCTGGAGGGCCTGCCAAAAAGAATTTCATTACTCCCCATCCCACCCTCCCACATCCCCTCACTCACCGTGCTTCAGCTTCTCTGTTGATCCATGCTCCTCCCAGAATTCCCCAAAGCACCACTCATAGAGCAGCAATCAGTCCTCTGGCTCCTGTTCTGATACAAAACCAAGCCTGCAGCATGGCTCCCGGAAGTCTCCTCCAGACCTCAGACTAGAGGGTTGGCTCAATGTTCCTGATTGGCTAGTGAGGCTTGAGTGACAAGAGCAGTTCCCCAAGGGTTAGACTGTTCTTAAAGACTCAGCAAGCCCAGCACCTTCTTTGGCCCTGGTTTCTACTCCACACCTAGAAATTTTAGAGATCTGCACAAACAGGAACTTATTTTTTGTTTTGTTTTGTTGTGTTTTGAGAGAGAATTTCCCTGGGTGGCACCTGTTCTCCTAGAACTTGCTCATTAAACTGAGCTGGTCAATTCCTTCCTAATTATTATTATTAATCTTGTTGTTGCATTCTAGTAGATTTTTCTCATTACTTCTTTAATATTAATTAATTATTTGACTATTTGATTAATTCATTCATTTCTTTTGGTGTTTGAAACAGAGTTTCCCTGTGTGGCCCTGCTGTCCTGGAACTTACTCTGTAGACCAGAGTCTACTCACAGTAATGTACTTTCCTCTACTTCCTGAGTCCTGGAATCAAAGACAACACCCAACACAACATAGTCAGACACAAATTTCAATGTCACTTATCCACGTCACCAATAAACATTCCAGCTCACTTCCTGCAGCGCACAGGTTCTATCACTCTTTCTTCTTCCAAACAATGTGCAGAGCTTGCTGAGACCATTATACAATACAGACTGAAATGATTCTCTTATTAAACAGATGGAAGGCTTCCCAGAATATTAAAGGTATAGAGAAATTTTTTAGGACACAAGTGATGTTTTTTCTATGCTGTCTTATTGAGGTTTGGAGACCTGAGGGGACTTTTTACCTGGTTGTCACAGGCCTCTCAGATAACCATGAGAGAAAGGCAGGAGCCATACTACAAACAAGATGATATATCTTTTCCTCACAGACGCCAGTGATATAGGTCTATTGTATTGGAGTTTTATTCCTGATATGTGAGTCAAATTCTTGACATATGAAGAATAATAAAAAGTGTCATCTGCAAGGTAAGCTGAATACTCAAAGACAATGGTTCTGGGAAGAACACCTTTATCTATGAGTATTATGTTGAACCAGCACAGGTTCCTCAGTAGGAAGATGAGGAAACAGCTGCATTATTCAATGTTCTCTGTTTGAACAGGATTGGTAGAACATATCTCTCTGTGTCTGTAGAAAGTTGGTTTATTGGAATGTCTCACAGGCTGTGGGCCAGCTAGTATATCAGTCATGATGATCAATGGAAATTTGAAGAATTTGGTATTTGTTTGGTTTATGGGTGTGGGTGTCTCAGATGGTCTTCAGTACACATGAGTATGTCAAAGAAATAGGCTTTAAAGCTATAAAGTGATAAACTCAGCAGGATCCACACGCCATTAAATTTGTGGGGTCCATAAAGGTTTTCTCCTTTATGGTGGTGTTGTGGTATTTTGTTTTGCTTTAGCAAATAAAGCCTGCCAGGTGGTGGTGGCATATGCCTTTAATTCCAGTGCTTCAGAGGCAGAAGCTGGTAAATCTCCGTGTGTTTCATTGAGTTAGAAATGTGCACAGGGAAACCTTGTCTGAAAATAACACCAAACAAAAAAGAATACACAAATCTAAACAAATAAACAAACAACAAAAAAAAAAAACTTGCTATAAGAAGAGAGTGTGGAGCTAGGCTGTAGTTATCCATAAAGTACAGGCCATGGTGGAGCACACCTTTAATCCCAGCATTTAGGAGACATAATGAGGTGGTATCTGTAATTTCATGGTCGCCCCAAGCTACAACAGATTGACCCAGTCTAAAAGAGAAAGAGAGACAGGTAGTGGTTCATTCCTTTATCCCTGTACTTGGGAGGTAGATATGGCTGGGAGGAGAAATATAACGTGGAAGAAGACAGAAGTTTGTTACATTCTAATGGAAGACTCGTAGGATCAGAATTGCCCACCCCTTGGGTCTGAGGATTCAGTAGAAGAAAAACCTAGGGGTGGCTGCTCTGCTTCTCTGATTTTTCATCATTAATCACATATCTGAATTCAGGTTTTAACTATTAAGACCATGTACAATTAGCTTTACAATGTCCAGTGTAGTGTGTCAAAGCTAAATTGTGGTGTCAATACTAGAATTGATGGTAATAGAATTGGTATAATCAATATTTATCAATTTTCCAAGTTTATTACTATCTATTATGTGATTGAGCATGAGAGAAAATGGTTTGTATGAGTATACATGTTATGGGATATAATTAATTATGTGAAGTCATGTGTCAGTATCTGACTACTGTTCGTCCCCCAAAAGATGTACTGAGTCTCTTGCCAAGATACACAACATGTTTTATCTGATGAGCCAAACGCTTCCACAGATTAGCAATAAAGCAAACATAAAGAACTAAATAATGGTCTTTTGGAGCATGAAGCATCAGAATTAAGACCCTATACATGGTAAGTTTGCAACATGAAATGAATACAACCCTATGACAATGAACAACATTTTATAACAACATGCTGATTGCAAAGGCACATTAACAATTAATTTTGGAAATACTCGGAAAGTTCAATGTAATTATGAAAACATCTATGATAGCATCCCATCACTCACCATGTTGTGGCTTCTGTACTCAACCATGTTCTAATCACAATTTACTACAGTAGCACTCCCACAAAAGCAATCAATCCACAGGCATTAGTTCTGCTTAAAACCAAACCTGCATCAAGAACAAAAGCCTACAGTATGGCTATGAGAAGTGTCCTGAAATGCCTGTGACTCGCAGGTTGGCCTGATGTTGCTGATTAGCTAGTAAGGCTTGATCAACAAGATCACTTCCTTAAGAGTTAAAGTGTGCTTAAAGACACACCACGGGTACCTTGGGTCTGGCTTTTACTCAAGATCCAGACCTTATAGACAACTGTAGAGACACAAATCTCAATGTCACTTACCCCTGTCTAAAATAGACAACCCACTCTCTTCAAGCAGTGTGAAAGATCATCCCCTCCTTCCTCAAAAATGTGCAGATGTTGCAGATAAAATTATAAAATGCAGATGGGAATGAATATTTTAGTCAACAGAGGGAGGGTGCCTAGAATATCAAAACTTGAGAGAGATTTTAGGGCATATGACAAAAAAAGAAGATGTTTGTTCTGGGCTTTTTGCTGAGGTCAAGGAAACTGGGTGTACATTTTATCTAGTGGTCACAGACAATTTAGAAACCATGAGAGAAGGGAAGGTACAATATCAGAAAGAAGATAATATAACTTTCTCCTGTCAGATGCGTGGGTGATAGCTCCAATGCATTGGGAGTTTTATTCCTGAAATTCTTGAAAAATGAATAATAATAAAAACTGTTGTCTTCAGGGTAATTTGAATACTCTGAGAGAATTGGGCTGTGGTGACCGAGCAGAGCTTCCTCAGGTACAGTGAGAAAATAGTTGCATTATTCAATGTTCTCTTCTTGAACAGGACTGTTGTCAGGTTTCTAAACCAGTGGATCTATCATCCAGCCTTGAGATTGCAGAAAGACTTATTTTCTTGTTTGAGATCTGGTTCCTGTTTTCTTTACTTTTTTCCCCTTGCTTTTCTGAATTCCCAGTGACAACCATGAAATAAGTGGTTTAAGTACATCTGACATCAGTGGGAAACTACAGAACATCTCATTTTCTATGCCAAAATCTCTCTCATTAGTAGTTAGGACAGAGAATAATCACATCATGCGATTGTGTAGTGGCCTGTGAAAGCTAGAGAGCCACCTTGTTTTCAGGAGAAAGGAGTGGGTGCTGGAAGAGAGAAGTATTTGCTATTGGAGTCAAAGCCAGTGCAGTAGAAATGTGTATCTCTGCTGACCTAGAAATGGTTTTTGTCTGGGTTGGAAGTCCAGGTCAGGAATCATTGCGCTGTGTCTTTAAGAAGGTGATCTTGTTACTCAGTCATCACTAGCCAACCAGACCCTCCTCAAGATCTGTCAATAATAAAAGGTACAGGGACCTTATTAGTGTCAGATTCAGGCTTTTCTCTAAAGGAGAGCTGGCACCTTTTTTTGTGTGTGCTGTTCTTGATTATTGCTGCAGTAAGTTCAATGGAGAGCTTGGGAGAGCTCAGTAATCACATTGTGAGTGAGGGGTCGCTGTCGCCAGGATGGATGAGTGCATTGTGTAGTATATGAATCATGTGTTGGGTCCTCCCAACATCTGAGTGGGAACATGAAGACAGATTTTACTTCCTGTGGGTTTTCATGAGATACGTGAATCTCCCTGGAATCAATGATATGACTCTGACTAAATCTTTGTGGGTTGAATCTCTTCAGAGTATTGGGAACAGGGAGCCCTGTGTAAAAACATCTTATTAGTCAACTTCAATGAGCTTTTTGTGCATCATTGGAAAGACTACATTTCTTGGAGACATTTAACAATTTATATTTTACTTTATGTGATGTGATGGAAAAATTAAAAATTAGGGTTAATGGCAAGAAGGAAAAACTACAAAGAACAAGAATCTCTTCTAGTGGAAACTTCCTGATTTCAGAGTACGGACCCCACATGTTATTTTCAGGAGATACAGGAAAAAGAAAAAGAAATCCTTGCAGGTGTGCTAATCAATCTTGATGCCCTTGCAAGCAAACTTTGTACTCTATGAAATGCTATAACCTTGAAATCCCCATGAGCTGAGACTAGGGGTGTCAAGTCTCCATTTCACTTTTGTTGCTAGGTAACTTAGCCTTCCAATAGAGTGAACTCCCAGACTGTTTTGTTCTTCCCAATTAAAACCTTTGCTTTCACATTTGGGAATAACTTCATTGGACTTGAGGAAACCCAGGAGGTACAAAGTTTGTGGGCTCATCACAGATTTCCTCCAACCACCCAAGACCTTTAACCCTGAAAGACTGAAATAGAGAAAGTAAAGACAACAAAAACCGAAGGAATGCTGGAAATAGAAAAACTGTGCAAATGATTGTGAACTACAGACACAACATGACCAACAGAAAAAAAAAAGAGATCTCAGGCATGGAAGATAAACTAGAGGAAATAGATTCATCTACCAAAGAAAATCATAAATCCAACAAATCCTTAACACAAAACATCCAAGAAATCTGGGACACCATGAAAAGTCCAAACCTAGGAATAATAGGCAGCGAGGAAGGTGAGGAATACCAGCTCAAAGGTGTCAAAAACATACTAAACAAAATCATCGAGGACAACTTTCCCAATCTGAAGAAGGACACGCACATGAAAGTACAAGAAGTATACTGAACACCAATTAGGCTGGACCAAAGGGGAAAAAACCCCTAGAAATATAATAAGGAAAACACCTAAAGCACAGAATAAAGAATACTAAGTGCAGCAAAGGAGAAAGGACAGGTAACATATAAAGGCAAACCAATCAAAATTATAACTGACTTTCCATGGAATCCCTCAAGGCCAAAAAGGTCCTGGATAGATGTTCTACAAATACTAAGAGTCCACAGATGATAGCCCAGGCTACTATACCCAGCAAAACACTCAATCATTATAGATGGAGAAAACAAGATATTTAATGACAAAGACAGATTTTTTCCCAATACTTACCTACAAATCCAGCACTACAGAAAAATTTGGAAGGAAAACTCCAACCCACGGAAGTTAACTATGCACACAAAATGTAGGCAACAGATAATCTCCCTATACAAGAAACCAAGGGTAATGGAGGTCAAATATATTCACAATACCACTGCCAAAATCAAATCTAAAACAAACAAGCATCTCTAATCAATGGCCTTTACTCACCCCCAATATTAATGGTCTTAACTCACCTATAAAAAGACACAGGCTAACAGAATGGATACGAAGAAAGAATGCATCCTTCTGCTACATACAAGAAACACATCTAAGTTTCAAAGATAGCCATTACTTCAGGGTAAAAGGTTGGGGAATATCTTCCAATCAAATGTACAGAAGAAGCAAGCAGGCATGGCTATCCTAATATCTAACAAGTTAGACTTCAAACCAAAATTAATCAAAAGAGATGAAGATGCTCATTCAGTATTCATTGCAGGAGAAATCCTTCATCACAAAGTCTCAATTCTGAAAATTTATGCCCGAAATACAAAGGAACCCAGAGTAAACCAACTGCCAACATCAAAATGAAAGGAAAGAAGCTTAAGGTGATTCCTCTAAAATCACGAGCAAGACAAGGCTGCGCTCTCTCTCAATATCTCTTCAATATTGTCCGTGAAATTCTAGCTAAAGCTATAAGACAAGAAAAGGAGATAAAAGGGATCCATATTGGAAAGGAAGAAGTCAAACTATCACTATTTGAAAATGATATGATAGCTTAATATAGCTTAATAAGCAACCCAATAAACTCTACCAAGGAACTCCTATAGCTGATAAACATCTTCAGCAAACTACAAGATAAACTCAAAATAATCAGTAGCCCTACTTTTTTCAGACAACAATGATATTGAGAAGGAAATCAGGGAAACATAACACTTTACAATAGCCAGAAACAACATAAAGTATCTTGGAGGAACACTTCCCAAACAAATAAAAGACTCATATAATAAAAATTTGTGGCTCTAAAGAAAGAAATTAAAGAAGAAACCAGAATATGGAAAGATCTCCCATGCTCTTGAATAGGTAGGATAAATATATTAAAAATGGCAATCTTGCCAAAAGCAATCTAGAGATTCAATTCAATCTCCATTAAAAACCCACCACAATTCATCACTGACCTTGAAAGGATAATAATCAACTTTGCATCGAAAAACAAAAGACCCTGGATACCCAAAACAGACCTATATAATAAAAGAATTTCAAAGGCATCACCATCCCTGACTTTAAGCTCTACTACAGAGCTATACTCCTGAAAACAGCCTGGAATTGCCACAAAAACAAAAACAAAAAACAAAACAAACAAACAAAAAAAAAAAAAACAGGTAGAACATGGAATGGATTTCAAAAACCTGATACAAACCCACATACGTATGAACACCTGATTTTCTACAAAACATATAAAACATTACAATGGGATGAGGAAATCATCTTCAACAAATGGTGCAGGCACATTTGGATGATGATGTTTAGAAGACTGCAGATAGACCCAAGTCTGTAGTCATACACAAAACTATGGTCCAAATGGATCAAAGACCTCAACATCAATCCAACCACACTGAACCTCTTAGAAGAGAAAGTAGGAGGTACCCTTGAACAAATTGTTATAGGAGACCACTTCCTGAACATAACTCCAGGGGCACAGACACTGAGAGCAACAATTAATAAATGGGACCTCTTCAAACTTAGAAGGTTCTGTAAGGCAAAGGACACAGTGGAAAGACAAAATGGCAGGCCACAGACTGGGAAAAGATTTTATGTAAGGAGTAAGGTTTTTCTGCCCGCCAAGGGTCTGGTCCTGCCATCAAACCAGCAACAATTAACACACAGAGACTCTATATTTGACATAATGCTATTGGCCTGGTACTAGTTTCTTATCTGCTAGCTCTGTCTTAAGTATTAACCCATTTCTGCTGATCATGTGGTCTTCTTACTGAGGAGCATAACGGCATTCTGCTTTCTCCAGACTCTCCATGCTGACGCCTCCTTCCAACTTCCTCTTTCCTCCTTGTCTCTTAGTCCCTCCTATCTTCCTTTCCTATTGGCCAACATTTACAGAATGGCATCTCCCATCAATTTTCACCAATAGTACATCAGACAATAGGCTGATCTCCAAAATATACAAACAACTCAAAAAACTAATCAACAAAACACCAAACAGACCTATTAAAAAATGGTATAGACCAGCAGAGGAACTAGGATACAAGGTGTATTCTAAGAGATTCATATAAAGTCCCTCACAGAACCAGGAAGGGACAAGTCCCCCAGAGCTCAGGGGATGTAGGGGGGCAGTGAATGGAGAGAGTAGTAGGAGAAAACGAGGGGGAGGAAAGGAAAACATGTGCGAGTAGGAAGATTGAACCTGGTTAGGAATAGAAGACAGGAAAGAGAGACACAAAGAGAGAGAGAGAACATAATAGAGGGAGCCAATATTGGTTTGAAGATAAAATTGAACACAAAGAAAGGTCTAGGGAACTACAAGGCTCCTCCCATCTAACAATTTGAGCTTCCTTGGAAAGGCTAACATAAATGCCCTTCCCAGAGGGTGAGGGAGAGTGAGATGAACAACTAACTCATCCATGGAGCCCTCAATTAAAGCCTGTTGGAAACAGGAGCAAATACCCATACATAAAAACTAAGTCGAAGTAGAACCCAGATGCATGTCGAGAGGACAAGACCAGGTGGCAGAAACACATAGAGACAGCTTACCTGAACAAGGAGCAGCTAACGGGCCATCAGACCGATAGCTGGGAAGCCAGCATGGCCGCCCTGAATATGGGTCTCAGCCAGAAGGACTGAGCAGTCTAAGGATCCTCAGACAGCGGAGCCAGGATGTATCCCTGTGACACAAAAGGACTTTGCGAACACATTCCCCATGGAGGGATAACTGCCTTAATCTAGAGACAGGAGAGAAGCACTAGTCCCTACTTCACATGACCTGTCAGCTCTACATGACCCCAACTGGATGGCATTCCCCTACATATGGAATTGGGGTGGGGGGATGGGAGGGTAGGGTGGTTAGAATGCATGTGAGAAGGCAGCGAGGGTTAAACTGAAGGAAGGAGGGAGGAGGGAAGAAAGGGAGGGAGGGAGGGAGAGGGAACTGGGATTGACATGTAAAATAATAAATTAAATTTAAAAAAATTGCTTTGACTCCAAAATTAAGTACAAGGACATGTTACTGGGGAAAAGGATTTCTATTATTGTTTCCACAGAAAATGAAAAGATGTGAATTCCTTCCAGACTTATGTGTTTGATCAAGCCAGACCACCTGAAAGAGAATACCAGTGATCCCACATTCAAAACAGTTGGACAAAGCTGCCTTACAGACTACAGCCAGGATTCCTGAATCTTCTTAGAATCCGCCATGACAGCACCTCTTACCAGCAGGAAGTAGTTTGGAAAGAACGACACCCAAATCCCCAAATATTGTCTATAAATGTTTGTTATTATATAAATGGACTTGGTTATATAAAATGAAAAAAAAAAAGAATAGAAGCGTTGATTGGAAAAAAAACTTTATAAAATCAAATAATAAAAATGGGGTACAGAACAGAAGAAATAATTCTAAATAGAGGAAACCAAAAAAGCTGAAAAACACTTAAGAAAATGTTCACCATCTTTAGCTATCAGGGAAATGCAAATCAAAACAACTTTGAGATACCATCTTACTCCTGCCAGGATGGCTAAAATTAAAAACACCAATGACAACTTATACCAAAGAAGATGTGGAGAAAGAGAACATTCCTCCACTGCTGGTGGGAGTACAAACTCGTACAGCCATTTTGGAGATAAGTATCGTGGTTCCTCAGGAAAATGGGAATTAGTTTACCACGGGACCCAGCAATCCCCCCTTAGACATATACCCAAATGGTCCATATCCCAGAAACAAAGACATCTGCTCAACTATGTTGATAGCAGCATTATTTGTAATAGCAAGAAACTGGAAACAACATAGATGATCCTCAGTTGAAGAATGGATAAGAAGATAGGATAAGGATAGGAAAGAAATTGTGACTAGGAAGAATAAGTCAGGGTAGGAATACGGGACAGAAGAGAGACAGAGAGAGATAGAGAGGTAGAGAGAGAGAGAGAGAGAGAGAGACTGAGAGTGAGTGAAAGAAAGAGAGGGAGACAGAAAGAGAGATAGAGAATAAAAGAGAGAGCCAGTACAGGTTTGAAGAGAAAAGTGAATCTAAAGAAAGGTCTAGAGACCTACAAGACTGCTGCCAACTAACAATTTGAGCAACTGTGAAAAGGCTACCATAAATGCCCTTCCTGGATAGTGAGATCAACAACTAACTTATTCACCATCATGGAGTCCTCCTATAGTGCTGTGGGAAACAGAAGCAAACACCCAAACCTAAACACTGAGTTTAACTAGAATCCAGATGCAGATGGACAGAACACGACCAGGTTGTAGAAACACACAGAGACAGCTGACCTGAACAAGGAGCAAATAACAGGCACCCAGACTGATAGCTTGGAATCCAGCATGGTACTGACTCAGTCTTCTCTAAATATGGGTCTCAGCCAGAAGGACTGAGCAGTCTTAGGGACTGCAGACATTGGAACCAAGATGTATTCCTCATGCACAAAAGGTCATTGCAGACACATCCCCCATGGAGGGTACCCACTTAACCTAGAAACAGGAGAGAAGTCCTAGACCCTACTTCAAATGACTTGACAGATCTACATGAATACACCAGGATGGCATTGTCATACATTTGGAATTGGGTTGGGAGCTGGGAGCAGAGGGTGGTAAGGGTGCATGTGAGGGGGAATAGCGTGTAAATGGGTGGGAGGGAGGGAGAAAGAGTGAAATGGGATCGACATGTGAAATAAAAAATAAGTAAATTAAAAAATAAAATAAAATAAGTACCCCCAGGCCAGAATCCTACAGGCTGCTGGTAATACAGAACACCAGTGTAAACAGCACCAGGCTCCTCCTGGTACAGAAGTCCTAAGCCATGCTCATCCTGGATACATGCTGGGTTGCTGAAGTCCTAGGTGCATTGGGCCACCTAGTGGGCAGTCAGAGAGGAGAGGAGTTCTGAATCCCTAGGGGCTAATGACAGAACCAGACCCTGGCCCAGCCCTCCTCTCCTCAGATGGCAGTGACTGTGACCTTAGGGAAAGGGGTGAGGGTGAGAGTGGGGAGGAGGAGGATGAGGGGTGTTGGGGAGAACAGCTTTGGTAAAGATTTTTGTGTCAACTAAAAAAAATAAAAATAATAAAATATATGGTAATTACAAGTGATGGCTTTGTGCAGACTTGTTACAATCAGTCTGAAGCAAAGAAGACAAAATAAGATAACAGTGGTCTAGTGGACAGGTCAAGTGGTCTACAGATTTATAGGTCAATGCAATTCATCAAAGCAGAACAGAGAACATCAGAAGGAACTTCAGGTGTTACGAGTGTGATTCCATTTCTATGGGCAATAAAAGGTAGAACAGGAAAAAGGATTGTCAAGATCCAGAAGAGTGGAAAAGATATAAAAATAAAATTATAATACTGAAAGATAACATAAAAGAAGATCTTGTGTAACCCACAAAATTCATAAAAGGAGCCAACAGTTAAGAGAGCAGAGGGTGCAGAGAGGCTCAGGGGAAAGCACCAATGTAAGAAGGTAGAGTCAGGAATTAAATAAATAAGATTTCACTTCAGGCATGCATATCTGGGTAAGAGTCACTGATAAGAAAAAAAAAAAGAGAAAAGGAGAGACATTTCTATGCTAGGGATGTCTGAGAAAATCGAGAGACTAAAGGTAATGTAAAAAGTTATGGAGGTTCAAAGAAAAGTCGTCAAATGTCGAGAAAGATGTAAACTGTTTCCTGTGGGCTCTCATATCTACAAATACAAACTTAAGATTAGTAATATGAGTTATAATTTTTGACCATACCAGGTTAATGGTTTAAAAGTTCTGTTTATTTCTCTCAAGAAAAATATATGTACTTGCTAGAAAGTTCTATCATTGTTTCCTGTTAGAAACCTGTTTATTGCAAGACTAGAGCTAAAACAAAAATGCTTTAAACATTTTTGCTGTCTAATGATAACAGACCCCAAAATTTACCTCTTAGCACTGGTCATTAAATTCAGATTATCAGAAAATCAGATGCCTTTTAATGTAGATGACATTAATTCTGTTTTATGTCGAAAGCTGTTAAACATTGAAACTAGTTAAAACGTTACAATTATAAACACTGGAAATTAACATAAACTTAACAGGCACCAAGGTGACAATGGGTTTAAAGACATAAAGGGTGTGAAAATTATTTGATATTATAAGAAGCCATTACAAGATGTTTAATTGTTTTATAAAACAGTTTTTAAATGTTTAAATTCAGAAGGTTGCATTATATTTGTGCTTTATTACATTGTTAATATTTGTACTTAAATTAAAGGGCTAAAATTTAAAATCATAGCCATAAACTGTGTATACTAACCAAAAGTTGAGAAGCTCATTTTTTTTTTTTTATGATACAGAGGCCAATCCATCCTTGTTTTTGCCAAATTTGGTAAGCATAAGTTAGTTAGATAAACTGAATCACATAGCTGTTTTATGTTTCCCTAAAAGGAGTTTCAAATTAAAATTTTTAAAGCTAAAATTGACAATGCAAAGTTCTAGTTTTATAAAATCTGGTAACTATTATAAAATGTTAAGAAAGACAAGTTACCAGCCATCCTTATAGATTAACTTTTGGTTATAGTCAAACTAAGTAGTAATGATTAATAACAGGAATAAACCTCACTCTGTCTCCTATACATATTCTAAAATTATAAGCTTAAATCAAGAAATTTAAAACCAAGTTGTCTATTAAGATCTACCTAGAAAGACTTCTAATACTACAGAGATCTGTAGAATAAGATATTTAAATATTAACTAAAAAGCTGTAATAATTTCAGACAAAGAATCACAGAATCTAACAATGACGAAATGTCTCTAAAGAACATTGTGGGGCAGCAGGGATTGTGATGACACTGACCAGGGAGCAAGATGCTGAAACACAATGCCTGCAGCATGATAGGACCCAGCTCGGACTGTGTAGAGGCTGCAGGGTGCTGGAAAATTGTCTGCACCATTGCCTAGATAAAATAAGTTCAGACTTTTCCAATTCCAGGTTCCACAGGGAAAAAAAAACCTCTCACATTATGTACTTGGTTAAAAATTTCTCCCCTCAATGCCATAGAAAATTGGTTTTGCCTAAGAATATAAGGAATGGTCCCTGTGGTTTTTTTTTAATAGATTCAAAAGTAACATATAGTTTATCCTTCTCAGATCTCTAATTCTATTGATGGCTTGGCTAACCAAAACTTTGTGAGCTTGGCAATAAAGGCAGCCTTGATAAGGCTCCTAAATAATGACTTAAAAATATAAAGATATATGTCTTTTTTGAACATTTATTTATTAATTATGCATACAGTGTTCTGCCTGCATACATGTCTGCACACACAAAGAGGATACCACTTCACATTACAAATGTTTGTGAGCCACAATGTAGTTGCTGGGGATTGAACACAGGACTTCTGGAAGAGCAGCGAGTACTCTTAACATCTGCCACATCTCTCTAGCCCAAGACATATACTTCTTAAAGACATAAAAAATTAATTTACAATATAAAAATTCAGAGCTTATCTTTTAATCAAGTTCTGATAAGCTAATCTAGCAGGGACTCCCAGCTGTTTAGTCACAAACTCAAAGTTTTATGATTTATATTGTGTGTCATCAAAGTGTAAATATGAAGGGTGTTTCATTAGGCCAAAGGAACCACTGACCAATCTATACATGGATCGCTCTTGACAGAAGAAAAAGCTTCTAATCCAAATCTGTAAATTTTGCTAGGACTCAAAGGCATAAGTTCATCCCTGCTGTTTTATAGATACCCAACACCTACTTTTTGTACAATTTGGATTTCAGCACAGATTGGTGATGATAATATATATAAAACTTTTATGTCCTTTTATATATCACAGTTCATATAGGCTTCAGAGTGTCAAATGTCATAAAGCTTTTATCCACTTCTTACATGTCAAATGGACTGCAGATAAATACAGCCATCCTGAGGATGGCATTTTCTCCCTGGTCTTGCTGTCTTTCTTGATCACCAAAGGTAAGGAACAAAGAGTTCCAATTAAATATATACATTTTAACCTTTGTTCCCAGTTTAAACATGTCTCAGACGATTTGTGCTTCTGGCAGATGAGTATCAATTGCTGACTACAGCCTGCTCCTCTATAGTGCTCTCCCTCCTTACTGTGAACCAGCCCAGTCAAAGTGAATCTTCAACAGTGTCTACAAACTGATGCCTCTGATAAATGGTCCATTTCCTGAATCCCACTTCCTTTTGTTGGTATTGTCTAGCATTTTAGCCTACTTGCAGCTAAGAAAACTCTGCAAAAGTAAGCAGGAAGTAGTGCAGGCATGTTGCTGGCACAACAGTGTTTTGATTTTCAAATAGCTGTCACCTGGAGTTCTATAGCCTATAAAGCCTCCTTGAGCAGCTTGTTACTATTATGCCTACTGGTTTCCTCAACTTCCAAGGAAGTGACTCCTGGCTGCAAAAGCAAATGGTTTTTACTGGTAAAAATCAAACCAGATGGGACCTCACTCTGTCAGAAAAGTAAGGTAGTGGCTTACAATTGTGAGGGGGTTTATAACAGGGTAAACAGAAAGGGAAACTTGAGACCACTAGTCTCAGTTCACTAGGTTTCCAAGATACAGGTAGTCCATAGAGTTCAAATTTATTTACAATGTCAACATGGAACTAAGTTAATATTTTCCATCATTTGTTTAGGCAAGATTGATGAGCACACCTGAAAGGTTGGTGTTTTTTCTTTGTTTTTATTTCTTCTCCTGAGGATGTGGGTTCTGTACTCTGTAGTCAGGGATTTATCTATTGGCAGAAATTCTTGTTCCCATTATTTTTTCCTTCTTGAAGCGGTAATTTTATAACATTTAGTTATTAATTTTTCTATCACATTTCCTCTTTGCAACAAACATTAGAGGCCCATTTTTTGGGCCTCCAATAGGTAAAAAGAGTTCTGGTGTTTTTTTGGTGTACAGGTTACTCACATTGCCTCCTATGTATATTAGTTTACTTTTGTTTACTTTTGATATAGCATCTCAACCAGGGAAAAGGTGAAATGTATTCTTTTCCTGTACTACTTCCTGCTTACATTTGCAGTGTTTTCTTGGGCATGAGATGGCTAAAATGCTATATAAAACCAATAAAAAAAAGTATTAAAAGGAGGGGGGCTTCAGCAAATTGCACATTTATCAGAGGCATTAGTGTATAGACCCTGTTGAAGATTCACATTGGCTATGCTGGTTCACAGTAAGTCCAGAGCAGTATTTAGAGCAGAGTGTAGTCAGTAACTGATGCTCTCTGCCAGAAGCACAAATCTGCTGAGACATAGTTAAATTTAGAACATAAGTTTGAGATATATTATAATCACCACTATGTTCTGAAAGTGTAAATATGAAGGATGTTTCATTAGGCCTAAGGCACCACTGACCAATCTATACATGGATCGCTCTTGACAGAAGAAAAACCTTCTACCCCAAATCTGTAAATTTTGATTGGACTCAAAGGCATAAGTACATTCCTGCTGTTTTATAGATACCCAAAACCTACTTTTGTACAATTTGGATTTCAGCACAGATTGGTGATGATAATACATCTAAAACTTTTATGTCCTTTTATATATCACAGTTCATATAGGCTTCAGAGGGTCAAATGTCATAAGGTAGTGGCTTAAAATTGTGAGGGGTTTATAACAATGTTAACAGAAATGGAAACTTGAGACCACTAATCTCAGTTCACAAAGTTTCCAAGATACAGGGAGTTCATAGAGTACAAATTTATTTACCAGGTTATCATGGAACTAAGTTAATATTATCAATCATTTGTTTAGGCAAGATTGATAAGCACACCTGAAAGGTTGGGTTTTTTTTCTTTGTTTTTACTTCTTCTCCTGAAACCAGGATGTGGATTCTGTACTCTGTAGTCAGGGATTTATCTATTGGCAGAAATTCTTGTTCTCATTATTTTTTCCTTCTTGCAATAAGCACTAATTTTATAACTTTTAGTTATTAATTTTTCCATCACATTACCTCTTTGCAACAAACAATAGAGGCCCAATTTTTGGGCCTCCAATAGGTAAAAGACTTCTGGTGTTTTTTGGTGTACAGGTTACTCACATTGCCTCCTATGTTTAGGAGTTTAATTTTGTTTACGTTTGATATAGCATCTCAACCAGGGAAAAGGTGAAATGTATTCTTTTCCTGTACTACTTCCTGCTTACATTTGCAGTGTTTTCTTGGGCATGAGATGGCTAAAATGCTATATAAAACCAATAAAAAAAAGTATTAAAAGGAGGGGTGCTTCAGCAAATTGCACATTTATCAGAGGCATCAGTTTATAGACCCTGTTGAAGATACATATTGGCTGTGCTGGTTCACAGTAATTCCAGAGCAGTATTTAGGAACAGAATGTAGTCAGTAACTGATGCTCATCTGCCAGAAGCACAAATCTGCTGAGACATGGTTAAATTTGGAACATAAGTTTAAGATATATTATAATCACCACTCTGTTCTGAAATATATACTGTAGAAAAAGTAGATATTGGGTATCTGTAAAACAGCAGGAATGTACTTATGCCTTTGAGTCCTAGCAAAAACTACAGATTTGGGTTACAAAATTGTACATTTATCTTCTGTCAAGAGAGATTGATGTATAGACTGGTTAGTGGTGCCTTAGGCCTGAGGAAATATCCTTCATATTTACACTTCGATGACACCCAATATAAATCATAAAACATTGAGTTTGTGACTAAACAGCTGGGAGTCCCTGCTAGATTAGCTTATCAGAACGTGATTAAAAGTTAAGCTATGAATTTTTATATCATAAATTAATTTTATATATTTTAAGACATATATTTCTTGGGCTAGAGAGATGGCTCATTGGTTAAGAGTTCAATCAACAGCAACTACATTGTGGCTCACAAACAGTAATGAGATCTGACTACCTCTTCTTGCCTGCAGACAAATGAAGGCAGAACACTGTATGCAAAATTAATAAATAAATGTTCAAAAATGATTTTTATGATTTTAGATCCATATTTAGAGCCATAATAATGCTGCCTGATACTGCTAAGCTGACAAAGTTATGGTTAGCCCAGCCATCAAAACTATCAGATGTGAGAACAATATAATTAATTAACTGTTCAATCTATTAAAAAAATGAGTGGGATCATTCCTTATATTCCTAGCCATAACCAATTGTGTATGGGATTGAGGGCAGAAGTTCTTCACCAACTAAATAATTTGAGAGGCTATTTGATAGTTTGTTTGTATTTTCTCTGTGGAAGACAGACATGGAGAAGACTGACCTGTTGGCTAGGAAAAGATAGTGCAAATAATTTTTCAGCATCTACAAAGACTAAGCAGGGTCCATTGTATTTGAACATCTTCCTCATTGGTCAGTGTCCGGGCCCTGGCCCTGGCCCTGGCCCTGGCCCTGGCCCTGGCCCTGGCCCTGGCCCTGGCCCTGGCCCTGGCCCTGGCCCTGGCCCTGGCCCTGGCCCTGGCCCTGGCCCTGGCCCTGGCCCTGGCCCTGGCCCTGGCCCTGGCCCTGGCCCTGGCCCTGGCCCTGGCCCTGGCCCTGGCCCTGGCCCTGGCCCTGGCCCCCTGGCCCTGGCCCTGGCCCTGGCCCTGGCCCTGGCCCTGGCCCTGGCCCTGGCCCTGGCCCTGGCCCTGGCCCGGGTCCCTGGCCCTGGCCCTGGCCCTGGCCCTGGCCCTGGCCCTGGCCCTGGCCCTGGCCCTGGCCCTGGCCCTGGCCCTGGCCCTGGCCCTGGCCCTGGCCCTGGCCCCCTGGCCCTGGCCCTGGCCCTGGCCCTGGCCCTGGCCCTGGCCCTGGCCCTGGCCCTGGCCCTGGCCCTGGCCCTGGCCCTGGCCCTGGCCCTGGCCCTGGCCCTGGCCCTGGCCCTGGCCCTGGCCCTGGCCCTGGCCCTGGCCCTGGCCCTGGGCCTGGCCCTGGCCCTGGCCCTGGCCCCTGGCCTGGCCCTGGCCCCTGGCCCCCTGGCCTGGCCTGGCCCTGGCCCTGGCCCTGGCCCTGGTGGCCCTGGCCCTGGCCCCTGGCCCCTGGCCCTGGCCCTGGCCCTGGCCCTGGCCTGGCCTGGCCCTGGCCCTGGCCCTGGCCCTGGCCCTGGCCCTGGCCCCTGGCCTGGCCTGGCCCCTGGTCCCTGGCCCTGGTCCCTGGCCCTGGCCCTGGCCCCTGGCCCCTGGCCCTGGCCCTGGCCTGGCCTGGCCCTGGCCCTGGCCTGGCCCTGGCCCTGGCCTGGCCCTGGCCCTGGCCCTGGCCCTGGCCCTGGCCCTGGCCCTGGCCCCTGGCCCTGGCCCTGGCCCTGGCCTGGCCCTGGCCCTGGCCCTGGCCCTGGCCTGGCCCCTGGCCCTGGCCCTGGCCTGGCCTGGCCCTGGCCCTGGCCCTGGCCCTGGCCTGGCCCTGGCCCTGGCCCTGGCCCTGGCCCTGGCCCTGGCCCTGGCCCTGGCCCTGGCCCTGGCCCTGGCCCTGGCCCTGGCCCTGGCCCTGGCCTGGCCCTGGCCTGGCCCTGGCCCTGGCCCTGGCCCTGGCCTGGCCTGGCCTGGCCCTGGCCCTGGCCCTGGCCCTGGCCCTGGCCCTGGCCCTGGCCCTGGCCCTGGCCCTGGCCCTGGCCTGGCCCTGGCCCTGGCCTGGCCCTGGCCCTGGCCCTGGCCTGGCCTGGCCTGGCCCTGGCCCTGGCCCTGGCCCTGGCCTGGCCCCTGGCCTGGCCCTGGCCCTGGCCTGGCCTGGCCCTGGCCCTGGCCCTGGCCCTGGCCTGCCCTGGCCCTGGCCCTGGCCTGGCCTGGCCCTGGCCCTGGCCCTGGCCCTGGCCTGGCCCTGGCCCTGGCCTGGCCTGGCCTGGCCCTGGCCCCTGGCCCTGGCCTGGCACTGGCCCTGGCCCTGGCCCTGGACCTGGCCTGGCCATGGCCCTGGCCCTGGCCTGGCCATGGCCCTGGCCCTGGCCCTGGCCTGGCCTGGCCCCTGGCCCTGGCCCTGGCCCTGGCCCTGGTCCCTGGCCCTGGTCCCTGGCCCTGGCCCTGGCCCCTGGCCCCTGGCCCTGGCCCCTGGCCTGGCCTGGCCCTGGCCCTGGCCCGCCTGGCCCTGGCCCTGGCCCTGGCCCTGGCCCTGGCCCTGGCCCTGGCCCTGGCCCCCTGGCCCCTGGCCCTGGCCCTGGCCTGGCCTGGCCCTGGCCCTGGCCCTGGCCCTGGCCCCCTGGCCCTAGCCTGGCCCTGGCCCCTGGCCCTGGCCTGGCCCTGGCCCCTGGCCCTGGCCCTGGCCCTGGCCCTGGCCCTGGCCCTGGCCCTGGCCCTGGCCCGGGTCCCTGGCCCTGGCCCTGGCCCTGGCCCTGGCCCTGGCCCTGGCCCTGGCCCTGGCCCTGGCCCTGGCCCTTTCCCTGGCCCTGGCCCTGGCCCTTTCCCTGGACCTGGCCCTGGCCCTGGCCCTGGCCCCGGCCCTGGCCCTGGCCCTGGCCTGGCCCTGGCCCTGGCCCTGGCCCTGGCCTGGCCCTGGCCCTGGCCCTGGCCCTGGCCCTGGCCCTGGCCTGGCCCTGGCCCTGGCCCTGGCCCTGGCCCTGGCCCTGGCCTGGCCTCCTGGCCCTGGCCCTGGCCCTGGCCCTGGCCTGGCCCTGGCCCTGGCCCTGGCCCTGGCCCTGGCCCTGGCCCTGGCCCTGGCCTGGCCTGGCCCTGGCCTGGCCTGGCCCTGGCCCTGGCCCTGGCCCTGGCCCTGGCCCTGGCCCTGGCCCTGGCCCTGGCCCTGGCCCTGGCCCTGGCCCTGGCCCTGGCCCCTGGCCCTGGCCCTGGCCCTGGCCTGGCCCTGGCCCTGGCCCTGGCCCTGGCCCTGGCCCTGGCCCTGGCCCTGGCCCTGGCCCTGGCCTGGCCCTGGCCCTGGACATGCCCCTGGCCCTGGCCCTGGCCCTGGCCCTGGCCCTGGCCCTGGCCCTGGCCCTGGCCCTGGCCCTGGCCCTGGCCCTGGCCCTGGCCCTGGCCCTGGCCCTGGCCCTGGCCCTGGCCCTGGCCCTGGCCCTGGCCCTGGCCCTGGCCCAGGGCCGTGGCCCTGCCCTGGCCCTGGCCCCTGGCCTGGCCTGGCCCTGGCCCTGGCCCCTGGCCCTGGCCCTGGCCCTGGCCCTGGCCTGGCCTGGCCCTGGCCTGGCCCTGGCCCTGCCCTGGCCTGGCCTGGCCCTGGCCCTGGCCCTGGCCTGGCCCTGGCCCTGGCCCTGGCCCTGGCCCTGGCCCTGGCCTAACTGGCCCTGGCCCTGGCCCTGGCCCTGGCCCTGGCCCTGGCCCCTGGCCCTGGCCTGGCCTGGCCCTGGCCCTGGCCCTGGCCCTGGCCCTGGCCCTGGCCCCTGGCCCTGGCCTGGCCCTGGCCTGGCCCTGGCCCTGGCCTGGCCCTGGCCCTGGCCCTGGCCCTGGCCCCTGGCCCCTGGCCCTGGCCTGGCCCTGGCCCTGGCCTGGCCCTGGCCCCTGGCCCTGGCCCTGGCCCTGGCCCTGGCCCTGGCCCTGGCCCTGGCCCTGGCCTGGCCTGGCCCTGGCCCCTGGCCCTGGCCCTGGCCTGGCCTGGCCCTGGCCCTGGCCCTGGCCCTGGCCCTGGCCTGGCCCTGGCCTGGCCCTGGCCCTGGCCCTGGCCCTGGCCTGGCCCTGGCCTGGCCCTGGCCCTGGCCCTGGCCTGGCCTGGCCTGGCCTGGCCCTGGCCCTGGCCTGGCCCTGGCCTGGCCCTGGCCTGGCCCTGGCCTGGCCTGGCCTGGCCTGGCCTGGCCCTGGCCCTGGCCCTGGCCTGGCCTGGCCCTGGCCTGGCCCTGGCCTGGCCTGGCCCTGGCCCTGGCCCTGGCCCCTGGCCTGGCCTGGCCTGGCCTGGCCCTGGCCCCTGGCCCTGGCCTGGCCTGGCCCTGGCCTGGCCTGGCCCTGGCCTGGCCTGGCCCTGGCCTGGCCTGGCCTGGCCTGGCCTGGCCTGGCCCTGGCCCTGGCCTGGCCTGGCCTGGCCCTGGCCTGGCCTGGCCTGGCCCTGGCCTGGCCCTGGCCCTGGCCCTGGCCCTGGCCCTGGCCCTGGCCCTGGCCTGGCCCTGGCCCTGGCCTGGCCCTGGCCTGGCCTGGCCCTGGCCCTGGCCCTGGCCCTGGCCTGGCCTGGCCCTGGCCCTGGCCTGGCCTGGCCCCTGGCCTGGCCTGGCCCTGGCCTGGCCCTGGCCCTGGCCCTGGCCCTGGCCTGGCCTGGCCTGGCCCTGGCCCTGGCCTGGCCCTGGCCTGGCCTGGCCTGGCCCTGGCCCTGGCCCTGGCCCTGGCCCTGGCCTGGCCTGGCCCTGGCCCTGGCCTGGCCCTGGCCTGGCCTGGCCCTGGCCCCTGGCCTGGCCTGGCCCTGGCCCTGGCCCTGGCCTGGCCTGGCCTGGCCCTGGCCCTGGCCCTGGCCCTGGCCTGGCCCCTGGCCTGGCCTGGCCTGGCCTGGCCCTGGCCTTGGGCCTGGCCCTGGCCTGGCCCTTGCCCTGGCCCTGGCCCTGTCCCTGGCCCTGGCCTGGCCTGGCCTGGCCTGGCCCTGGCCCTGGCCCTGGCCTGGCCTGGCCCTGGCCCTGGCCCTGGCCTGGCCTGGCCCTGGCCTGGCCCTGGCCCTGGCCTGGCCTGGCCTGGCCCTGGCCCTGGCCTGGCCCTGGCCTGGCCTGGCCTGGCCCTGGCCCTGGCCTGGCCTGGCCTGGCCTGGCCCTGGCCTGGCCCTGGCCTGGCCTGGCCCTGGCCCTGGCCTGGCCTGGCCTGGCCTGGCCCTGGCCCTGGCCCTGGCCTGGCCCTGGCCTGGCCTGGCCTGGCCCTGGCCTGGCCTGGCCTGGCCTGGCCTGGCCTGGCCTGGCCCTGGCCCTGGCCCCTGGCCTGGCCTGGCCTGGCCTGGCCTGGCCTGGCCTGGCCCTGGCCTGGCCTGGCCTGGCCTGGCCTGGCCCTGGCCTGGCCTGGCCCTGGCCCTGCCCTGGCCCTGGCCTGGCCTGGCCCTGGCCCTGGCCTGGCCCTGGCCTGGCCCTGGCCTGGCCCTGGCCTGGCCTGGCCTGGCCTGGCCTGGCCCTGGCCCTGGCCCTGGCCTGGCCCTGGCCTGGCCTGGCCCTGGCCTGGCCTGGCCCTGGCCCTGGCCCTGGCCCTGGCCCTGGCCCTGGCCTGGCCCTGGCCCTGGCCCTGGCCCTGGCCCTGGCCTGGCCTGGCCTGGCCCTGGCCCTGGCCCTGGCCCTGGCCTGGCCTGGCCCTGGCCTGGCCTGGCCCTGGCCCTGGCCCTGGCCCTGGCCCTGGCCCTGGCCTGGCCCTGGCCTGGCCTGGCCTGGCCCTGGCCCTGGCCCCCTGGCCCTGGCCCCTGGCCTGGCCTGGCCCTGGCCCTGGCCCTGGCCCTGGCCCTGGCCCTGGCCCTGGCCCCTGGCCCTGGCCTGGCCCTGGCCCTGGCCCTGGCCTGGCCCTGGCCCTGGCCCTGGCCTGGCCTGGCCCTGGCCCTGGCCCTGGCCCTGGCCCTGGCCCTGGCCCTGGCCTGGCCTGGCCCTGGCCTGGCCTGGCCTGGCCCTGGCCCTGGCCTGGCCTGGCCTGGCCCTGGCCCCTGGCCTGGCCTGGCCTGGCCTGGCCCTGGCCCCTGGCCCTGGCCCTGGCCCCTGGCCCTGGCCTGGCCTGGCCTGGCCTGGCCTGGCCTGGCCTGGCCTGGCCTGGCCCCTGGCCTGGCCCTGGCCTGGCCTGGCCTGGCCCTGGCCTGGCCTGGCCTGGCCTGGCCCTGGCCTGGCCTGGCCCTGGCCCTGGCCTGGCCTGGCCTGGCCCTGGCCTGGCCCTGGCCTGGCCCTGGCCTGGCCTGGCCTGGCCTGGCCTGGCCTGGCCCCTGGCCTGGCCTGGCCCTGGCCCTGGCCCTGGCCCTGGCCCTGGCCTGGCCCTGGCCTGGCCTGGCCCTGGCCCTGGCCCTGGCCCTGGCCCTGGCCCTGGCCTGGCCTGGCCTGGCCTGGCCCTGGCCCTGGCCCTGGCCTGGCCCTGGCCCTGGCCCTGGCCCTGGCCTGGCCTGGCCCTGGCCCTGGCCCTGGCCTGGCCCTGGCCTGGCCCTGGCCCTGGCCTGGCCCTGGCCCTGGCCCTGGCCCTGGCCCTGGCCCTGGCCCTGGCCTGGCCTGGCCTGGCCCTGGCCTGGCCTGGCCTGGCCCTGGCCCTGGCCCTGGCCTGGCCCTGGCCCTGGCCCTGGCCCTGGCCTGGCCTGGCCCTGGCCCTGGCCCTGGCCCTGGCCTGGCCTGGCCCTGGCCCTGGCCTGGCCTGGCCTGGCCCTGGCCCTGGCCCCTGGCCTGGCCCTGGCCTGGCCTGGCCTGGCCCTGGCCCTGGCCCTGGCCTGGCCCTGGCCTGGCCTGGCCTGGCCCTGGCCTGGCCTGGCCCTGGCCCTGGCCCTGGCCTGGCCCTGGCCTGGCCCTGGCCCTGGCCTGGCCTGGCCTGGCCTGGCCCTGGCCTGGCCTGGCCTGGCCCTGGCCCTGGCCCTGGCCCTGGCCCTGGCCTGGCCTGGCCCTGGCCCTGGCCCTGGCCCTGGCCCTGGCCTGGCCCTGGCCCTGGCCTGGCCTGGCCCTGGCCTGGCCCTGGCCTGGCCCTGGACCTGGCCTGGCCCTAGCCCAGGGCCCTGGCCTTGGCCCTGGCCCTGGCCCTGGCCCTGGCCCTGGCCCTGCCCTGGCCCTGGCCCTGGCCCGGCCCTGGCCTGGCCCTGGCCTGGCCTGGCCCTGGCCCTGGCCCTGGCCCTGGCCCTGGCCCTGGCCCTGGCCCTGGCCCTGGCCCTGGCCCTGGCCCTGGCCCTGGCCCTGGCCCTGGCCCCTGGCCCTGGCCCTGGCCTGGCCCTGGCCCTGGCCCTGGCCCTGGCCCTGGCCCTGGCCCTGGCCCTGGCCTGGCCCTGGCCCTGGCCCTGGCCCTGGCCTCTGGCCTGGCCTGGCCCTGGCCCTGGCCTGGCCTGGCCCTGGCCCTGGCCCTGGCCCTGGCCCTGGCCCTGGCCTGGCCTGGCCTGGCCCTGGCCCTGGCCCCTGGCCCTGGCCTGGCCTGGCCTGGCCTGGCCCTGGCCCTGGCCCTGGCCCTGGCCTTGGGCCTGGCCCTGGCCTGGCCCTTGCCCTGGCCCTGGCCCTGTCCCTGGCCTGGCCTGGCCTGGCCCCTGGCCCTGGCCTGGCCTGGCTGGCCCCTGGCCCTGGCCTGGCCCTGGCCCCTGGCCCTGGCCTGGCCCTGGCCCTGGCCCTGGCCTGGCCCTGGCCCTGGCCTGGCCTGGCCCTGGCCCTGGCCCTGGCCTGGCCTGGCCCTGGCCCTGGCCCTGGCCCTGGCCCTGGCCCTGGCCTGGCCTGGCCCTGGCCTGGCCCTGGCCCTGGCCTGGCCCTGGCCCTGGCCCTGGCCCTGGCCTGGCCCTGGCCCTGGCCCTGGCCTGGCCTGGCCTGGCCCTGGCCTTGGGCCTGGCCCTGGCCTGGCCCTTGCCCTGGCCCTGGCCCTGGCCTGGCCTGGCCCTGGCCCTGGCCCTGGCCCTGGCCTGGCCCTGGCTGGCCTGGCCTGGCCCTGGCCTGGCCCTGGCCCTGGCCTGGCCCTGGCCCTGGCCCTGGCCTGGCCTGGCCCTGGCCCCTGGCCCTGGCCCTGGCCCTGGCCCTGGCCTGGCCTAGCCCTGGCCCTGGCCCTGGCCTGGCCCTGGCCTGGCCCTGGCCCTGGCCTGGCCTGGCCCTGGCCCTGGCCCTGGCCCTGGCCCTGGCCCTGGCCTGGCCCTGGCCCTAACCTGGCCCTGGCCCCTGGCCCTGGCCCTGGCCCTGGCCCTGGCCTGGCCCTGGCCCTGGCCCTGGCCCTGGCCCTGGCCTGGCCCTGGCCCTGGCCCTGGCCCTGGCCCTGGCCCTGGCCTGGCCTGGCCCTGGCCTGGCCTGGCCCTGGCCTGGCCCTGGCCCCTGGCCCTGGCCCTGGCCCTGGCCCTGGCCCTGGCCTGGCCCCTGGCCCTGGCCCTGGCCTGGCCCTGGCCCTGGCCCTGGCCTGGCCCTGGCCCTGGCCCTGGCCCTGGCCCTGGCCCTGGCCCTGGCCCTGGCCCTGGCCCTGGCCTGGCCTGGCCTGGCCTGGCCTGGCCCTGGCCTGGCCCTGGCCCTGGCCCTGGCCCTGGCCCTGGCCCTGGCCTGGCCCTGGCCCTGGCCCTGGCCCTGGCCCTGGCCCTGGCCCTGGCCCTGGCCCTGGCCTGGCCTGGCCTGGCCCTGGCCCTGGCCCTGGCCCTGGCCCTAGCCTGGCCCTGGCCCTGGCCCTGGACCTGGCCCTGGCCTGGCCTGGCCCTGGCCCTGGCCCCTGGCCCTGGCCCTGGCCCTGGCCCTGGCCTGGCCCTGGCCTGGCCTGGCCTGGCCTGGCCTGGACTGGCCCTGGCCTTGGGCCTGGCCCTGGCCTGGCCCTTGCCCTGGCCCTGGCCCTGTCCCTGGCCTTGGCCCTGGCCCTGGCCCTGGCCCTGGCCCTGGCCTGGCCCTGGCCTTGGCCCAAGCCCTGGCCCTGGCCCTGGCCCTGGCCTGGCCCTGGCCCTGGCCCTGGCCTGGCCTGGCCTGGCCTGGCCTGGCCCTGGCCTGGCCCTGGCCTGGCCCTGGCCTGGCCTGGCCCTGGCCCTGGCCCTGGCCTGGCCTGGCCTGGCCTGGCCCTGGCCTGGCCTGGCCCTGGCCTGGCCTGGCCTGGCCTGGCCCTGGCCCTGGCCTGGCCTGGCCCTGGCCTGGCCTGGCCCTGGCCTGGCCCTGGCCTGGCCCTGGCCCCTGGCCCTGGCCTGGCCCTGGCCCTGGCCCTGGCCCTGGCCTGGCCCTGGCCTGGCCCTGGCCTGGCCCTGGCCCTGGCCTGGCCTGGCCCTGGCCCTGGCCTGGCCCTGGCCTGGCCCTGGCCCTGGCCCTGGCCTGGCCCTGGCCTGGCCCTGGCCCTGGCCTGGCCTGGCCTGGCCTGGCCCTGGCCCTGGCCTGGCCTGGCCCTGGCCTGGCCCTGCCTGGCCTGGCCCTGGCCCTGGCCCTGGCCTGGCCCTGGCCTGGCCTGGCCTGGCCTGGCCTGGCCTGGCCCTGGCCTGGCCCTGGCCCTGGCCTGGCCTGGCCTGGCCCTGGCCTGGCCTGGCCCTGGCCTGGCCTGGCCTGGCCTGGCCTGGCCTGGCCTGGCCCTGGCCTGGCCTGGCCTGGCCCTGGCCTGGCCCTGGCCCTGGCCTGGCCCTGGCCTGGCCTGGCCCTGGCCCTGGCCCTGGCCTGGCCTGGCCTGGCCTGGCCTGGCCTGGCCTGGCCTGGCCTGGCCTGGCCTGGCCCTGGCCTGGCCCTGGCCCTGGCCTGGCCCTGGCCTGGCCTGGCCTGGCCCTGGCCCTGGCCTGGCCTGGCCTGGCCTGGCCTGGCCTGGCTGGCCTGGCCTGGCCTGGCCCTGGCCCTGGCCCTGGCCCTGGCCCTGGCCCTGGCCCTGGCCCTGGCCTGGCCCTGGCCTGGCCCTGGCCCTGGCCTGGCCTGGCCTGGCCCTGGCCTGGCCCTGGCCCTGGCCCCTGGCCTGGCCCTGGCCTGGCCCTGGCCCCTGGCCTGGCCTGGCCCTGGCCCTGGCCCCACGCAAGAAGGAGAGAGAATAAAGAGATTTTAAAAAATTTAAAAAAAAAAAAAGGGATTTTAGTAGAATAGTATATTTTTATTCTTCCATTCATAAAATTAAAAAAAAAAAAGGAGTAAAAAAAAATAAAAAAAATACTAATCAAATGACTCAAACACCACAATCATTTTTTTTTCTAATTTTATCACAAAAGGGCAGTTGTAGCTTGAGGGACAGGTAAATATATAAGAACCGAAAAGAAAGAGCCCTGCTTTGTTTTTGTGAGAAACTCAGTGAGGCTGTAAGTTTACTTCATCTTTAGGTATGCTCCTTTTAGCATGTGGTAGGGGCACTAGAATGTGACAGAATGTTGGTTCATAAATATTGCCTGGCAACCCTGCTTGCATTATGTATCCTGATATCATGGGCCCAGCACCAGAGAGCAGCTTCGAAAAAGTATCATGGGACATTGCAGTCTCCTAAGATTAAGTGTCTCATAAAACTTTCAAAAACAGCCATTGATTTCCCTAACCATGTCATAGCCACACCTCTGGAAGTTTGCCTACAGCTTTTACTGGTCATCAAATTCAAGACTACCTAATTCTCAGAGAACATTCAATTTCTACTGTTTATGATTCTCTCTCTCCTAAGAATTAATACTATGGAAACAAAGATAATAAGACTCACAAAAGGTGAGTTTGTCATTGTTAACTTCCTTCAGGATGGTGAAAATCCATTTGTTAGAGTAGACTTAGGGATTATTGGAATGCAGTCCATCCCTTTTGAGGCAGGGGTCTAACATGAAATATGTAGGATCTTCTAAAAACCCTGCATACACAATGACATTTCAGCATTTAAACATTTCACGACTCTGCTCTCCGATTGAATAAGGGATGAACCTGGGAGTTTCCTACAATCATGTAGGAGTCAGTGAGAGTCAATTGTGTCGATTATGGCAGACAATTTCATCATCTGATTATGTTGTTATTTGATTATTAAAATAGGACATTAGATAATCCATGATCAGTGGATTCCACGATGTGGGAAGCAATTATTATGGACCATCTAAATATCAATTTTGTAGATAAAATATGTAAATTAATCACGACAGCATCGTTCAAGAGCCTGGTTTGGAGCCACCTTAGGGAAGTGGATGATGTTACATGAACTCATTGTTAGATTATTTAACTATATAAAACAATGATTATATCATCCATTACACCTGGAAGCTGGTGCTACAGATCATGTAATTACACAATTAAAGTATTTAAATTGACAGTCTGTGTTAATATCCAAGATAATGTAAATATGTATAAAGTTATGTAAACCAAAATCCTCCATTCCATGAAGAAAGCTGTAAAGCTTCCTCTTGTGGAGATTATTTGCAATATAATCACATTTTTTGATACATTGATTCAATTGAGGATGATGACATCCTTCATGACTGGAGTCTGGCCATGCTCCCCTGTCAATAAAATGCTACATCACCTATTTATTGTGACAATTAGCTATTACTGACTTATTAAATTCTTTAAATTATGTAAGTGACAGACAATGTCATCACCGATTACGATTAGTGTGCAAATGTCTGTCAGGGACAAGGTTAGGAAAGATGTATACATGGGCAGAGCATTTTCTGAATGATCTATGCATCTCCCATAGTAAAAAGGCTGCTGGATGATTGAGTCCAGAAGATTGCTTGGGGTCATTCGAGAAGTACAAGGACTTCACCAAGGCTGGCATGGTGGTCTGCGTGTTGACTACCTGCTGTTCCTCCACATCTTCACATCGATTGTGATCTACCATGAGAAGAAGTAGTGGCACTAGGAGGTCGGCACCATCTCCGAGACCTGGCATAAGGATGATAGCCCAGAACATGGAAGAACATCTCTCTCTCTCTCAGATATGCTGGTTTATGTCCCAGCTGCAGCCATCTTTTCAGCTGATAGCAACATCTTGGTTACTACTTCTAAGCCTGGATTGGGCCCATTATCTCAGATCCTGCAGACCCACAACAGAGATTCAGGTGCTGGTGATGATGTCAGGCCAACAGAATTCATCATGCAAGACAGTATGATTATCTGACTATTAACTTATGGCATTTGAAAAATCCTTGATGACAGCATACATTTCCATATCTGTCAAGTCTGCCCAGGATTTGAAGATACAAAAATGGTCAAAGACTTACATATTTAAAGATGTAATTCTTAAATTCTTTCATTATATAATCTGTGATCCCTGAAATTTGGTGCCACCTTGTGTGACTCAAGTGTGACAGACGATCTAACTATCTGATTATTTCATTATACAAATATCTCTTTTTCTGCTCCAGGAAGAGTAGAGTCTGAATCCACCATATTGGTTTTAAATTGTCTCTTGTGATTTCTTTCTTTCTTTCTTTATTTCTTTCTTTCTTTCTTTCTTTCTTTCTTCCTTTAAATCAATGTTGATATCGATTTGTTATCTCTCTAGGGGTTAATTATGAGAAATTATCTCTTTATTCATTCATTTTTTTGTTGATATCTATGATTAAGAACTCAATGACCCTTCAGTATTGAGCAATCATTTAGAATTCACGCATAAAACACCATTCACTGGTTTAATGTTTATTCATTTAATTATGAAATCTGTCATTATGTATTCAGTGATCACTGGAGTTATGAGCGTCCTTGGGGAGTCAATCGTGCCAAACCATCTCATCATCGAATACTACACTTATTTCCTTAACTGTTAAGCTAGGAAATTAAATGATAATTCATCACTTAATTAATGAATTTAAAATACAACTAATGTTGTGAATCATAAGTCCCTTTTGGAGTCAGATTTTGGGAGTTGATGTAACATCATGTCATTACTTCATCATTTAGCTATATAAAGAGATCTTTACATCAGCGATATGTTCAGGACTTTGGTGCCATTTCGTCAGTGTTAATATAAAATGCCTACTAATTTATTATCAAGTTAATTTATTATCAATTTAATTTTGTACACGACCCCAGCTCCGGCCTGGGCCCTGGCTGTTCTGGACCAAAGCAAATCTAAGCAATGCCGAGAAACCATGGGATCAAGCTCCTCTAAAGGGCAGAGAAAGAAGAGGGATTATTTTATTTTCAAAAAAGAGAAAAGGTTTATGGTAGAGGCGATTAATTGCATTGTATCCACTCTAGGAATTAGAAAATTGAAGCATAGAAAAACGGTTTAAAATACTCAGCATTCTACTTGAAGGGCATTATGATGCTATAGTTTTCATGCTTATGGCACTATAGACATGTTGTAGCTTGAGAGACGGGTAAATATGTAGAACCCAAAAGAAAGAGCCCTGCTTTGTTTTTGTGAGAAGCTCAGTGAGGCTGTAAGGTTACTTCATCTTTAGGTATGCTCCTTTTAGCATGTGGGAGGGGCAGTAGAATATGACAGAATATTGGTTCATGAATGTTGCCTGGCAAGCCTGCTTGCATTCTCTATTCTGTTATCTTGGGCCAAGTACCAGAGAGCAGCTTCGAGAAAGTGATATCATGAGACATTACAGTCTCCCAAGATAACTAACTCCTAAAACTTACAATGACAGCATTTGTTTCCCCTAACCAAGTCATAGCCAAATCTCTGGAAGTTTGCCTACAGCTTTTACTGGTCAGCAAATTCTACATTACCTAATTATCAGAGAACATTCAATTTCTTCTGTTTATTTATTCTCTGTCTCCTAAGAATTAATACTATGGAAACAAAGATAATAAGACTCATAATTATCCATCAAAAGGTGAGTTTGTCATTGTTAACTTCCTTCAGGATGGTGAAAATCCATTTGTTAGAGTAGACTTAGGGATTATTGGATTGCAGTTCATCTCTTTTGAGGCAGCCGTCCAACATTAAATATGTAGGATCTTATAAAAACACTGCATACACAGTGACATTTCAGCATTTAAACATTTCACGACTCTGCTCTCCGATTAAATAAGGGATGATCCTGGAAGTTTCCCACAATCATGTGGGGAGTCAGTGAGAGTCAATTGTGTAGAGTATGGCAGATCATTTCATCATCTGATTATGTTGTTATTTGATTATTAAAGTAGGACATTAGATAATCCATGATCAGTGTATTCCACGATGTGGGAAACAATTATTATGGACCATCTAAATATCAATTTTGTAATTAAAATATTTAAATTAATCACGACAGCATCGTTCAATAGCCTGGTTTGGAACCACCTTAGGGAAGTGTATGATGTTACATGAACTCATTGTTTGATTATTTAACTATATAAAACAATGATTATATCACCCAAGACACCTGGAATCGGGTGCCAGTGATTGTCAAGAAAGTAGTACTTCGATAATTAAATAACGCCACATGATTAACTCCCATGGAGGTTTGGCCCGACTCCAGTCAAGAAGAACAATATAATGAAAAATGATTGATAAATGAGATGGTGGTGCATACTTAAATCCCACATGGAGTAGTCAGACATATCTCTTATTGGAATAATGATGTATTAAAATATTTAAATTGAAAATTAATTAGTGGACCTTTTATATTAACACTGATGAGATGGCACCAAAGTCCTAAACCTATCGCTGATATAAAGATCTATTTACATAGCTAAATGATGAAGTAATGAGATGATATTACATCATCAACTCCGAAAATCTGACTCCAAACAGGCCTTATGGTCCATAACGTTACCTTTATTTTAAATACGTAAATTAAATGATGAATTATTACTTAATTTCCTACTTTAACAGTTAAAGAAGTAAGTGTAGTATTAGGTGACATGATGGTCTGGTACAACGGTCTCCCCAAAGGAGGCTCAAAACTCCAGTGATCACTGAATACGTAATTACAGATTTTCATAATTAAATGAATAAACATTAAACAAGTGGATGGTGTTTTATGCGTGAAGCCTAAATTATTGCTCAATACGTAAGAGACATTGAGTTCTTAATCATAGATTTGAACAAAAACTGAATGAATAAAGAGTTTCTGATAATTCACCCCTAGAGAGATAACAAAATGATATCAACATTGATTTAAATAAAGAAAGGAAGAAAGAAAGGATGAAAGAAAGAAAGAAAGAAAAAAAGAAGAAAGAAAGAAAGAATTCACAAGATACAATTTCACACCAACAATGTGGATACAGAATCCACTCTCCCTGGAGTAGAAAAAGACAGATTTGAATAATGAAATAATCAAATAGTTAGATGCTCTGTCAGACTTGAGTCACATAAGGTCGCGCCAAAGTTCAGGGATCACAGATTATATAATGAAAAATTTAATAATTAATTACGTCTTTAAATATGTAAGCCGTTGACATTTTTTAGTATCTTCAATTCCTGGGCAGACTTGCCAGGTATGAAACTGTATGCTGTCATCACGCATTTTTAACATGCCATCAGTTATTCGTCAGATAATCATATTGTCTTGCCTGATGAATTCTGTTGGCCTGACCTCATCACAAGCCCCTGAATATCTGTTGTGGTGCGGCAGGACGTGAGATAGTGGGCCCTATCCTGATGTAGCAATAGTAGCCACAATGTTGATAACAGCTGAAAAGATGGCTGCAGCAGGGGCATCAATAGCATAGCTGAGAGAGAGATGTTTTTCCGTGTTCTGAGTCGTCATCCTTTTGCCAGGTCTCGGTGATGGTTCCGACCTCCTAGTGATCTGCCCATGTCTACAACTTTCCTAACCTTGTCCCTGACAGATTTTTGCAACCTAACCGTAATCGGTGATGGCACTGTCTGTCGTATACATAATTTAAAGAATGAAATAAGTCACTAATAGCTAACTGTCACAATAAATAGTGTATGTAGCATTCTACTGGCAGGGAAGCATCACCAGACTCCGCTCATGAAGGATGTCATCATCATCAATCGAGTCAATGAATCATACAATGTGAAGATATTGCACATTATCTCCACAAGAGGGAGATGTACAGGTCTCTTCATGGAATGGGGGATTGTTGTTTACATAACTGTACAAATATTTACATCATCTGGGGATTAACACAGATTGTCAATTTAAATTCATTAATTATGTAATTAGATGTATTGTGGCACCAGATTCCAGGTGTCATGGACGATATAACCATTGTTTTATGTGATTAAATAATCAAATAATGAGTTGATGTAACATCATCCACTTCCCAAAGGTGGCTCCAAACCAGGCTCATTAACGATGGTGTCGTGACAAATTTAAATATTTTAACTACATAATTGATATTAAGATGGTCTATAATAATTCCCTCCCACATCGCGTCACCACTATCCACTGATCATGGATTATCTAATGTCCTATTTTAATAATCAAATAACAACATAATCAGAGGATGAAATGGTCTGCCATACTCCACACAATTGACTCTGTTGACTCCCATGTGATTGTGGGAAATTCCCAGGTTCTTCAGTTATTTAATCGCAGAGCAGAGTAGTAACATGTTTAAATGCTGAACTGTCATTGTGTATACAGCGTTTTTAGAAGATATCACATATTTAATGTTGGGCGGCTGCCTCAAAGAGATGGACTGAAATCCAGTGATCACAAAGTCCACTCTAACAAATGGATTACCACCTTCCTGAAGGAAGTCATCAATGGCAAACTCACCTTTTGATGAATAATTGTGAGTGTTATTTGTCTTCTGTTCCATAGTGTGACTTCTTAGGAGAGAGAGTATTCAAAAAACAGAAGACTTTGAACTGATTCTCCACATACTACATTCTCTGATGACTGGGTAATCTTGAATTTGGTAACCAGTAAAAGCTGTAGGCACACTTCCAGAGGGGTGGCTATGACTTGTTTAGGCAAATCAAATGTTGTCATTAAAAGTTTTAGGAGATAGTTGCCTTGGGAGAATGTAATGTCCCATGATAACACTTTCTCGAAGCTGCTCTCTGGTCCTTGGCCCATGATACCAGGATACAGACTGCAACAGGGTTGCCAGGCAACATTTATGAACCAACATTCTGTCACATTCTAGTGCCCCTCCCACATGCTTAAAGGAGTATACCCACCAATGAGCTAACCTTACAGCCTCACTGAGTTTCTCACAAAAACAAAGCAGGGCTCTTTCATTTGAGTTCTACATATTTACCAGTCTCTCAAGCTACAACTTGCCTATAGTGACATAAGCATGAAAAATACAGCATCATTGTGCCATTCAAGTACAATGATGAGTATTTTAAACCTGTTTTCTATGCTTCAGTTTTCTAATTTCTAGAACGGAAACAATACAATTAATCGCCTCCTAACGTAATCCTTTACCCTTCTTTGAAAATAAAATAAACTCCGCTGCATCCTCTTACCTTGAGAGGAGCTTGATCCCATGGTTTCTCAGAGTTGTTTAGATTTGCATTAGGATGATGATTAAGGATTTTGAGCAGTGTCATCTGTTTCTTTCAGTCATTTTGGATTCCTCAATTGACTGTTCTCTATTAAGTCCTGTACCCTGCTTTCTAATATGGTTATTTAGAGTTATTTATTGTTGGTGGTGTGTCATGTTAACAGCCTGACAGAGTTCATTAGATGAGATTCCCTGATCGGGAGATTATTCATTTATTCCATTTTTAAAATCGGTGGTCACTGTGTCCTTCATGGGTCAGTTCTGTTGCAACCTCTCAGAAACTGATGATGGGAAACAGTACAGTATTTTTTAAATCGTGTAATCATTCGATTGTTAAATATCTACTATTGTGTAATCAGTAATCATTGTATAAGGCAGTTTCTCCTATTGTCTGGCCACTGCTTCTGGTACCGATCTCCTGCTGTGTCAATTCCAAAGCAGCCAAATGACAGATGACACCATCATTACTTACGCAATCAAATAAGTTAATAATTGGATAGTCCTCGATATTTTACTTTCAAAAGATGGAACCAAACTCCAGTGATTGTCAAGGAAGTAGTACTTAGATAATTAAATAATGCCACGTGATTAACTCCCGTGGGGTTTGACCCGGACTACAGTCAAGAAGAACAACATCTCCATCAATTTTAATAATGAATATATAATGAAAAATGATTGAAAAATGACATGGTGGTGCAAACTTAAATCCAACATGCAGTAGTCAGACTGATCTCTTACTGGAATAATGCTTTTTTTCAAAAATTAAATGGAAAATTAATTAGTGGGCCTTTTATATTAACACCGATGAGATGGCACCAAAGTCCTAAACCTATCGCTGATGTAAAGATCTATTTACATAGCTAAATGATGAAGTAATGAGATGATATTATATCATCAACTCACAAAATCTGACTCCAAACGGTAGTTATGGTCCATAACATTAACTGTATTTGAAATACGTAAATTAAATGATGAATTATTACATAATTTCCTAGTTTAACAGTTAAAGAAGTAAGTGTAGTATTAGAATACATGATGGTCTGGTACATCGGTCTCCCCAAAGGAGGCTCAAAACTCCAGTGATAACAGAATACATAATGACAGATTTTCATAATTAAATGAACACAAATTAAAGAAGTGGATGGTGTTTTATGCATGAAGCCTAAATGATTGCTCAATACTGAAGAGATATTGAGTACTTAATCAGAGATTTGAACAAAAAATGAATGAATAAAGAGATGGTTTCTCATAATTCTCCCCTGGAGAGATAAAAAATGATATCAACATTGATTTAAAAAAAGAAAGGAAGAAAGAAAGAATGAAAGAAAGAATGAAAGAACTCACAAGATACAATTGAACACCAACAAGGTGGATACAGACTCCACTCTCCCTGGAGTAGAAAAAGACAGATTTGAATAATGAAATAATCAGATAGATGTATGGTCTGTCACACTTGAGTCACACACACTGGCTCCAAACTTCAGGGGTCACAGATTATATAATGAAAGAATTTAATAATTACATCTTTAAATATGTAAGCCGTTGACATTTTTTAGTATCATCAATTCCTGGGCAGACTTGCCAGGTATGAAACTGTATGCTGTCATCACGCATTTTTAACAGGCCATCAGTTAATCCTCAGATAATCATACTGTCTTGCCTGATGAATTCTGTTGGCCTGACCTCATCACAAGCGCCTGAATGTCTGTTGTGGTTCGGCAAGACATTTGATAGTAGGCCCAATCCTGGTGTAGCAGTAGTAGCCACAATGTTGATAACAGCTGAAAAGATGGCTGCAGCAGGGGCAACAATATCGTAGCTGAGAGAGAGATGTTCTTCTGTCTTCTGAGTCGTCATCCTTATGCCAGGTCTCGGTGATGATGCCGACCTCCTAGTGCCACTCCTTCTTCTCATGGTAGATCACAACCGATGTGAAGATGTAGAGGAAGAACAGGTAGTCAACAGCCAGACCACCGTTCCGGCCTTGGTGATGTCCTTGAACTTCTCAGAGGGCACCGTGCAATCTTCAGGACTCAATCACCCAGCATCCCTCGTACTCTGGAAGATGCATAGATCATTCAGCAAATGCTCTGCCCATGTCTACAACTTTCCTAACCTTGTCCCTGAGAGATTTTTGCACCCTAACCATAATCGGTGATGGCAGTGTCCGTCGTTTACATAATTTAAAGAATAAAATAAGTCACTAATAGCTAACTGTCACAATAAATAGTGGATGTAGCATTCTACTGGCAGGGAAGCATGGCCAGACTCCAGTCATGAAGGATGTCATCATCATCAATTGAGTCAATGAAAAATACATTGTGAAGATATTGCACATTATCTCCACAAGTGGGAGCTTTACAGGTCTCTTCATGGAATGGAGGATTGTTGTTTACATACCTATACAAATATTTACATTACCTTGGGGATTAACACAGATTGTCAATTTACATTCATTAATTATGTAATTAGATGATCCTTGGCACCAGATTCCAGGTGTCATGGACGATATAATCGTTGTTTTATATAATTAAATAATCAAATAATGAGTTCATGTAACATCATCCACTTCCCTAAGGTGGCTCCAAACCAGGCTCATGAACTATGCAGTCGGGATTAATTTAAATATTTTAACTACACAATTGATGATAAGAAGGTCTATAATAATTGCCTCCCATATCGCATCACCTCAATCCACTGATCATGGATTATCTAATGTCCTATTTTAATAATCAAATAACAAAATAATCAGAGGATGAAATGGTCTGCCATACTCCACACAATTGACTCTCTGTTGACTCCCACATGATTGTGGGAAACTCCCAGGTTCATCCCTTATTTAATCGCAGAGCAGAGTAGTAACATGTTTTCCTCAATAATGTAGGAATGAACTGCTGAGTCAGGTGATTGTTTTCAGCTTGCATCTATCTCACTGTTAGCACAAGGAGACCCAGAAGATGGAATGAGCTCCTGACACAGCAGTTGCTGCTGGCAGTTTAGGAATTAAGTTCATACCTACTTTGCAGCAACTCTGTTGTTTGACTTGGTGTCATCACTTCTTGGAAAAATCAATGGCTAGGTTTGTTTACTAGATGCAAAATCTTGTTAGCCTCTAATCAACCTGTAAGACTCAGGCATTATTGTAACCTGACTCTGTTACATGGGAGAGTGCACTGAAGAATTTTCTCTGCTCAGCCCAGAGTTCCATGAATACTAGTGTGCCCACAGGACCCAAGACCCTTATAAAGACAGATTTTGCCCACTTACACTCCCTCCCTCTTCTCTCTTTCAGGCTCTTTGTTCTCTTGCTGCTATTTCTGCTCTCTCCCCTCTCATCTCTTTGTGCTCCTGTCTCCCATTCTCTCCTGTCACCTGTCTATGTGTCTGTTTCTCTTTATCTCTTTTTTTGTTTGATTCCATTTTTCCCCTTACTAATAAAACTTCTCACTCAAGTTCTGGCTGCCTGGCATGTTTGTACCCCACCTTAGTCACCCTCTCCTTCCATGGAATCTGCAGTGTTCCTCCATGTAGGACCACCATTAAGTTTATCTTAATATTGAAGCAAGAGGACATTGTCATGAGATATTCACCCTACTGGTACCCAAAGATAACTGAGTAGACATCACTGAATTTACATAGTGGTGGTACAGCTGTAATGTGGGGCAACATATTTCTCCATTATATCTGTCTATTTTAAAAGTCAATTGTTAGTAGAGGGAGTATGTGGGGATTCAACTCTTTGCCTGACTGATATCCAAAGTGCTGACCTGAATTTTAAATTTTCTTTTACTACTTGGGTTGATGCCATGGCTGGTCTGGAACTCCTGGGCATATAGTAGCCAACTTAACTGTCTCATTCCCTGTTGTAGCTGGGATTGCTGGATCATGATTAGAGGTACTCCACTACCCAGTTGTAAGGTGAACTTGTAGAACAGGATGACACTATTCATACGCATGTCATGGTTAGTGTTTCATTTTTTCTTCAACCTTTTAAAGGATTTTCCTCTATGTGAATGTATATGTTTCTTACATATGCCTTTCTTGTTTAAAAATGCCCTTGTAGCTTTACTTTTTCAGTCAGAAAATACTCACCAATTTGAAATATTTTTATTTTTTCAAAGTATGTAGGTTACTGTTTGCTAAATTCTAGTGACTAACTATCGGGATCAAAAATGATACGGTTATGATTTGTTTGGTTTTTTTTTTTTGAAATATTTGTGCCTCTCTGTGGATGTTTTCCTTCCATATGCAAGATTTCTTATAATGATCACTTATCTTGTGCTCTCTATTTGCAAAAGAGGACCTTGCAGGGCTGATAATCCTGCCTCTACCTCCTAAGTGTTGGGTGGGTGGGGGGGTAAATGTGTTTCACTTAGCCTCTTACCCTCATTATGTTTTTTAATTTGTATTTGAAAGAGTCTTTCTATTTTGCATAGCCCAGATTCAAAATCTGGCTGTCTCACCATATTACCCATCTGAGTCCTGGATTCACAGGCAGTTTGAAGTTGTGAAAAATATGCTGGCTGACCAAGGTTATGTACAAGGAAGAAAACTGGGTGAATAACTCCAAGGTGAATCTCAGACTGTTTTATGTAAAAATTTTATTATCAAAAGAGCTGGAAATAGCTCTAGGCTGGAAAATTATCCCCAGGGTCTATAGCTGTGCAGCCTGTTCCCATTCTTAGTATCTGGAAATCTGATAACCCAGTATGGATTGTCCCTTATGTGCAGAGTTCTTACCTGTTCCACATCTTGGAGTTAACCCCAGTGGTGTCAGGCCTAATGATATCTGGCAGATGGATGTTACTCATGTTCCTTCCTTTGGCCAACTACATGTATCTGTGGATATCCATTCTCATCTCATATTTGCCTCTACTCATACTGGAGAAAGGCTTAAGAATGTTAAGAGCCATTGTTTACATCCATTGCTTATATGGAAATGCCCAGACAATTAAAAACTGATAATAGACCAGCTTATACTTGTCATGGTTTTAACCCTTTTTTTGAAAAAATTTAATCACACATAAGACAGGCATCCCTTATACGGCTCAGGGTCAGGCCATGGTAGAGCGTGTGCATCGAACAATTAAAGCCTATCTTCATAAAACAAAAAACGGGGGGGGGGGGTTTACAGGGTCTACTCATAATCACATTTCTCTGGTCCTTTATATTTTAAATTTTTTAACTATTCATGGTGCTGCTCGATCTGCAGCCGACTGGCATTGGCACCCTCAGTCATCTGACTATGGCTCAGTTATCTGGAATAATGCCACTAAAGGGAAATGGAGTGGCCCCCAACTCAGTTCTAGTATGGGCCCGAGGGTCAGTTTGTGTCTTTTCACAAGACAAAGATAACTCTGTTTGGGTGCTTGAGTGGCTAATTCGCCATATGAGGAGGGAAGGTGATTGTAACAGCCAGAAAAAATGTCCGATGGGTCTTCAAGAATCTACCCATCCTGATGCCTGCATGTCTGAGTAGCTATATGTGGCCTTGCATCCTAACCACTAATTATAGTTTGAATCAAGAGTCTATAAATTTACACATTTATCCAAAGGACAAGAATTTCACCTTCATCTCAGGCACTGTATTCTGGTTCCATTCTTATTGTTGTAAACAATGCTAATAATTTTGGAGAAAGTTTCAATTGTTCTCAGCAGGTCTGCCGACTGTAACAGCTGTCTTGGGGACGTACCCAGGTGTGCAGCAGAGAGGAAAGGAACATGGGAACATGGCTTCCAGTGCTGCCTTCACCCCTGAAGCTACAGTTTCTACCATAGCCCTCTCCCAATCGGTAAATACTGCAAGCACAGTGGATCAACTATCAGGTGATTTGGCTTAAGCCTTAGCTACACAAAGCACACTATATTATCTAGTACAAATTGGCATTTTTAAACTAAATTTACAAACTAATCTCCTGTAGGAACACTTGAATTTTTGTGAGAAACTCATACGGCTTCTTCTTCTGTCTTTCACACATATCTGTGTTAATTCATCATTTTTCTCCAGAAATCCTGGAGTGATGAGTTTTTCAGTTATACACATGCTATAGCCATGAAGATCATTAACATCTATGAAACATGAATTACACTTGCCAATGCAGAAGGCCTTTTACAAGGACTTCAACTTGTGAGCAGATCATTGGGGGTTTGTAGCCCTTGCATTTGGTCTACTTTGCCACAGCACTAAACAGGCCCAGGCCAACTTTCTAACAAGACAGATACTGTCTTTGGCTCGATGTAAAATGCCTCTGCCCACATGAGGCTAACAAACTATTCACCAGGGACAGTAAGGGAGAGGGGGCAAATATCCAACCTAAGAAAGGAAGGTTATGGGCCTGGGTGACCTCTCCAATGACGGGTAAGTAATTATGCTGACGTCTTCTTCCAAATAAGGCAGGTGTTAGTTTATATTAAAAGAAAGGGAAAACTGTAAGACCCAAAGCAACTTGAGCAAGGCTGAAGCTGTAGGAGGGAATGCATTGCACCATGGCTGTCGTTGGTACTCTTCCCGTTTTGATAACAAACCTCGAGACAACACACTCCTTGACAACACACAACTTGTGACAACACCTAACTCATGACAATACATACCTCATGAAAACACACACCTCATAGTGAGGAGCTAAGCCTAAATTTCTTGTAATTTTCCACTGTGCTGTAAGTCAGTAATTAAGCCCATTCTTGCCCATCAATAAATGGCATTCAGTATTTTGTATTCTGACATTGCATTGAATGAATGTTTTGTCTTTATTTCAAACTCTAGGCCTTCGCCTGATTCGTGTAAGAGATGGTAGCAAGGGAGCTACAAAAAAAAAAATTCTTTTCATTCTCTTACCTTTAGGACAGCTTGATCACATGGTTTCTCATGGTTGTTTTGATTTGAATTTGGCTGATGACTAAGGGTTTTGAGTAATGTCTTATGTTTCTTTCAGTCATTTCTGATTCCTCAATTGAAAATTCTCTCTTAAGTCCTGTACCTCACTTTCTCATATGGTTATTTAGAATTATTTAGAGTTGGTGGTGTGTATTGTTATCAGCCCAACAGTGTTCATTAGATAAGATTCTCTGCTCATGAGTTTATAAAATTATTCCATTTGTAAAATCAGTGTTGCCTGTGTCCCTCATGAGTCACTTCTGTTGCAAGATCTCAGAAACTGATGGTTCAAAACAATGCAGTTTTTTAAATCGGTTAAACATTCGATCCTTCAAAATCTATTATTTCAAAATCAGAAATCAGTGGATATCCCAGTGTCCCTCATTCGCTGGTCACTGGTTCTGGTATAAATCTCCTGCTATGTCAATCGCACAGCAGCCAAACCCACAATGGATGACACCATCATTACATACTTAATCAAAAAAGTAACTAATTGGAGAGTCCTTCATACTTAACTTCCATAAGATGGAACCAGAGTCCAGTGATTGTCAAGGAAGTAATACTTAGATAATTAAATTAATATAAATCAAACTAGTGAATGGTGTTTTATACATGACTCCTACAAGATAGCAGAAAACTGAGGAGAAAAATTGAGTTTTTGATCATAGATTTGAACAAAAATAGAATGAATAATGAGATAATTCCTCATAATTCACCCCTAGAGAGCTAACAAAATGCTATCACCATTCACTAAAATAAATACATAACTAAATAATGAAATCACCACAAGGGGCAAGTACCACCAAAAAGGTGGATCCAGTCTCCACTCCTCCTGGATTAGAACAAGGCAGATTTGAATAATTAAATAATCAGATAGTTAGATCGTCTGTCACACCTGAGTCATACACGGTGGCACCAAACAAGGGTTCACAGAGTATATGAGGAAATGATTTAATAATTACTTATTTAAAGATGTAAGTCGTTGAACTTTTTTGTCTCATCAATTCCTGGCAGGCGTGCCGGACATGATAAAGAATGCTGTCTTCATTGATTTTTAAAATTCCATAAGTTAATAAAGAGATAATTGTACTGTCTTGCCTAATGAACTCTGTTGGCCTTACATCATCACCAGCTCCTGAATCTCTGTTGTGCTGTGGCAGGACCTGAGATGATGGGCCCACACCTGGCACAGCAGCATCCCTAGTACTCTGGGTCATGCATAGGTCATCCAGAAACTGCTGTGTCCATGTCTACAACCTTCCTATCCTTGTCCCTGATAGAAATTTGCACCCTAAACAGAATCAATGATTTCATTGTCCATCGATAAAATGATTTAAATAATTAAATAAGTCAGTAATAGATAACTGTCACCATAAAGAGGTGATATAGCCTTTAACTGGAAGGAAAGACTGGCCAGACTCCAGTCATGAAAGATGTCATCTTCATCAATTCAAACAATCAGTCATAAAATATGATGATATTGCATTATAACTCCTGAAGAGGGAGCTTTACAGGACTCTTCATGGAATAGAGGATTATTGGTTTACATAAATATACAAATCTTTACATTATCTTGGGTATTAACAGGATTTGTCAATTTAAATACATTAATTATGTAATTAGATGATCTGCCACACTTGACCCCACTAGGTAGCAACAATCTCCAGGTGTCATGGATGATATAATCATTGTTTTATATAACGAAACCATCAAACAATGAGTTGATGTAACATCATTAACGTCCCTAAGGTGGCTCCAAACCAGACTCGGGAACAACGCTGCCTCAAAAGAGATGGACTGCAATCCAATCATCTCTAAGTAAACTCTAACAAATGGATTATCGCCTTCCTAAAGGAAGTTGACAATGGAAAACTCACCTTTTGATGAATAATTGTGAGTCTTATTATCATTTAAACCATTATATTACTTCTTAGGAGAGAGAGACCATTCATAAACAGAAGTCTTTGAACTGTTTGTCCACGGACTATGTTCTCTTATATTAGGTAATCTTGAAATGGGTAACCAGTAAAAGTTGTTGGCCAACTTTCAGTGATATGGCTATGACTTTTACTGAGGGCGAATCACATGTCGTCATTAAAAAATTTAGGGGATAGTGTTGTTGGGATCTTGTAGTATGCCATGATAACACTTTATCGAAGCTGCTCTCTGGTCCATGGCCCATGATACCAGGATATAGAATGCAAGCAGGGTTTCCAAACAATATTTATGATCAAACATTCTGTCACATTCTAGAGCACTTTCTACATGCTAAAATTAGCATACCCACCCATAGACTAAACTTAACGTCACTCATTGATTTTCTCATAAAAACAAAAACAAAGCCGGGCCCTGTTTTTTTTTTTTTTTTTTTTTTTTTTTTTTTTTTTTTTTTTTTTTTTTTTTTGTTTTGTTTTGTTTTTTTTTTTTTTTTTTGTTTTGTTTTGTTTTGTTTTTTTGAGTTACACATATTTACGAGTCTCTCAAGCTAAAACATGCCTAAAGTAATATAAGCATGAAAACGAAAGCATTATGCCATTCAAGTAAATTGATAAGTATTTCCATCTATTTTTATGTTTCAATTTTCTCATTTCCAGAATGGAAACAATACAATGGATTGCCTCTACCATAATCTTCTTCTCTTTACTGAAAATAAAATAAACTCCTCTTCATTCTCTGACCTTTATAGGAGCTTGATCCCATGGTTTCTCAAAGTTGTTTAGATTTTTATTTGGCTGATGACTAAGGATTGTGAGCACTGTTTTATTATTCTTTCAGTCATTTTGGATTCCTCAATTGATAGTTCTCTATTTAGTCCTGTACCCGCTTTCTAATATGGTTATTTTGAGTTATTTATTATTGGTGGTGTGCCATGTTATCAGCACTACCTAGTTCATTAGATAAGATTCTCTGATCATGAGATTATCAAATGATTCAGTTTTTAAAATCGGTGTTGACAGTGTCCTTCATGGGTCACTTCTGTTGCAACCTCTCAGAAAGTTAGGATGCGAAATATTACAGTTTTTTAAAATCATTTAATCATTCGATCATTAAAAATAATATTATTACATAATCAGTAATCACTAGATAACCCAGTGTCCCTCATTCTCTGGGCACTGCTTCTGGTACCAATCTCCTGTATGTGTCAATCATACACCAGCCAAACCCACAATGGATGACACCATCATTATTTACATAACGAAATAAGTAAATAATTACATAGTCCTGCATACTTAAATTTGTTACGATGGAGCCAAACTCCAGCAATGGTCAAGGAAGTATTACTAAGATAATTAAATAATGCCACACGATTAACTCCCAGGGAGGATGGCCAGACTCCAGTCATGAGGTACAACATCTTCATCGATTTAAATGATTAATATATAAGGTTAAATAATTGAACAATGACATGGTGGTGCATACTTAAATCCCACATGGAGAAGTCAGACTCTTCTCTTGGTGGAATAATGATTTATTTAAAAACTTACATTGGCAATCAATTAATTGGCCTTTTATGTTAACTCTGACAAGATGGCACCAAACTCTTGAACCTATGGCTGATGTAATTATCTATTTCAATAGCTAAATAATCAAGTAATGAGATGATGTTACATCATCAACTGCTAAAACCGGACTCCAAAAAGGCTCTTATGGTCCATAACATCACATTTATATTAAATATGTTAATTAAATGATGGATTATAATTTAACTTTCTAATTTTATAGTTAAATAAGTCAGTGTAGTATTAGATGATGTGATGGTTTGGCATGATTGACTCCCATAAGGATGCTCAAAACTCCAGTGATCACTGAACACATAATGACAGATTTTCATAATAAAATGAATAAAAATTAAACAAGTGGATGGTGTTTTATTCATGACCCCTATGAGATTGCTCAAAACTGAAGACATCATTGAGTTTTTAGTCATAGATTTTAACAAAAAAATGAATGAATAATGAGACAATTTTTCATACTTCACCCCTAGAGGGATAACAAAATGATATCACCATAAGTTTAAATAAATAAATAATGAAATCACAGGAGACAATGAACAACAACTACTCTACTCTTCCTGGAGTATAAAAGGACAGATTTGAGTAATGAAATAATCAGATAAATAGATCGTCTGTGACACTTGAATGATACAAGATGGCAGCAAACTTCAGGGTTCACAGTGTATAAAATGAAAGAATATAATAATTACACCTTTACATATGTAAGTCGTTGAAATTTTTTGTATCACCAATTCTTGGGCAGACAAACCAGACATGATAAAGTAAGCTGTCATCACAGATTTTTAAACTTCCATACGTTAACAATCAGACATGATAAAGTAAGTTTTCATCACAGATTTTTAAAATTCCATAAGTCAATAATCAGATAATCATACTGTCTTGCCAGATGAAATATGCTGGCCTCACATCATCACGCAGGGTCTGAATCTCGGTTGTGGTACATCAGACCTGAGATGATGTGCTTATACCTGGCGTAGCAATAGTAGCTAAAATGTTGATATCAGCTGAAAAGATGGATGCAGCAGGAACATGACCAGCAGAGCTGAGAAAGAGCAGTTCTTCCATGTTCTGGGCCAGTGATCCTTTTGCGAGGTCTGGATGATGGAGCCAACGTCCTTGTGCCACTATTTCATCTAATCGTAGATCACACCCAATCTTCAGATGTGGAGGAAGAACAGGGAGCCAAACACCCAGACCTCCAGGCCTGCCTTGGTGTAGTATTTGTACTTCTCTGAGGGCACCATGGAATCTTCATGACTCAATCATCCACCATCCCTACTACTCTGGGGTATGCATAGATCATTCAGGAACTGCAGTGTCCATGTCTACAATGCTCCTAACCTTGTCCCTGACAGATATTCGCACCCTAATCATAATTGATGATGTCATTGTCTGATGTTTAAATAATTTAAATAATTAGATAAGTCAGTAATAGCTAACTGTCACAATGAAGAGGTGATATAGCATTTAACTGGCAGGGATAAATGTCCAGACTCCAGTCAGGAAGGATGTCATCATCATCTATTGAAAGAATTAATCATAAAATGTGATGATATTGCATTTTGACATCCCAAGAGGGAGCTTTACAGGTCTCTCCTTGCAATAGAGGATAATTGGCTTACATATGTATACAAATATTTATATTGTATTGGGTCTTAACATGAACTGTCAATTTATATAATTTAATTATGTAATTAGAGGATCTTTGGCTCCAATTCCAGGTGTCATGGATGATATAATCATTGTTTTATATAACTAAATAATCAAATAATGTGTTCATTTCACATCATCCACTTCCCTAAGGTGGCTCCTTTCCAGACTTGTGAATATTTTTGTCATGATTAATTCAAATATTTTAATTACATAATTAATATTTAGATGGTCTAAAATACTTGACTCCCACATCGTGGTACCATAATTCCCTGAGCATTGATAGTCAAATGTCCTATTTTTATAATTAAATAATAACATCATCAGTTGATGTAATGATTTGCCATACTCGACACAATTGTCTCTCCATTGACTCCCCACAAGATTGTGTGAAACTCCCCGGTTTATCCCATATTTAACCTTAGAGTTTAGTAGTAAAATGTGTAAATACTGAAATGTCATTGCGCAAGCAGGGTTTTAGATGGTATCACATATTTAATGTTGGACAGCTTCCTCAAAAGAGATGGACTGCAATCCAATAATCCCTAAGTGTACTATAACACATGGATTATTATCATCGTGAACGAAGTTAGCAATGGAAAACTCATCTTTTGATGAGTAAGTGTGAGTCTTATTATCTTTTAATCCACAAGGTGGCATCAAATTTCAGGGATCACTGTTTATATAATGAAACATTTTAATAATTACATTTTAAAATATAAATGTCTTTGAATTTTTTTGTATCATCAATTCCTGGGCAGAAATGCCAGGGATGATAAATGGAAAGTCCTGCGTACTTAACTTTCATGAGATGGAAGCAAACTCCAGTGATTGTCAAGGAAGTAATACTTAGATACGTAAATAATGCCTACCTGGGAGGAATGGCCAGACTCCAGTCATGAAGGACCACATATTCATCGATTTAAATAACAAATATATAATGAAAAATGATTTTATAATGACATGGTGATACATACTTCAGTCCCACATGGAAAAGTCAGACTGAACCCTATCTCGAATAATGATTTATTTTAAAAATTAAATTGATAATTAATTAGTTGGCATTTTATATTAATTCTGACAAGATGATACCAAAGTCGTAAAACTATGGCTGATGTAATGATCTATTTAAATAGCAAAATAATCAAGTAATGAGATGAGGTTACATCGTGAACTCCCAAAATCTGACTCCAAAAGGGACTTATGGACCATAACATCATCTTTATTTTAAATACGCTAATTAAATGATGAATTATTATTTAATTTCCTAATTTTACAGTTAAATAAGTAAGTGTATATCAGATGATGTGATGGTCTGGCATGACTGTCTCCCATAAGGAGGCTCAAAACTACAGTGATCGCTGAATTCATAATGACAGATTTTTCATAATTAAATGAATAAAATTACACAAGTGGATTGATGGTGTTCTATAGGTGACTCCTAAAATATTGTTCAAAACTGAAGAGATCGTTGAGATTTTAATCATATATTTGAACAAAACAATGAATGCTGAGAGAATTTCTCCTAATGCAACCCCTGGAGAGATAACAAAACGATATCAACATTGATTTAAATAAATAAATAACGAAATCACAAGAGACAATTAACAACAACAAGGTGGATCCAGACTCCACTCTTCCTTGGGTAGAAAAAGACAGATTTGAATAATGAAATAATCCGATAGTTATATTGTCTGTCACAGTTGAATCACACAGGTGGCACCAAAATTCAGGGTTCACAGATTATATAATGAAACAATGTAACAATTACAACTTTAAATATGTAAGTCATTGACCATTTTTTGTGTCATAAATTCCTGGGCAGAAATGCCAGACATGATAAAATATGCTGTCTTCACGTATTTTTAAAAATTCCCTAAGTTAATAATCCGATAACAATACTGTCTTGCCTGATGAACTGTTTTGGCTGACATCATCACCAGGGCCTGAATCTCTGTTGTGGTGCAGCAGGTCCTGAGATGATGGGCCCATACCTGGTGTAGCAGCAGTAGCTAACATGTTGATATCAGCTGAAAAGATGGCCGCAGCCGGGGCATCAACAGCAGAGCTGGGAGAGAGCAGTTCTTCCCTGTTCTGGGTCGTCTTCCTTTTGTGAGGTCTCAGTGATTGTGCCGAACTCCCGGTGCCACTACTTCTTTTCATCTTAGATCACAACCGATGGGAAGATGTGGAGGAAGAGCAGGGAGTCAAACACCCAGACCACCGTGCCTGCCTTGGTGAAGTCTTTGTACTTCTCGGAGGGCACCATGGGATCTTCTGGACTCAATCATCCAGCATCCCTAGTACTCTAGGTGATTCATCGATCATCAAGAATCTGCTCTGTCCATGTCTATGACTTTCCTAACCTTGACCCGGACAGATATTTGCACAGTAATCGTAATCGATGATGTCAATGTCCGCCGTTTAAATAATTAAATATGTCAGTAATAGCTAACTGTCACAATAAAGAGATGATGTAGCAGTTAAGTGGCAGGGGAGAATGGCCAGACTCCAGCCATGAAGGATGTCATCATCATCAATTGAAACAATTAATCATAAAATGTGATGATATTGCATATTAACTCCACAAGAGGGAGCTATACAGGACGCTTCGTGGAATAGAGGATTACTGATTTACAAGATTATACAAATATGTACATAATCTTGGGTATAAACACGAATAGTCAATTTAAACACTTTAATCATGTTATTAGATGATCTGTCACACTTGTCCCCACAAAGTGGCACCAAATTCCAGGTGTCACGGATGGTATCATCATTGCTTTATATAACTAAATAATCAAATAATGAGCTGATGTAACACCATCCACTTCCCTAAGGTGGCTCCAAAACAGACTTGTGAACAATGATGTCATCGTTAATTTAAATAATTTAATTACATAATTAATATTTAGATGGTCTAAAGTACTTCACTCCCACATTGTGGAACACTAATCCACTGATCATGGATAATCTAATGTCCTATTTTAATAATTAAATAATAACATAATCAGAGGATGACATGGTCAGCCATACTGGACACAAGTTTTCTCCAACTTGACTCCCACAAGTTTGTGTGAAACTCCCCAGTTCATGGCTTATTTATTCACAGAATTGAGTAGTAAAATGTGTATATGCTGAAATGTCGTTGTGTATGCAGTCCTTTAGAACATATCACACATTTGATGTTGGACAGCTGCCTCAAAAAGAGATGAACTGCATTCCAATAGTCCCTATGTCTACCCTAACACATGGATTATCACCAACCTGATGGAAGTTACCAAAGGAACACTCACCTTTTGATGAGTAATTGTGAGTCTTATTATCTTTTAATCCATAGTTTTACTTCTTAGAAGAGAGATCATTTATAAACAGAAGTCTTTGAACCTTTCATCCACAGACTGTATTCTTGATATTAGGTAATGTTGAATTGGGTAATCAGTAATAGCGCTAGGACAACTTCCAGAGATTTGGCTATGACTTGGTTAGGGGAATCAAATGCTGCCATTAAAAGTTTTAGGAGATAGTTATCTTGGGAGATTGTGATGTCCTATGATAACACTTTATCAAAGCTGCTCTCTGGTCCTTGGACCATGATATCAGGATAGAGAATGCAAGCAGGGTTGCCAGGCAACCTTTATGATCCAACATTCTGTCACAATCTAGTGCACCTCCCACATGCTAAAATTGACTAACCTTACAGCCTCACTGATTTTCTCACAAAAACAAAAGAGGGATCTTTTTTTTTTTTTGAGTTGTACATATTTACCAATCTCTCAAGCTACAACATCCCTATAATGATATAAGGATGAAAACGAAAGCATCATTATGCCATTAAAGCACAATGATGAGTATTTCAACCTATTTTCTATGCTTCAATTTTCTCATTTCCAGAATGAAAACAATACCATTAATCGCCTCTACCATAATCCTTTCCCTAAGTGTTGAAAATAAATTAAATTTTCTCTTTCATTCTGGTACCTTTAGAGCAGCTTGAT